>NC_134083.1:95519695-95826927 GCF_000715075.1 Nicotiana tabacum | reverse complement strand
TGTTATCGAGTGAGGGGATCAAGGTAGATCCGAAAAAGATTGAGGCGGTGTAGAGTTGGCCCAGACCATCTTCAACTACTGAGATTCGAAGTTACCTTGGTTTGGCCAGGTATTATCGTCATTTAGTATAGGGCTTCTCATCTATTGTTGCACCTATAACTAGATTGACCCAGAAGGGTGCTTCTTTCAGATGGACCGAGGAGTGTGAGGCGAGCTTTCAAAAGCTCAAGACTGCTTAGACTACATCCCAAGTGTTGGTGTTACCTACGGGCTGAAGGTCTTACACTGTGTATTGTGTTGCGTCACATGTTGGCCTTGACGCGATGTTGATGCAAGACGGTAGAGTGATTACCTACGCGTCTCGACAGCTGAAGACTCATGAGAAGAATTATCAAGTCCACGATTTGGAGTTGGCAGCCATTGTTCATGCATTGAAGATCTGGTGGCATTATTTATACAGTGTTCCTTGTGAGGTCTTTACCGACCACTGGAGTCTACGACATCTGTTCAAACGGAAAGATCTTAACTTGCGGCAACAGAGGTGGTTAGAGTTACTTAAGGACTATGATATCACCATTTTATATCATCTCGGGAAGGACAATGTGGTGGCTTGCCTGAGTTGATTCTTCAGGAGACCCACAATTCACGGTACTCCATTCATTGGGGTGCCGCTAAGATGTATCAGGACTTGGAGTAGCACTATTGGTGGAGAATCATGAAGAAGGACATAGTGGAGTATATAGCTTGGTGCCTAAATTGCCAACAGGTGAAGTATGAGCATCAGCGACCGGGTGGTTTACTTCACCGGCTTGAGATTCCTGAGTGGAAATGGGAGCGCGTAACCATGGACTTCGTTGTTGGGCTCCCACGGACTCAGAGGAAGTTTGATGCAGTATGGGTGATTATGGACAGGTTGACCAAGTCGGCTTATTTCATTCCGGTAGTGACTACCTTTTCTTCAGAGCAGCTGACTCAGGTTTATATTCGCGAGATTGTCCGACTTCATGGCATACCGGTATTTATCATCTCTGACCGTGTCACTCAGTTCACATAACGTTTCTGGAAGGTTGTACAGCATGAGCTAGGCACACAGGTTGAGTTGAGTATAACATTTCACCCTTAGGCGGACGGACAGTCCGAGCGAACTATTCAGATATTGGAGGACATGCTTCGCGCCTGTGTTATGGATTTCGGGGGCACTTGGGATCTGTTCTTGCCGCTTGCGGAGGTTGCCTACAACAACAGCTACCAGTCGAGTATCTAGATGGCTCTGTATGAGGCTCTATATGGGAGACGGTGTCGTTCTCCAGTTGGGTGGTTTGATCCGGGAGAGGCTAAGTTATTAGGCACGTATCTGGTTCGAGATGCTTTGGAGAAGGTCAAGATGATCCAAGATCGGCTTCGTACATCCCAATTGAGAAACGAGAGTTATGCGGATCGGAACGTTCGCGATATTGCATTCATGGTCGAAGAGCGAGTCTTGCTACGGGTTTCACCCATGAAGTGTGTGATGAGTTCAGGAAGAAGGGCAAGTTGAGCCCTAGGTATATTGGATCTTTTGAGGACCTTGAAAGGATTGGAGAGGTGACTTATAAGCTTTCCTTGCCACCTAGTTTATCTGCGCTTCATCCGGTGTTCCGTGTCTCTATGCTCCGAAAGTATTATGGTTATCCGTCTCATGTTCTAGACTTCAGCACAGTCCAGTTGGACGATGATTTGACTTATATTGCGGAGCCTGTGGCTATCTTGGACCGGCAGGTCCTAGAGTTGAGATCAAAGGATATTGCTTTAGTGAAGGTTCAATGGAGGGTTATCCGATCGAGGAGGCGACCTGGGAGACCGAGCACGACATGCGAAGTCATTATCCTCATCTATTCACCACTTCAGGTATGTCCTTATGCACGTTTGAGGATGGACGTTTGTTTTAAGAGGGGAGAATGTAACGACCCGATCGGTCATTTTCTCTAATTGCTCCCTGTTACCCCTTTTATTGCTTCACACTTGTGTGTTTGTTCGTTTATGACTTGTGGGGTTGATTAATTTCATTCCGAAAAGCTTTTGGGTTGATTTGGACCCTTGATTCTAGACTTAGAAGCTTTAATTTGAAAATATTGACCAAACTTTGACTTTTGTGAAAACGACGCCGGAATTGTATTTTATGACTCCGATAGCTTTGTATCGTGATTTTGGACTTGGGTGTATGCCCGGAATTGATTTTGGACTCCGATAGCTATAGCAATTATGTGCACCACTCTCTGTAGCTTATCCAATGACTTCTTGTTGGTCTGGGACTTCCTCATCTTCTTTACTTCCTTTCCCAGCTCTTCAATCACCGACCCGTGTTGTACCAAGGTTCTCATGATTGTCTTCTAGTTCTCCAAAATCTTCTTTAGGGTCTCATCAATGGTAGAAGGAGCCTGAGGTCCTTTAGAAGTGGACTGCGTTGTAACAGTACTAGACAAGTCAGACAGCTTTGTAGTAGCTGTCTGCATCCAGTTTTTGAGACTCGCCAATGTCTAGGAGACTTGCAACACAGATAGTGGGGCAGTAGGCATGTGCACTGGCCTCAGAGCTTTGGTGGGAGTTGTAGTAGGGGCTATGGATGATGGCGGAGGCATAGCTGCGACACTAGAGGAAGGCTCGGCCGAAGTGGATGGAACATCAATTGTCTCAGAAACTACCACGACTGGCTCATCAGACTGGTCTATGGTGGTAGGAGGCTGAATTTTCTTCTTCGTGTTGCTCGCGTCCATAAGTGAATACCAATCAACAGTCTTCTTCGGCTTCACCTTTGTGTCAAAATCCCTTAGCTCTACCTTGCATCGGTAAGATATTCTGTAATACTGTTGATGATACGGGTATGGCGAGCTATCCTGTCGTGTTATCACTGAGATGTTGGCCGACATCACAGCACCCACATTGATTGGGTAACCGGCCATGATAGAAGCCACAAGCACTGCCCGAGGGATTGGAAGATGAGTCTCGTTCTGGTATGGATCCAACCTGCTGCAAACAAATGTTTGCCACCCCTTTGCCTCAAAATTCAAAGTATTCCGCTGCATGGGAACCCCAGCGGCAATCTATGGTGGTGGTGGCCCTGGTGGTGCTAGAATCTCAGCTAACTAAGGTCGGACTTCCTCCCCCATTGCACACTTCTCCAAATACTCCTTCGGCTCAACATCTTCAAATCCCAAGTACGCGTTTAGCGTATGCTGATCAAACCTCACCTTGAGGTTGCGTACTTTGGTCACCTTCGTCCCTTACTTTATGTGAGCCACATTGGCATAGAATTCGCGGACAAGGTATTATTTTGCATCCATTACACTCTGGTTGAACCACATCCACCCCTTTCATGACCGAAACTGTCACAATATGGTTGTGTTGTACTTTTCTAAATCATTCAATAGAAATTGTCGCTCAAGAGTTAGCGACCTCACTAGCCACCACATACAGAAGCTGGTGAAGGCAGCCAGGCTGACAAAACGGTCCTCCCAAACCTCTTGCTTCTTTGATCTTTCAAGGCCGGCAACTGTAGCATCTCTCCCTCTACCATCGTCGGGGATATCATGAACTGGTGCAGAAACTTGTGCCTCATGGACTGGTGTAGCCGATGGCTCAGAAGCCTGACTAGCACTCTCTGATCCCTCGGAAGTGCTATGAGATGAAGAATGCTCGTCCCTGACCTGGTATCTTCCCTGCGGCCTTGACTGTGTGGCCGATTGCTCTTGAACAGAGGTTGAGTTGCCCTCTGACACTTCCCTAGATGGGACATATGAGCTAGACTCGGAAAGGTCTGCACCTCTCCCTCTGCTTGCTGGTGCTTTATTTCTTATCGTCTTTTGCTGGCCAAGGGACAAGGAAGTTTTGCCTCGGCCCCCGAGAAGGTTCACCTCTCCCTTTAGAAGTGTCGCCTCGTCCTCTGGATCGAACCATTGTCTGTACCACGCAGAAAAGATTGTTATTTGCAAATCGACGTTAAAACACATACTGCAGACATGTAAGTAAAGAAGAATCCAGAAGATACAGTAGGGTGTACATTTGAATCATGCTTGCAGGAAATGTGATATGCGGTCTGCACAATTTCACTTGTAGCCGCAGATGGGGACTTGCGGACCGCGCACAATTTGACTTGCGGCCGCACCTATGAATCCCAAAAATGCCAACTCTCTGATGACAGAGAATTGGCTAATGTGCAGTCACAAAAGGATTTATGCGGTCCGCACAATTAGACATGCGGCCGCACATTGGAGTCTCAAAGTGAGGACTCTCTGATGACAATAAATGTGTTGGTCTGCGGCCGCAAAGGGAATTTTGCGGTTCACACATTTTAATTTGCGGCCGCAGATTCCTTCTTTACTTAGTTGCCCACAATTCAACATCTGCGGACAGCACAAATTCAAGTGCGGCCGCAAATTTCTAAAATATACATATCAAATTTGTCTAGTTAGGTTTTTCAAATTCTCACACAATTAGACATGGAAACATTATAAATATAAGAAATTTCACTAACCCAGTCCCCATAGAGCATATATCAAGTTAATCTAGTTCAGATTTACCCCACATGGACACACAGTTGAACTCGAATAACAAATGGCCTAAAAAGAACTAAAAATCTACAAATTAAACTAACTAAAAAGATTAACGTGAACTTAAAGCATACAAGATAGAATGAGTGTAATGAGTGAATGATCAAAGTGGCTGTGTATGTGGACAGATGAAATCTCCAAGAAAATTCAACAGAGCACAATTTTTTAGTTCAGAGAGTGAAAAGTATAAATTGAGCCCCGTTCCTCTATTTATACTAATGGTTCGCTAAGGGGAAGAAAGACGAGTGTGACCGCACATTTTCACCTGCGGTCCACACTCTATTACCTGGGAACTCATCTTAGATTTTCATTTGCATTCCGCACATTTTCAGGTGCGGCCGCAGATTTCTCGTGTGATCGTAGATCGACCTCCACACTGACAGGCTTAAACTTCAAAGAGTTGTTATTTTTAACATCTCAATTGTGCGGTCTGTAAAAGGAATTTGCGACCTCAACTCTCTTCTACGATAGCACATAGAAATGTGCGGTCCGCACAAATAAAGTGCGGCACAATTGTTGAATACTTAGCCATATTTTGTCCAGAATTCCTGCAAGTCACACTATCCTTGTAGCACACTTCAAATCAAGTTAGAACAAAAATAACACCTAACTACAAAAGAAAAAGGAAAAGAAACATGGGTTACTTTCCAAGAAGCGCTTGACTTAATATCGCGGCACGACACAGAATACCCTCAATGAAATGAATGACCGCCATGACGTGGCCATCTCCAACTTTTTTCAAGTAGTGCTTCGCCCGGTGACCATTGACTCGGAATACTTCATTGTTTTTGTTCTTCAAGTGTAATGCACCAAAAGGTGTCACACCCACAATTTCAAAAGGATCACTCCATTTGGATTTTAGCTTTCCGGGAAACATCCTCAACTTGGAATTGAACAATAATACAAGATCACCCACCTTGAACTCTTTGTTCCAAATGTATTTATCATGAAGATATTTCATCTTTTCTTTGTACAAGGACCAACTTGCATAAGCATGGTACCAGAACTCATCCAATTTATTCACATGTGCAGCCCTCAAGTTAGCGGCTACATCCCAATCAAGATTCAACTCCTTTAGAGTCCATATGGTCTTGTGCTCTAGCTCCACTAGAAGATGACAAGCTTTCCCGAACACCAACCGGTATGGCGACATTCCGATAGGTGTTTTGTAAGCCGCCCGATAAGCCCATAATGCATCATCAATCTTCTTGGACCAATCCGTCCGATTAGCATTCACCGTTTTAGACAAAATACTTTTTATCTCTCGGTTGGAGAGTTCCACTTTCCCACTAGCTTGTGGGTGATAGGGAGTCGTGACTTTGTGAGTAACACCATACTTGCTAAGTAAAGTGTCGAAAGCCTTGTTGAAAACATGTGACCCCACATTGCTTATAATTGCACGCGAACAACCAAACCTTGTGAAATTATTCTTCTTCAAGAAAGACACCACACTTCTCGCCTCATTGTGGGGCAAAGCAACGTCCTCGACCCATTTGGACACATAATCCACTGCGACCAAGATGTAGGTGTTTCCACAAGAACTCACAAAAGGGCCCATGAAGTCAATACCCCACACATCAAAAATATCACTCTCCAAAATGGTTGTGAGAGGCATTTCATTTTTCTTTGAGATTCCACCGGCCCATTGACATTTTTCACATCTTGTCACTAACTCACTTGCATCCTTGTAAAGAGTGGGCCAATAGAAACTGCAACTAAGCACTTTGGACGCCGTTCTTACTCCACCATGATGACCACCATATAGAGAAGAATGACAAGCCCCAAGAATTTTACCTTCCTCTTCTTCCGATATACATCTTCTAATCACCCCATCCGTACAAATCCGAAAAAAGGTATGATTTATTCCAATAATAATCTTGGCAGTCCCGTTTGAGCTTCTTCCTTTGGCTTGAAGAGAACTCATCTATAATGATTCCACACACAAAGAAATTTGCTATATTCGCGAACCATGACACCTCTTTCATTGATATTGCAAGAGTTGCTCATCAGGGAAAGAGTCATTGATTTCTAGGTCATCATACGGCCTTCCCTCCTCCTCCAAACGAGACAAGTGGTCCGCCACTTGATTTTCACAACCTTTCCTATCTTGTATGTCAATATCAAATTCTTGCAACAAGATCACCCATCTCATCAACCAAGCTTTGGAGTCCTTTTTGCTCATAGGATAAGCGCCGCATGATACGTGTGGACAATGACTTTTGCACCATCAAATATGGGAGAAACTTCTCAATTTCAAACACAATATCAAGATCTTTCTCCGTAACGATATAGTGACTTGGGCACTGTTCATAGTCTTACTATCATAGTAGACCGGATGAAAATTTTTGTTGATGTGTTTTCCCAAAACAACCCCAACCGCTACGTCACGTGCATCACACATGAGTTCAAAAGGTACACTCCAATTTGGAGCGGTGATGATGGGAGTAGTTGTCAACTTGAGCTTCAAAAATTTAAAATCTCTCATGCAATCATAATTGAAGTTAAACTTAGCATCCTTCTCAAGAAGCTGGCACAACGGGTTCACCACCTTAGAGAAATATTTGATGAAGCGCCAGTACGCGTGGCCTAAGAAACTCCGCACACCCTTCACCGAAGTTGGAGGTGGAAGTTTAGAAATCACCTCAATCTTTGCCTTGTCAACTTCAATTTCATTTGTAGGCCCCGTAAAATTTAACCTAAAACCCGAGGTTCTGTGGTGGCGAGGTAGGCTAATATGTTTGGTGATGGTAGAAATTCTTGCGGTACGGACTTTTTGGGTCGAACAGTGCGCTAGGGAGATAAAGGAAAATGTTGGCAGAAAAAGACATTTCTGCGGACCACTATGCGGCCGCAGAATGAAACAGGAACTTGAGAAAAATTTATGGGCCATTGTGAGGTCCATTATGCGACCACAGAATTATTTTGCGGGCCGCAGATTGCATCGCAGGATCGACATGAGGTAAGATTGCGACTGCAGAATCGATATGCGGACCGCAGAACTGCTGCATACCCAGGCAGGGCTGCCCAGTTCCGGAGGGACATTTCGCGGCCCCTTTTGCGGACCGCAGAAGCATTATGCGGTCGCATATGCGACCGCAGATTGGGTTCCGGAGATTCATTTTTCTGGTTTTTATAACCCGGCCCTATTCCATTATATAGACGTTATAGACCATTTCTTAAGTAAAAACTTGGTATTTTGAGAGTGCTCTAGAGTGGGAGAGGGTTCCTCAACAATTTATTCTTCAATTCTTGCTCAAATCTTGGAAGATTGACAAGGGAAACTCACTAGGTCTTCATCCTTGAGGTAAGATTCTACACCTTAACTCTCAATTTCGTGATTCTAATTGATAATAGGTAATTAGTAAGGCAATTGTTGGGTATGGGAGTTATTTATTTTTACATGCATGTACTATCAAGGATTGGGGGAAGAACGTTGAGCTAAATTGGGTAGACTTTGGGTAGTAGGGTGAAAGAATCCACCATGGGAGGACCTTGAAATTATAATACCCACCTAGTGTTTGATAAAATGCTCAAATGAGCTGGAACCATAAACTCTCTCCTACTTTGTGTTCAATTTTGCTATATTTCCAAATAGATCGAAGAAGTTAAGAATTTCGGAACATTGTACTATCTCCGTTCCAGTTTATGTAAACCTATTTCCTTTTTGGCCCGTTCCAAAAAGAATGACCCCTTTCTAAATTTGGAAATAATTTAGCTTAAACTTATAATTCTACCCTTAATGAGAAGCTTCTATAACCACACAAATACTCTAGGGCCCTTTTTTGACTTGTTTAGGATCACAAATTCCAAAAGTCTTCATTTTTTTCTTAAACTCTGTGCCCAGTCAAACAGGTTCACATAAATTGGAACGGAGGGAGTAGTAATTTAAAAAGGCTCGAGGCAAGGTATGTTGGCTAAATCCTTCTCTTAGAATTGAACCTTGCATTGTCCTTGTAAGTCTCGTGATGCTCTTTATAAATTGAATTGTTGTCAAATAAGCCTTGTGTCGAAATAATTATGTGTTCAATATGCATTCCAAAGATTCTTGCTATGTTAAGTTAATGTTTGAGGATGTGGTTTAAGTATGGGTTGTGTGTTACTATGTTATGATTTGAAAGCGTCAATTCTTATGAAAGCTACCATGTCAATTGTGTAAGAAGTCATATGTGCCTAAGACCCTAATTTGCCCAAGTATGTGATTAAAGTCTTAATTTGAAAGACCTTGTTGTTGATTATTCATGATAATGATTGAAAATGGAGTAGTGAGTTGAATTATGAAGTACGGCCAATGTGCCTAGAATAATATTGTGTTATGGCCAATGATGTCGATAAAATGAATGACATGTAAAAGAATATGAATTTAGAGGTAAATGCTTTTAATAACAAATGCCTTGGAAGTATCGATTAGCCACCGAGGAAGGGTAGGTCGGAACAACCTAACCCCGAAACTACACGTGCCGGTGTAGGAGTGATTGAGGGGTAAATCCCCGTGTTAATGTGATGAGACGGTTTCCCCTTATATTGGATGAGAATGGTGTGTAGAGATGTTTTTCCCTTAAATAGGATGAGATTATTGCTAGCTAGATGTGATGTAATGTCGACCCACACAAAATTGTGGTGAGACGGCTTAGCCAATCGGGCTGAGATCGGACGCCATGCCGCGCACATGGTGGTATTGTGAGTGTATGTCTCGGGGTGATACGGCTTAGCTAGTAGGGCTGAGATCGGACTCCGTGCTAAAACACAGTGGTATATCGGTGCTAAAGATCTTCCAACTTAAAATACCGAAACCTACTTGAAATTTACGTTTCCCCTAATGTAGCACTTTGATACCGTTTGAGTCCCTTATTGATATCATGTTTTATTTTCTGTTTATTGTTGCTCGTTCTATTGAGAGGGTGTTTAGTTTTACATAATAGTACTATTCCATATGTACTAACGTCCGTTTTGCCGGGGGCACTACATCTTTAATGGATATAGGTGGTTCCATAGAATGTGGTATTGATCAGTGATAGCAGTACACCCTCTCCTTGGCTGATTTGGTGATCCCCACTTCATTTCGGGGTTATGTATCTTCTCTCCTTTGTACATAGCATTTTGAGTATAGTTGTGGCCTTGTTGTCGGTACTGTCGTAGCGCTCTTCTGTTCCTGTTAGAGGCTCCGTAGATATAGTGTAGGTTGTATATGTTTTTGGGAAAGTCAACTAAAAATGTTATAATGGTATTATCTGTTCCACTTTAACTATGATTGAACAACGTACTGTTTTGAAAACTTGTTAATGATGTAACTAATGGAAATGAACCGGTGTTGTTCACATGACTTATTAATGAAATGTACTCTTCTCTTTATTTGTGGGTGAGTTGGGTAGACGACACTGTGCAGGCTTGCTCGACCGAGGTAAATCTGTTGAGCGTCGGTCGCGCTCCCAAAGGTCGGGGCGTGACAAACTTGTAATTAGAGCCTAAGGTCTTAAAGTGTCC
The DNA here is from genome assembly GCF_000715075.1 of Nicotiana tabacum. NCBI lineage: Eukaryota > Viridiplantae > Streptophyta > Magnoliopsida > Solanales > Solanaceae > Nicotiana > Nicotiana tabacum. Next base: position 95,816,860 of record NC_134083.1, on the reverse strand, counting down.
TAGGATGTCTTGGAGTCGTGTCTAGTAGAGTCTTTCTTATCGTTGTATTGTCGACCACATCTATAATTAGTAGGCTACTTGGGTATTTAGGAATAATACCCTTCTTTGATATTCTAGATCGTGCGATAAAGCTGGTTGTAAGATTGTTCCTCCTTTAACTCATGCACTGCTCTAATTTTTAGTATATGGCGCCTAGGAAGAAAGCAAGAACTGGCCAAGGAGCCAATGCCACCCAAGGAGTGGAAATTGATCCTTTACTTGATGATACGGGTGAGCACCCGAGGGGTGAGAATATTCCCCGACTACTACACTGCCTGATTCCACTACACCTGGTCAGACTGCACTAGTTCCTACACCTACTGAGGGTGCAACGATCCCTCCAACTGATATTCCAGTTATACCTCCAGCCCCAGCTTCTGGGCCCGGTGTATCTAATGGGGATCTTAGGGGAGCCATACAGATGTTGGCTGAAATAGTGGATTCCCAGGCCCAGAGATCAGATGTTGCACCCACTTCGGCTAGTCAGATAGAGGATTCCACTAGTTCCAGTGTGAACAGATTTTTCTAGTTGGACCCTCCAGTATTTACAGGTACTGATCCTGAGGAGGACCCCCAGGATTAAATTGACGAGATGCACAAGGCTCTCTGAGTTATGCGTGCTACTGAGAATGAGGGAGCAGAGTTGACCTCCTACCGCCTGAAAGGGATGGCCTATTCTTGGTTTGAGATGTGGGAGGACTCCCGTGAGGAGGGGAGCCCTCCGGCGAGGTGGAGTGAATTTGTAGATGCTTTCATTGATCATTTCTTGCCTGCCGAGACTAAGGCAGCCCGTGCCACCAAGTTTGAGAGCCTGAAATAGTGGAGCATGAGTTTGTGGGAGTATCATATGAGATTCGCGTGCATGTCCAAATATGCCATCTACATATTGCCTACTATGGAGGCTAGAGTGCGCCGGTTTGTGTAGGGCCTTAGCCCCTTGGTTATTAATGAGGCCGCTACAGTTGCCTTGAACTGTGATATGAACTATGGTAAGATGGTGGCATTTCCTTAAGCCACAAAGACCCGCAAATTGAAGAATAGAATGGAGCGAGAGAGTAGCAACAGGACCCGGTCAGCAGGCAACTTCAGTGGTACTTCTGGTAGTAGTGGTGGCAGGATAGCTTTGATGGGAGGATCATCAGTGTTGTCCCAGTCTTTTGCTCAGTCTTCAGTCAGTGCACCGCCATCGGGGACCAGTCAGCAGTAAGGGAACCGTTTTAGGTCCAGCCAGGACAACAGGGGATCCTACCAGCAGGGTCGGTCTGGCGGGAGATTTTAGTAGCAGTGGTGTCCCCCATGTCCTAGGTGTAGGAAAACGCACTTTGGGACCTGCTACATGGACCGGCCCATATGCTACAGGTGTGGCATGAGGGGTCATATTAAGAAGTAATGTTGTTCGTCTCACCAGAGCATGGGCATAGGTACAACGCAGCCAACCAGTTCTCCAGCTACTACATCCGCAGCACCTTCTCCAGCTCGAGGCACCCCAGCACCAGCAGGGTATGGTGCATATAGGGGTGAAGCACAGAGTTCGGGAGGACCCAACCGTTTCTATGCTATGAGGGGTCGCCAGAGTTCAGAGGCTTCTCCAGATGTTGTCATAGGTATATTGACTGTCCAATCTCATGATGTGTATGCTCTTATTGATCCTGGTTCCACTTTGTCCTATGTCACTCCTTATGTTTCTATGGAATTTGGGATAGAATCGGAACAGCTTCATGAGTCGTTCTCTATATCTACTCCGGTTGGTGAGTCTATTGTGGCCGCACGGGTTTATAAGGATTGTGTTTTCACGGTGCGTGGTCGGGACACCATGGTCGATCTCATTGAATTAGGGATGGTTGATTTTGATGTGATAATGGGGATGGACTGGCTTTATTCATGTTTTGCCAAGCTTGATTGTCGAGCCAAAACTGTGAGGTTCGAATTGCCAAATGAGTCAGTTGTTGAATGGAAGGGGGATAATGTGGTGCCTAAGGGTAGGTTTATTTCCTTCCTTAAGGCCACGAAGATGATTAACAAGGGGTGTATCTACCACTTGGTCTGGGATACGAACACCGATGCCGAGGCACCTACACTTGAGTATGTGCCAGTTGTGAATGAATTTTCGGAGGTCTTTCCTGATGAACTCCCTGGAATCCTGCCAGACAGGGAAATTAATTTTGGAATTGATGTGATGCCAGGCACACAGCTTATATCTATTCCACCTTACAGAATGGCACCAGCCGAGTTGAGGGAGCTGAAAGAACAATTGAAGGATTTGTTAGAAAAGGATTTTATCCGGTCAAGTGTGTCGCCTTGGGGCGCACCGGTCCTTTTTGTAAGAAAGAAAGATGGTTCGTTGAAAATGTGTATTGACTATCGGCATCTTAACAAAGTCACAATCAAGAAAAAAGTACCCACTGCCAAGGATAGATGACTTGTTTGACCAATTGCAAGGTCTTAAGTAGTTCTCCAAGATTGATTTACGGTCCGTGTATCACCAATTGAAGATCATGGAGCAGGATATTGCAAAACCAGCTTTCAAGACCCGGTGTGGGCACTTTGAATTTCCGGTAATGTCTTTCGGGTTAACAAATGCCCCCGCAGCTTTCATGGATCTTATGAATCAGGTCTTCAAACCTTTCCCTGACTCCGTCATGATAGTGTTTATTGACGACATTCTTGTTTATTCGCGAAGTCGAGAGGACCATGCCGATCATCTTAGGGCAGTTTTGCAGGCCCTGTATCAGCACCAGTTATATGCAAAGTTTTTGAAATGTGAATTTTGGCTTGAATTTGTTACGCTCTTGGGTCATGTTGTCTCTAGAGAAGGAATTGAGGTTGACCCCCAGAAAATTTTAGCCGTAAAGAATTGGCCTAGACCTACTACTCCAATAGAGATTCATAGTTTCTTGGGCTTAGCTGGGTATTACAGAAAGTTTGTGGAGGGTTCTCTACTATTGCCTTTTCGTTGACTAAATTGATGTAGAAGGCAGTTAAGCTCCAATGGTCAGATGCTTGTGAAAGAAACTTCCAGGAATTGAAATCAAGATTGACTACGGCATCGGTGTTGAGTCTACCAGAGGGTACAGATAGATTTGTGGTATATTGCGATACTTCAAGGATCAGACTTGGGTGTGTATTAATGCAACATGGCAAGGTGATAGCGTATGCTTATAGGCAACTCAAGAATCATGAAAAGAACTATCCAACACACGACCTCGAGCTTGCGGCAATGGTATTTGCATTAAAGATTTGGTGTCATTATTTGTATGGGGTCCAAGTGGATATATTCACGGACGCCTTCAATATATTTTCAAATAGAAGGAATTGAATCTGAGGCAGAGAAGGTGGCTCGAGTTACTCAAGGATTATGAAATCGACATCCTATATCATCCGGGGAAGGCTAATGTTGTAGAGGATGCTCTTAGCCGGAAATCTATGGGCAGTTTGGCTCACTTGGAGGCATATCTAAGGCCGTTGGCCAATGAGGTTCATCGGTTGGCTAGTTTAGGAGTTCGTCTTGCGGACTCTAGTGAAGGAGGGGTGATTGTGCAAAATATGGTTGAATCGTCGCTTGTGGTGGAAGTCAAGGAGAAGCAATTCAACGATCCATTGTTGGTACAACTGAAGGAGGAGATTCATAAACATAAGACCATGGCCTTTTCTCTTGGCATGGATGATGGTACCCTAAGGTACCAAGTGCGGCTATGTATTCCAAATGTGAATGGTCTCCGGGAAAGAATCATGACCTAGGCTCACACTTCTAGGTATTTCGTGCACTCGGGATCTACAAAAATGTATCATGATCTTATAAAAGTCTATTGGTGAAACGATATGAAGAGGAACGTAGCGGACTTTGTGGCAAGATGTCCAAATTGTCAGGAAGTGAAGGCCGAACACCAAATGTCCGGTGGGTTGGCGCAAAACATAGAAATCCCAATATGGAAATGGAAAATGATTAATATAGACTTCGTGGTAGGACTACCTCGCACTTCTCGTAAGTTTGACTCGATTTAGGTGATTGTGGATTGACTCACAAAATCAGCACACTTCTTGCCGGTTAAGGTTACTGACACAGCGGAACAGTATGCTCAGTTGTATATCAAAGAATTAGTCAGGTTGCGTGACACTCCAGTTTCTATTATCTCATATTGAGGGGCACAGTTCACGACTAATTTTTGGAAGAAATTTCAGCAAGGTTTCGGTACTCAAGTGAATTTTAGTACAACCTTCCATCCACAGACCAACGGGCAGGCAGAGCGGACTATCCAGAGTCTTGAGAATATGTTGCGCGCTTATGTTCTTGACTTCAAAGGTAGCTAGGATGATCATTTTGCACTCGTAGAATTTTCCTACAACAATAGTTATCATGCTAGCATTCAGATGGCATCGTTCGAGGCTTATGGTAGGAGATGTAGATCTCCCATTGGGTGGTTCGATATTGGGAAGCAGAGTTGATAGGGCCAGACCTCGTACATTAGGCTATGGAGAAAGTTAAAATTATTAGGGAGCGGTTAAAGACTGCTCAAAGTCATCAAAAGTCATATTCAAATGTTCGTCGTAGGGATTTGGACTTTAAAGAAGATAATTGGGTATTCTTTAAGCTTTCCCCCGTAAAGGGTGTAATGCACTTTGGTAAGAAAGGAAAATTGAGTCTGAGGTATATCGGACCGTACAAAATCATTCAGAGGATTGGTCAGGTGGCGTACAAGCTTGAGCTACCACCTGAGATGTCATTAGTGCACCTGGTATTCCATGTGTCTATGTTGAAGAAGGTAGTTGGGGATTCGTCGGTTATTGTGCCAGTAGAAACTATTGAGGTTAATAAAGAACTGACCTATGAAGAAATTGCCTCCGTGAAAGTGTTATGGCGAAACCAGCAGGTTGAAGAGGCCACCTAGGAGGCCGAGGAAAAAATGAAAAGGAAGTACCCTCATTTGTTTGAATAGCTATGTAATAGTTTCTATGAAATTACTTCCTATGAACTATGTATCACTTGTACAGTTTATGCTTAGGATATTTCCTTTCTAGTAATACATTACTTATGAGGCCATGGTTGGTGTTGTTTCATATTATGTTGCATCGTTGGATTATGTACATGTTGTTAGGATTGGTTTATGGGATTCTCTGACAGGTGGATAGGCCCAGTTACAAGAGAAACTCTGCCGAAATTTTTGGAAATTTGAGGAGTGAGTCAAAAATTGGGACTGCTAGTGGGTGAAGTAACATCTGGGTCATATTGAGTACTAATGACGGATTTAGACCCTCATTCGAGAATGAATGATCTTAAGTGGGGGGGGGGGGGGATGTAAGGCCCCGTAAAATGTCACCTAAAACCCGAGGTTCTGTGGTGGCGAGGTAGGCTAATATGTTTGGTGATGGTAAATATTCTTGTGGTACGGACTTTTTGGGTCGAACAGTGTGCTAGGGAGTTAAAGGAAAATGTTGGGAGAAAAAGACATTTCTGCGGCCCACTATGCGGCCGCAGAATCACTCTGTGGGCCGCAGAATAGCCGCAAAGTGAAGCAGGAACTTGAGCAAAATTTGTGGGCCATTGTGCGGTCGGCCGCAGATTGCATCGCAGGATCGACATAAGGAATTCTGGGAGGAGATTCTGCGATCTGCTTTGCGACAACAGAATCGATATGTGGATCGCAGAACTGCTGCATACCCAGGCAGGGCTGCCCAGTTCCGGAGGGACATTTCGCGGCCCTTTTGCGGACCGCAGAAGCATTATGCGGTCACATATGCGACCGTAGATTGGGTTCCGGAGCTTCATTTTTCTGGTTTTTATAACCCGGAACTATTCCATTATATAGACGCTATGGACCATTTCTTAAGTAAAAACTTGGTATTTTGAGAGTGCTCTAGAGTGGGAGAGGGTTCCTCAACAATTTATTCTTCAATTCTTGCTCAAATCTTGGAAGATTGACAAGGGAAACTCACTAGGTCTTCATCCTTGAGGTAAGATTCTACACCTTAACTCTCAATTTCGTGATTCTAATTGATAATAGGTAATTAGTAAGGCAATTGTTGGGTATGGGAGTTGTTTATTTTTACATGCATGTACTATCAAGGGTTGGGGGAAGAACGTTGAGCTAAATTAGGTAGACTTTGGGTAGTGGGGTGAAAGAATCCACCATGGGAGGACCTTGAAATCATAATACCCACCTTTTGTTTGATAAAATGCTCAAATAAGCGGGAACCATAAACTCTCTCCTAATTTGTGTTCAATTTTGCTATATTTCCAAATAGATCGAAGAAGCTAAGAATTTCGGAACATTGTAGTAATTTAAAAAGGCTCGAGGCAAGGTATGTTGGCTAAACCCTTCTCTTAGAATTGAACCCCGCAATGTCCTTGTAAGTCTCGTGATGCTCTTTATAAATTGAATTGTTGTCATATAAGCCTTGTGTCGAAATAATTATGTGTTCAATATGCATTCCAAAGATTCTTGCTATGTTAAGTTAATGTTTGAGGATGTGGTTTAAGTATGGGCTGTGTGTTACTATGTTATGATTTGAAAGCGTCAATTCTTATGAAAGCTACCATGTCAATTGTGTAAGAAGTCATATGTGCCTACGACCCTAATTTGCTCAAGTCTGTGATTAAAGTCTTAATTTGAAAGGCCTTGTTGATTATTCATGGTAATGATTGAAAATGGAATAGTGAGTTGAATTATGAAGTACGACCAATGTACCTAGAATAATATTGTGTTATGGCCAATGATGTCGATAAAATGAATGACATATAAAAGAATATGAATTTAGAGGTAAATGCTTTTAATAACAAATGCCTTGGAAGTATCGATTAGACACCGAGGAAGGGTAGGTCGGAACAACCTAACCCCGAAACTACACGTGCCGGTGTAGGAGTGATTGAGGGGTAAATCCCCGTGTTAATGTGATGAGACTGTTTCCCCTTATATTGGATGAGAATGGTGTGTAGAGATGTTTTTCCCTTAAATAGGATGAGATTATTGCTAGCTAGATGTGATGTAATATCGACCCACACAAAATTGTGGTGAGACGGCTTAGCCAATCGGGCTGAGATCGGACGCCATGCCGCGCACATGGTGGTATTGTGAGTGTATGTCTCGGGGTGATACGGCTTAGCTAGTCGAGCTGAGATCGGACTCCGTGCTAAAACATAGTGGTATATCGGTGCTAAAGATCTCCCAACTTAAAATACCGAAACCTACTTGAAATTTATGTTTCCCCTAATATGGCATTTTGATACCGTTTGAGTCCCTTATTGATATCATATTTTATTCTCCGTTTACTGTTGCTCGTTCTATTGAGGGGGTGTTTAGTTTTACATACTAGTACTATTCCATATGTACTAACGTCCCTTTTGTCCGGGGCGCTGCATCTTTAATGGATGCAGGTGGTTCCATAGAAGGTGGTATTGATCAGTGATAGTAGCACACCATCTCCTCAGCTGATTTGGTGAGCCCCACTTCATTTCGGGGTCACGTATCTTCTCTCCTTTGTACATAGCATTTTGAGGTATAGCCGGAGCCTTGTTGTTGGCACTGTCATAGCACTCTTCTGTTCCTATTAGAGGCTTTGTAGACATAGTGTGGGTTGTATATGTTTTTGGGAAAGTTAACTAAAAATATTGTAATGGTATCATTTGTTCCACTTTAACTATGATTGAACAACGTAATATTTTGAAGACTTGTTAATGACGTAACTAATGGAAATGAACCGATGTTGTTCACATGACTTCTTATTGACTTGTTAAATGTATTCTTCTCTTTATTTGTGGGTGAGTTGGGTAGACGGCACTGTACAAGCTTGCTCGATCGAGGTAACTCTGTTGAGCGCCGGTCTCGCTCTCCGAGGTCGGGGCGTGACACCATTCTTTGAGATTTTATGGATAAGGACAATGCCTTCCTCGACCATGAAATGGCATTTCTCCCAATTGAGCACCAAATTGGTTTCATCACATCTAGCCAACACTTTGTCCAAATTTGCAAGACAATCATCAAAAGAATCTCCACTCACCGAGAAGTCATCCATGAAAACTTCAAGGTAGTCCTCCACCATGTCCATCAAAATAGCTATCATACACCTTTGAAAGGTCATCGGTGCATTACACAAACCAAATGGCATCCGCTTGAAAGAAAAAATACCATAGGGACATGTAAAGATTGCTTTCTATTGATCTTCCGTAGCAATGAGAATTTGGTTGTAGCCCGAGTACCCATCAAGAAAGCAATAGAAAGCACGGTCGACCAATCTATCGAGCATTTGGTCTAAGAAAGGAAGTGGAAAGTGATCATTCCTTATGATTTTGTTGAGCTTGCGATAGTCCATACACACCCTCCATCCGGTCACCGTTCTTGTAGGAATCAACTCATTCTTGTCATTGATCATCGTCATACCCCCTTTTTTGGGACACATTGAACCGGAGAGGTCCACGAACTATCGGAGATAGGGTAGACAACCCCGGCATCCAACCACTTGATAATATATTTTTTGACCACTTCTTACATAGCCTCATTGAGTCTCTTTTAATGTTCAATGGATGGTTTGGCACCATCCTCCAACTTGATCTTATGCATGCAAAATGCAGCGCTTATACCCCGAATATCCGCCAAGGTCCATCCAATAGCTTTCTTCCTATTTTATAGCACTGCCAATGTGGAATCTACCTGCACGTTAGTCAAACAAGAGGAAAGAATAACTGATAAAGTAGAACAAGGACCAAGAAATTCATACCGAATGTGTGGAGGCAATGGCTTCAACTCCAAGGTATGAGTCTCTTCAATAGAAGGCTTTGTAGGGGAAGTTGTCCTATTTTCAAGATCCAAGAATAATTTTCGAGGTGCATAGTTGTACAACACCATTCCTTGCAAAGATTTCACACATTCCATGAAGCCATACATCTCGTCATCATCAAAATTGATCAAGACGGCCTCCAACATATCACCAACATTGATTGTAGCACTTGTTTCATCAACAATAACATCGGTCACCAAGTCCACAAAAGAGCACAACTCATTGCTATTTGGTTGCCGCATGAACTTACACACATGGAATACCACTTTTTCATCACCAACCCAGAAGGTAAGTTCTTCGGCTTTAACATCACAAAGAGCCTTCCATGTAGCAAGGAAATGTCTCCCAAGAATAATCGGCACCTCATAAGCGACTTCACAATCTAGAATGACAAAATTCGCTTGAAGAATGAATTTCAACACAAACCAAGACATCTTCAATCACACCCAAAGGCCTCTCCATGGTACGGTCAACCATTTGCAATCTCATAGAGGTGGGTCTTGGTTGCCCAATTCCCAAAGTCTTGAAACCCGAATAGGGAAACAAATTGATACTTTTCCCGAGATCACAAAGAGCTTTAGCAAACTCGGCACTTCCAATTATATAAGGAATCGTGAATGCATCGAGATCCTCTAACTTAGGAGCCATTGAATGCACAATTGCACTCACTTGATGAGTGACTTTGATGGTTTCAAAATTCATTGATCACTTCTTTGTCACGAGATTCTTCATAAACTTTGCATAACTAGGCATCTGTTCCAAAGCTTCAACTAATGGCACATTGATTGAGAGACTCTTCATCATTTGAATGAAATTCTTGAATTGATTCTTACCATTTTTCATGGCGAGTCTTTGAGGGTATGGAGGTGGAGACTTAGGCAGTGGTGCCTTAGCCTTTTGCACTACCGGCTCTGGTATATCAATAATGTGGTCCCTAGATGGGTTCACCTTCTCTTGAGTCTCTTCCACACTATCATCAATATCAATCCGGACTTCCTCATTAAGTTGTACCACATTGTTCGGGATCTCTTATTCTTGCATCACTTGATCATCATCAACAAGTTGACTTTGACTTGAGGTGGGTGCATTTCCACCTCTTCCACTTCTTGTGATAACCGCCATGGCATGCCCCGTGTTGTTTCCACCTTTTGGGTTTACTACCATGTTACTTGGTAGTGCCTCCTTAGGACGAGAATTTAGAGCTTGAGAGATTTGCCCCATTTGAACTTCTAAGTTGCGGATTGATGTGTTGTGTGAGGCAAGTTGGGCATCTGAATCGACATTCTTTTCCATCATTTCCTTGAACATATTTTCAATACGCCACATCTCATTGTTTGAAGAGCTTGGACCATGGGAAGGATAAGGAGGCGAGTTGCTCGGTTGTTGGTACATCGGGGGCTTTTGAAAACCCGACCCCTAGTTTCCTTGGTTGTTGTTCCATCCGCCTTGATTGTTAACCCCCTCCCCCCCCCCTTTGCCCAATTTCCTTGATTATTTCTACTCCAGTTTCCTTGATTGTTGTTGTTATGCCAATTTCCTTGATTGTTGTTTCCTCTCCAATTGCCTTGATTGTTAGAATTCCAATTGCCTTGATTGTTTTGAGGTCGCCATTGTTGTTGGTTTGGGCCTTGGAAGTTGTTTCTTTGCCATTGAAAATTGTTCACATATTGCACTTCCTCTTCTTGTTCATTATAGGAATCATCTTGCTCAAAACTACCATCTTCTTGCACATATTTTTCCACTCGATTTTGCACTTGTGGACCCTTGGTCCTCCTCTTGTTCACCATCATGTTCACTCCTTCCATGGCATTGACTTGTTTGGGATTTTGCACTTGATTTAGTTAGGCCTTTGCTAATTGAGTCATGGTGGTTGTCAATTAGGCAATGGCTTGCCCATGGTCTTGTAATTCTTTGTGAAGGTGGATCATATAGGATCACCTTGTGGAACATTGGCCCGGGATTGCCAAGCCGATGACGTTTTTGCCATCTCATCCAAAATCTCACACGCCTCCGCATAAGGCGTAGTCATGAAGTTTCCACCGGCAAATTGATTCATTGCACATTGGTTGGTGGTGTTAATCCCATGATAGAAAGTTTGTTGAATCATGTTTTCCGTCATATCGTTGTTGGGACATTCCTTGACCATAGTTCTATAGTGTTCCTATATCTCGTGTAGTGGTTCATTCGTCTCTTTCTTGAATGCTAAGATCTCATCTCGAAGTGTAGCCATGTGTCTGGGTGAGAAGAACTTAGAAATAAACTTTTCCTCCAACTCATCCCTAGTGTGAATGGAATGGTTTGGTAATCGTTCCAACCAATCTAAAGCTTTCCCTCGTAGAGAGAAGGGAAAAATCCTTAGCCTCAATGCATCCTCGGAGAAATTCATTTGTTTGCTCCCCTAACAAGTGTCCACAAACCCCTTTAAATGTTTGTACGCATTTTGAGTTGGAGCACCGGTGAAGAGACCCCATTGCTCAAGTAAAGTGAGCATCACATTGGTGATTTGGAAGTTGCCCGTCCTAATACGGGGAGGGACGATTGCACTAGCATATCCTTCATTGGGTAATATCCGGTGTAGAGCAGCTCATTGTGGAGGTGGGGGTGGAGCGGATGCATTGTCTTGAGGCACCCAGCCTCTTCTATTTGCTTGAGGTTCAAGAAGTACCTCCTCAACTTGCTCATCCTCGACGTCCACATCCCCCAAAGGCATATTTCCGAGATCATTGTTTGTCGTCATGGTTGTACCTAAAATAGTTTCACACAAGTTAGTAACACGGAAGGAAAAGAAGATATTCCAAAAACAAACCTAAATATATAGCTAACACCGTTTTAACTCCCCGGCAACGGCGCCAAAAATTGATGATGTCCACAACAAACCTCTATAAGAGATATAATACGATCGTTTGCAATATAACTTACCCAACTATGAGTTTGGGTCGAATCCACGTGGAGTTATAAGGGGTGTTAAGAGTATATACTTGAAGAAAGCGAATGGATTAACTAAATTTGCACTAACACAATGAGTTTTGATTTCTACTTCTACTATTACTCTAATAATTGTAAGCTAAGTAAAAGAAACTAGAAATGAACGATTGTTTTTGGTGTTTTTTCAAATAGTTTAAAAGCCTAAGGATGTGACCATAACTTAGGTGTTCGCCTAATGGGTTAAATACGTTAATACTTGTTTTGTTGATTGGAGTGTATTATAGCTCTCAACTCTATATTGCCTACTTAATACCTCTCGGTCAAAGAGTGATTTTGCCCAATTTCTCAAGTCCAAATGGGTATCAAACAAAATAGTTGATAAGATCTCAAGTCGGGTTCTTACTATCTCTAGTTTTAATCCTTTAATTAGGCTAATCAAACTCTCAATTGGCCCAATTCCTTGTTAGCTAAGTTATCCTATACTATGTCCCCCTTTCTCAAGTAGAGACTACATCGCATAGGCATGAATCAATATTTGCAACCGTTAATTCTAAAATTGACGCATGAACTAAGTTAAATAATCAACACTCAATCATAAACAAGAATTAAATTAAGTAGCCACAAGGTTTACACACTAGAGTTGGGTCACAACTCACAACCCTAGTAAACATCTAGCTACACATAGTAGGAATTGAAGAAAATAAAGAAGAAAAGCTAATTAAACTCATAATCAAAGATTAAAATGATAAAATATAATGTTTAAGCACTAAAATAATCACAAACTTCCTAAAATGGCAAAAGGTAACGGCTACAACAGCTTTTTTTCGAAACTTGACCTAAAATGGTGAAAGTCGTCTATTTATAGTGGGCCAAAATTTGCTGACAAAAATACCCCTCGGGAGGTTATGCGACCGTACAATTCCATGTGCGGTTTGCAGATTTCTTCAGTTGGGAGAAGATGGGATTCTGCAGCTGTACATTTCTGGATTGCGGCTGCAAAGTATCTTCTGCGGCACAATTCTTGTGCAGTCCGCACTACAGCAAGGCGCAGGACTTGGTCTTATACACACTCTCTAAACTTGGAATTATTTGTTAGTGCAGACCTTGTTTTGTGGCCGCACAATTCATGTGAGGTCCGCACATTAGTCAAAACTTGTTGGGTTCTTTAGCTTGATTTGCGGTCGCAGATGGATTTCTGCAGTTCACACTTTCTTCTCCGGCCGCAGAAATCCTTCTGCTAACCGCACTTCTTTACTTCTGCGCCCCCTTTGTTTCCTTATGATTTGGAACACTCATTTTTGAGTCGGATTTCATCATGAGAGACCAAACTTCCAGCATTTCTACAATTTGCATAATTTTATTATTTTCAAGAACATAAATCTATACTTTCGGACCAAAATAAAAGCAACAATGTGCTAATAAGTAGTCAAAATCTTCACTTATCATGTTTGCAAAGCAAAATAGTAGTTTTGTTCAGTTTAGGAAGTGATATAGGCATTTCTTTGTTGAGCCAAATATATGCCTTTGACCCACCTAATTGTTGTGTATCCTAGTTAGCCCCTATAACAACCTGGTTGGTTATTTTGAGTATTGTAGCCCTGTTACCCCATTGATTGCTTATTTTATGTTCATTTGTTGTTATGTGACTTGACGAGTAGTTGGTTTGCTTCCGATGATGTTTCGGAATAAGTTGGGACACTTAGTCCCAAGGATGAAAGCCTAAGTTGAAAGAGTTGACCGGATGTTGACTTATGTATAAATAACTCCTGAATTGAATTTTGATGGTTCTGATAGATGCGTATGATAATTTTGGACTTAGGAGTGTGTCTGGATGTTGATTTGGAGGTCCAAAGATAATTTTGGCTTGAATTAGCAAAAGTTGGAAAAAAAGTTGAAGTTTGGAGAGTTGAGAAGTTTGACCAAGAGTTGACTTTGTGGTTATCGGGCTCAGATTTTAGTTTCAGAAGTTGGAATAGGTATGTTGTGTTATTTATTACATGTATGAAAAATTTGAGTTGAATCGTAGTTGATTTGATATGTTTCGACATCGATTGTAGAAGTTGGAAATCCATTAGTTTCAATAGGCTTGAATTGAGTTGTGATTCATGTTTTTGATGTTATTTGATATGGTTTAAAGTTTCAACTAAGTTCGTATGATGTTATGTGTTGGTCTGTTTGGATAGGGTCTCGGGGGCCTTGGGGTGATTCGAGTTGAAATCGGAATGAGTTGTGGACTTAAGGAATTGCTTATGTGTTGCTGGTCTAGTGCGATCGCACCGGCGAAGGATTGGTCGTAAGTGCGCGACTATAGAAGCAATCATGGCATTACAGGTCGGAAGGTGTTGGAGGATGGGGGATGCACAGGTGCGAAGAGTTGTCCGCATCTGCGAGCTCGCAGATGCGGGAAGTGGAGCGCAGAAGCGAGGTGCTGTCTGGTATGGTTTTCCACAGAAGTGGGGGATATCGCGCAGGTGCGCGTGCGCAGTAGTGCGTGGTTGACTGCAGATGCGGAGTTTGGCTAGGATGTTCCAGGCCGCAGATGCGGCCACCTTTCCACAGAATCAGTTAAATTACCGCATGTGCGGAACCACTGGCAGAAGGTTTAAATAGGAGGGTTTCGAGATTTCTCTCATTTTGAACTTTGCAAACTCGGCAAGTGGCAATTTTGGGAGAGGTATTCACCTAGATCGAGGAGGTAAGTGACTTTTGATCATGTTTATTCGTTAATATTTAATACCCATTGAATTTCCCACCTAGATTGTGTATTTTTAAGGTGGAATTTAGGGTATTTTGGACTAGGGATTAGAGAGTAAGATTTGGGGATTTGAGTGTCGATTTGTGGTCGGAATTGGGTGATTTTGGTATGGTTGGACTCATTATTTAATGGGTGTTCGAATTTTATAAATTTTGTTGGATTCTGAGACTTGGGCCCGGAGTTGACTTTTTTTTACATTTGTTAGAGAATTTAGCTTTATCGAATGGAATTGATTCATATATCTTATATTTATAGTATTACGTTATTTTTGGCTAGATTCGAGCCTTTTGGAGATTGATACTAGGAAGGGATTGCTAGCAGAGTGATTTGATTTGCTTGAGGTAAGTATCTTGTTTAAACTTGGTTGAGACACTAGTTGCCTAAATGTTTGTGATAGCTACGTGCTATTGGGTGCGCAAGTGCGTGGGATGAACCCGTGTGCGAACACTGAGGTTATTTCTTCATGTTCGGGTTGTGCTCAGGCTTTCAAAAGCCTAGAATTTGACTGTTAAACCTTAAGCTATGATACTTCGCACATTTGTGACATTGTTGTGAACTAATTTGGCCATGTTTGATGCTATATAGGGGTTTAATCCCTGAATGAACTGATAAATATTATTCTTTGACGAAATTTGCCGGTTTGATCTATGATAGTACACTTGCACATGCCTACACTTTAGCATGTCATTTATACCAGTCCAGGAGCATGAGATTTGTTATTCACTCGATTCATACATGTACACTTATTTATTTGCTCATGTATGATGTGATTGGACTGGGTGCCTACGATCACACCGGGTCGATTGTACTGTTATGCATATGACCACTCCATCGGTTAAGATATTGAGCATGTGATCACGCCAGGCTGGAAGCACGTTGAATTGGCCATGCTTGCGTGTGGATATAGATCCATACCCCTAGGGTCACCCTATCATGTTTCTCTCTTGATGGTGTACACGCGGTTATTGAGAATACTGATCAGTGGTTTTGGAATAGATATGGAAAAGTTGAGGGAATCTAGCCAATGTTTTGTTGGATTTGCATTTCATCTTTACTTGCAATTTCCTTAATCATTTATCTGATTTAATTGCATATCACCTATATATGACAAGATATTGTCTGAACAGAATATTTGAGAAATTGAACACATACACACACGAGTATCTTCTTACTAAACTTTATGATTTGATTTCAATATTGTTCTGTACCGGTTTATAAGATGAAATTACACAGGTGATAGCTAGTATCATTAATAATTTATGCTTCTCGTACCTTGATGTGTTTATTTACAATACTTATTGAGTACATTAAGTCGGTTGTGCTCATACTATACTCTGCACTTAATTGTGCAGATCCAGGTGTGGGGACCAGTTATCAGCAGTAGGTTGCTTGTTGGACTATCTGCTAGAGGCGAGGTAGAGTTGCATCATTAGTTGCAGTTTGACTTGTATTTTCTGTTCATACTGTTGTTACAGTTCAGACAGTGTATTTATTGTTCAGTTTCAGACTTGTATCCTATTGTATAAGCTCATGACTTTGTATTTACCAGTTTCTGGGGGGGATTTACTTTATATAAGCGGTTATATTGGATTGAGACCTCGGACTTATGCCATTTCTATAAATTTTGTTATTTTGTTGCCTTTGTTATCATGTTCGGCTTGCCTAGATGGTGTGTTAGGCGTCTTCACAACAGGTAGGGATTTTGGGTCGTGACAGCCCCTTTGAGCATGTAATCTTATTCTCTTTGGCAACCACACTACAAGCCTGACCCTTTTGTTGAATTGACCATTTATTTGAACCTTTTATCTCTCATGAGCAATTGAAATATTTATGAGCTTGTTAAAATCTAAGTGGATGTATGGTTGGGTTTTTGAGTGGAACTATAGAAAAGGAGAAAGGTGCACTATTTGAAAAAGTTATGAGAGCCACTTTTAGGAAATTAGAAAAAAAAAGAGAAAAGAAATTCAGAACTTAGGAAAAAAAAAGTTGGTGTTGTATATATTATAAAGAAAATTATTCCTTGCTAGTGGTAAATCTTGCTTTGTTTGTGCCTAAAGAAATTGGGAGCTTAGTACTAATATGATGTGAAGATTGGGGTTTCGTTCAACATAAGTGTGGGGTTTGAATTGATGAAATTTTATGTATTAAATTGCTCAAGGAGGTGTAGTCACTATATCCAAATGTATCCTACACATCCTGAAGCCTACGTTACAACCAATTAAATCCCTACTTGATCTTTAACTGAATGAGCTTAATTAATAGAGTATTACACTACGGGCAAACCTATAGTGCATCTTCTGTGTCATATGAATTTTAATTCTGAGAATGAGTTAATTCTTTCTATCTTGAGTTCCTATTTGTTCTTGAATTTTATTGTGTGTGGAACTACTCTCTATCTTTGGTGTGAGGGCAAATGATTTACAAAGGAAAGGTAGAGTCTTTGGCCTCTGTGTTAGAGTAAGTGAGCGAATTTTGGGAAATTAGCGCTCGTAAGTCGGGTCTTAAGGCTAGGATGTTATGGTATGGTGCTTTACTTGTTTTAAATAATCTTGGCATGATGAGTTAGGAGAGTTGCTTAAAAAAGTCGTCTTTCTTGAAGTGTAGTTTATTGCTCGAGGACGAGCAATGGCCTAAGTGTGGGGTATTGATGGTAGGCTAGGAATACGAATTATTGGCTACTTTGCACCTATTATTTGATACACTTTAATTGTGTTTGAACTAAAATATAGATAATTTATACTCATTACATATTTTTTGTTGTGTAAGTTGAGATTTTGGGCTAAACTGAGTCTTTGGAGCTAAAATAAATAAAATAGAAGTTAAAAGTCTGAGTAAAAGTTCGAAAGTTAAGTCGTGATGAAGTTCGGGGGTCGAGGACCAAGTATGCATAGAAAAAATTAGAAAACATTGTCGAAGGGAATAAAACCAAGATGCCACATCATAATTGGCATGCAAATATTTGGCAGAAGCAAAGAATTATACATTCATATTCATAATTGGCATGTCTGCCAACATTAGGGGTAGTTTTTGCCTATTGATTCATCGGGCAACGTAATTGAAAGCTCTCACAGAAATTCCATTAGCGCGATGCACACCACGTCGCCCAGTGCGGCGCACCTGTGCAATTTTCGCGTAGATAATTCTATTTTGGCTCAAAGAGGGTATTTTAGTCCGAATCCGTCCATAATTGGTATAAATATACTGTAAACATAATTTTTGGAGGGACTTTCGACCTGGGAAGGTTTGGGAGAGCAATGGAGGCTACAAGATGCAGGATTTCATCATTTTTCCATCAATTTAATACGAGAGTTTGGATTGTAATATTAGATTGATGCTTTTTTATTCTTTAACTCTTTTTGTAATAACTTTCTCTGTATCTATGGAGAAGTTTACCTTAGGGTTTTACATGATTTGGTGACTTGGTTGTTGTTTATGGATTTGGCTACTGCTTAATTGCTTGAATTTATTGAAGGAGTTTTAATATAATTGTGATTTTATTCCTTAAAGTGTTTAATCGAAAGAGAAACATCTTATTGAATATTATTGCGTATGATAGTTTATTTTGGTGATTCTTTGAAGTAATCGAGAGGGATTTTTGAGTTACCGTTTAAATTAAGATTGATAAATATTCACGAGAAGTTTCTCTTAGATCATCCTACCAATAGATTCTTGCAAGTTTCACTATACTTCACATTAATTTGTTTGAAATATTAAGATTTAATCGATAGAGGAGTCTGAATCGAAAGTATAAGCTAATCAACTATTGAATTCATGAAAATCGATAGAACCTCAAGAGTGAAATATAACAGTATCATATCCAGAATAACAATCTTGCACCTATTATGTCAAAACCCTTATTTCTCACATTTATAAGAATTCTAATCTCTAGTTCTTTACAATCAATTGCCAATTGCTTTACTTTAGTAGTTAATCGTAGTTCGTAATCCTTCCAATCAAATTTTGATCATCCTGAATAGCAGTTAGAATTAGTATAGTATTATTTAAATTCAATCCATGTTGAGACGATAATTTAACTATACTATCTTTGACTAGCGAGCAATCATTTTATGGTGTGTTTTGCGCACATCAAATTTTGGTTATGATACAAACTCTTGTATTGCACCGATTGTTGGCAAAAGAATTAATAACATTTTATGTCTTCAAGTCGTGGTATCTCTCCAAAACTCTCCTAGGTCAAATACCCTCCAAAAATTATGTTTACAATGTATTTATACCAAGTATAGACGGACCTAGACTAAAATACCCTCTCTTAGCCCAAATAGAACCGCACTGGGAGACGTGCAGTGCGTCGCGCTAATGAAATTTCTCTGAGAGATTTCCATTACGTTGCCTGATGAATCAACAGGCAAAAACTTTGTCCCCCATGTAGGCAGACATGTCAATTCTAAATATGAATGTGTAATTATTTGCTTCTGCCAAATATTTGCATGCCAATTATGACGTGACATCTTGGTTTTATTCCCTTCGATAATTTTTTTCATTTTTTTATGCATACTTGGCCCCGATCCCCGAACTCGATCCCGGCTTAACTCTCGAACTTTTACTCGTACTTTAAAGTTCTCTTTTATTTATTTCAGTTCCAAAAACTCATCTTAGTCTGAAATCTCAACCTACACAACAGAAAACGCGTAATGAGTATAAATTATCTAAATTTTAGCTCAAACACAATTAAAGTGTATCAAATAATAGGTGCAAAGTAGCCAATAATTCGTATTCCTAACCTACCATCAAAGCATTAGAAGCCTTTAAGGTTTTCAAGGCTGAAGTAGAAAAACAAGGCGGAAAGCAAATAAAGATTATGAGATCTGATAGAGGTGGTGAGTATTATGCTAGATACACTGAGGATGGACAATCACAAGGTCCATTTGCTTAGTTTCT
This sequence comes from Nicotiana tabacum, assembly GCF_000715075.1. Lineage (NCBI taxonomy): Eukaryota > Viridiplantae > Streptophyta > Magnoliopsida > Solanales > Solanaceae > Nicotiana > Nicotiana tabacum. Next base: position 95,797,473 of record NC_134083.1, on the reverse strand, counting down.
TCAAGAAAATGAGATTGTTCCCCAGTATACTATGCCTGGTTCTCCAGACCAAAGTGGTATAGCGTAAAGAAGAAATCAAACTTTAATGGACATGGTGCGAAGTATGCTGAGTAGCTCTAAGATACCTAAGTCCTTGTGGATTGAAGCTCTTAAAATGGCAATATATATATATATTAAATCGAGTTCCAACCAAGCATGTCCAAAAGAAACCTTTTGAGTTATTTAAAGGTTGAAAATCGAGTTTGCGACATATACGCGCCTGGGGATGCCCATCTGAAGTTAAAGTATACAACCCACAAGAAAAGAAACTGGATCTGAGGACCATTAGTGGGTATTTTATTGGATATGCTGAAAGGTCTAAAGGATATAGATTTTATTGTCCATCTTACAACATTAGAATTGTGGAATCAAGAAATGCAAAATTTCTTGAGAATGACTTACTCAGTGGGAGTGTTCAATTTTAGAATATAGCATCTGTAAACAATCAACCTTCTATATCAAGTGAAAGACTGGTTATTATGCACAACACTCCTCAAGTACAATTGGGTGTTGAGCAACCAGTCATTGAGGTTCTGCAAGCTGATGAGAATATTCCAGTAGATCGAGTTGTTCAAGAATTTCTAAAATTATTGAACAACCAACTGAACAACATTATCCTCGGAAAATTGTTGATACAATATTAATAAGATCTAGTAGAAAAAGAAAATCAGCAATTTCTAGTGACTGTGTTGTGTATCTACAAGAATCTGACATTGGAGCCGAAAATAATCCTGAGTCTTTTTCACAAGCTTTGAGTTGTAATGAATCAGAATTGTGGTACAATGCCATGAAAGTGACTCATTGGGCATTCAAGAAATATATAAGGCAAGACTCGTTGCTAAAGGATTCACTCAAAATGAAGGAATCAATTATACAAAGACGTTTTCTTCTGCATCTAAGAAAGATTCCTTGCGTATTTTATTGGCATTAGTAGCCCATTTTGACTTGGAATTGCAACAAATGGAAGTGAAAATCGCATTTTTCAATAGTGATCTGGAAGAAGAGGTTTATATGAAACAACCTGAAGGGTTCTCTTCTAGTAATGGTCACCACTTAGTATGCAAGCTAAAAAAATTCATATATGGATTGAAACAAGCCTCCCGCCAATGGTATTTAAAATTTCATGATGTTAGCTCTTCATTTGGCTTTGTTGAGAACATTATGGATCAATGTATATACCGGAAGATCAGTGGGAATAAAATTTATTTTCTAATTCTATATGTGGATGATATCCTTCTTCCAGTCAATGATAAGGGAATGCTATATGAGGTAAAATAATTTCTCTCTCAAAATTTTGATATGAAATACATAGGTGATGCATCTTATGTCATTGTCATTAAGATTCATCGAGATAGACTTCGAGGTATTTTAGGTTTATCTCAAGAAACTTATATCAACAAAGTTTTAGAGAGCTTTCGGATGAATGATTATTCGCCAAGTGTAGCTCCCATAGTGAAGAGTGACAAGTTCAATTGGAACCAATGCCCAAAGAACGATCTTGAGAGGGAACAAATGAAGAACATTCTATATGCTTCTATTGTTAGAAGCTTAATGTATGCTCAAGTTTGCACTAGATCTGATATTGCTTTTATTGTTGGAATGTTAGGAAGATATCAAAGTAACCCAAGTCTTGACCACCGGAGAGCTGCAAAGAAAGTCTTAAGATAGCTTCAAGGGACAAAAGACTACATGTTTATGTACAAACGATCAGATAATTTGGAGCTAATTGGATACTCTGATTCAGACTTTGTTGGCTGTGTTGATTCACGCAAATCAATACCAGGATACATCTTTATATTAGCCGGTGGAGCTATATGTTGGAGGAGTTCCAAACAGATTATGACTGCTACTTCTACCATGGAGGCTGAGTTTGTTTCTGGTTTTGAGGCTACCTCACATGGTGTATGGTTGAAGAGTTTCATTCTCGGGCTTAGAATTGTCAATTCGATCTCTACGCCATTGAGGATATATGTGACAATTCAGCTGATGTCTTTATGGCTAAGAATAATAAAAGTGGGAGTCGAAGTAAGCATATCAACATTAAGTATCAAGCTATAAGAGAACGTGCTAAAGATTAAAAAAAAAAAAGTTATCATCGAGCACATTAGCACTAATTGATGTTAGCTGATCTTTTAACTAAAGGCATGCCATCACAAAAATTTAAGAATCATGTAATTACAATGGGACTTAGTTCCACGGTGTAAATTTCGTTGTAACAATGAATATTGAGAAACTCCATTATGTATGATATTTTTCATATTATTATTGTGTACGCATTCAGTTTTATTTTGGGACATATCGCTAAGGTATGGACCTAGAATAAACATTGGGTTTATTCATTAAGAAATATATGCTAAATTTGGAGACATAATGTATTGTGATGCATGAAAGATACTACTCGTAGAGAAACTATTGCCATGATTCATGTATTATGATTCTCTTTAAAGTATGAGTACTATGACCTTGGGCATTTTGTATACGGACCAAGTGGGAGAATATTAGTAACGTTCTCTATTGAATGTTTCTGTTTACCCGAAAAATCGGATAAAGTTAAATTTATGTATGGTTCTAAGGGCAAGTAGATTCTTCTGATATGAAAATAACAATGCACGTATTTATGGTGCAAAAATAGAAGATGATGAACAAAGATATTAGGTGAGCTTTAGAAAGATAAACACAATGAATTCTTAATCTCAGTGAAAAGTGTGTTCTATTACAAACTCTCCTAGTCTTTATAGCCAAGGATTGCTACTTTATCTAAAGCAACATGATGGAATAAATACTCCTAGTGAAGGACCCATGATGGTATGTCTCCTCCTTAATTCCCGCAGAGATTCTCTCCTTTGGTGCGATTGTAACAGCTTTTGTCTGTGAACTCGATACCGACTCGAGCTCGGTACCGAATCGGAACCTCGGCCTTGATTTCGAGCTAGGTGATCACTTTCGGGCATCGATGTTCGGGACCTGTATCGACCGATGTTACCTCGGTCGATTCGAACGCCCGGGCTCGACACCCCCATCTCGAAATTCACTCGGGGTCTCCATGAAGGCACCCCTCGATTGAAATGCCATCCTTGATCGGTCTTCACGACTGAGGATCGGTTTTAACCGTATACAGATAGCCCCCTCATTTCTCGGATAGGAGATGACGAGGAACGATGTGATTTCCCTAAGGTTCGACCGAATCGACAATGACGTGCGTGATAGCTGTCCCATCGATTTGGTTTTATCGAGGCATTTAATGCGCGTCAGTCGGTGGTCGGCCACCGCTAGACGAATCGCCGTGCCTTATAAATGATTTTCGCATACAATGTTTTCCACTTTTGTGCTTCCTCTTTTCCCAAATTCTCTCTGATTAGTTTCTCTTATTTCGTCGTTTTAGTGCCGCTTGTACCAGAGTTTTGGTGTCGTCCCCTCTTTCACCTTTCTTTGCGACTTTTTCTTCTCGTATTGATGGCGAAAACTTCAAAAATCGTACCTCACAAGGAGAAAGCTTCTTCCTCACGGTCGTGTGATGATAAGGCGCCGACCGAGCCGTCCGTTCAAGATTATATTCCCGGCCCGTGTATTTTAAAGGCTGATTTTAAAGTGGAGAATCCTTCGTCCGTTCCGGGTCGGTGTGAGCACGTATCGATGTATATGTGCTCTATAGCGGAGGTTAACCTCAAGGCCGTCAGGAAAGATTGCGGCTGGGGTTCTGAGGTTGTGATACAAATCCCCTCCTCCGATGAGAGCGTCACTACCTATGTGGAGGGATTTCTGAGTGTTTACACCTACCCCTTTACGTTGGGAGCTGCCGATCCTGTGATTTTTGATTTCTGTAGGAGATATCAGGTCACCCTCGGCCAAATTCATCCTTCTTTATGGCGTATAGTCATCTTATTGCGTTTCTTCTCTATCAAATCCGGAGGGTTGGATTTTTCTCTAAGCCACCTTATACGATTGTATCGGCCTTAGATTTATCGTGGACTTATTAGGCTATATCATCGGGCATCGAAGGTTTTGATATTGAGCATCGATGAAGATAAGGATCGAGGCTGAATGGGTCGATATGTTCAGGTGAGGACTCGTGATCTTATCCCGGAGGAAAAGATGCCATTTCCTGAAAAATGGAACTTCGACCGTAAGTGATCCGTGTTTGCTTTTCGTGTCTTTTTCTATTTTTGCTAATATTATTTTCTGATGTTCAGCTGCACCTTGGATGCCACAAGCTGTGCCTGATCTCGAGGATTGGGTTTGAAAGTTAGCCTCGACTTCATCTTATGCCGAGCGCGCTTGGCGTGATTTGGCTAAAGGTAGATGGGAGGCCAAGAATCATGGTGAGGTTCGGTTCCTGTTTCTCTCGAGGTATATTCTGCGTTCATTTTGTTATTGATTTTTCCCTTGTATATAGGTGTAACTAGGGATGCCGTTCTGCGGCCTTTGAGCGTTGATGAAGGCAACAAGCCCCCGGTCCTAGAACAGGGGAAAGAAAAGAAACGAAGGGCTTCCTCTCGGTCGGAGGACCCTAAGCCCAAAACTCGAACGGTGAGGAGAAAAATCATTTCCCTTTCGATCGACTCGGTCCATCGACTGAGGGAGGAAGAAGAAGAAGAAGAAGAAGATAGCTCCTCGGCTTTGGTAGTCCGACCTGCGGAGGCAGTCGAGGTTGTTAGAGCCGATGGCGGCCGTGCCCATCGAGGTTGGTTCCGAAGACCTAGGTCTCGATCGAAGTACTCCGAGTGATTTGCTCGGGGCAATGGCAACGGGCCATTCACCTTCCATTCCGTCTTTTTCTGAGGAGGCGTTGAAGGAGGCTCGAGAGCTGAATGCTCCCGATATCGGTGCTGGCTCAGGTGCAGCGGATCCTTTTAAGGATTGTTACCGGTGTTGATGACAGTTCCGATATCAGTGATGCCTCTCTTTTGTTAGAGGAAGCTCAGCGTTTTATTACTTAGGTAATGATTCTTTCGTACTTGGCTTCTTTGTTCTTTTCCATACAGCTTTTGTTAGAGGAAGCTCCTCGTTTTGATAACAGTTTCTAACTGTGCAGGCCATCAGTAGGTTTCGAGTTGATCTTAGCCAGTGTGAGGCCGAACTCCGAAAGGTCTTAGGTGAGAGGTATGACCTTCGGCTTCTTTGTAGCAAGAAGGAGGAGGCTATCAAGGATCTTCAAGCGGATTTGGCTAAGGTCCGTGAAGAAAGGGTCGAGCTCGATCAGCAGGTGAGCCCTGTTCTGTTAAAGTATGGATTCGACTCGATTGTGGAAGTTAACCATCCGTCGTCTCAGTTACAGCAAAAGATCGAGAAGATCGGGCTACTTCGAGAGGAGGTCGATCAAATCCGGACCGAATGCAACCAGTGAAAGGAGACTATTGATCGCCTGGCAGCGGAGAAAGAAACCATCTTAGCAAAGTTACTATCAGCTGACGTTCAGCTTCGAAACGTCAAGCATAAGGTGTTGGCTCAGACTAAGAAAATCGATGAGCTTGAGATACGACTTGCTGAGGCTAAGGCGGAGGTTGAGTCGTTGAAAGTTTTGGCGGATAAGTCTATCGCTGTATATCGAGCTGATGCTGAGGCCGCTCAGGTGGAGGCCCGGGAAGCGGCAAAGATTGCCGATGCTCGAGCTCATTGGGTCACCGAACTTGTTAAGTGTAGATCTCGGAGGGAAACCCTCGAGGAGATTCATGCTCGAGGTTTCGATCTTACCGAAGAGGTAAGAAAGGCAAAAGAGCTTGAAGCGGAAGCTGAAGCCTTGGCTTCTGATGATGATGACGATGATAACGATGATGGTAGCAAAAGCGGGTCCGAGGGTGGGGAAGACCTCGACCCAGAAGCTTAGAGTCTAATTCTCATTACCTGTAAATTAATTACGTAGGCAATTTTGTATATATATGACAAGGTTGATTTTGCTTGTTGAGTTGATGATGATTCGAATATTAACGTAAACTCTGAGTAAACGTAGCTTTTTCAATGTTTCAAATTTGACTGGGTCCTTGTTCGAACTTGGCGGCCCGTAGGCTCAACGGTCGACTGAGTATTTCGAATATGATATAGGAGTAGCCCGTAGACTTTAATATTCGAGTGATTATTTCGAACTCGAGATAATGTCGAAGCCCGTAGGCTTAATATTCGAGTGATTATTTCGAACTCGATGTTGAAGTAACCCGTAGGCTCAACGGTCGGCCGAGTATATCGAACATGATATAGGGGTAGCCCGTAGGCTTAATGTTCGAGTGATTATTTCGAACTCGAGATAATGTGGAAGCCCGTGGGCTTAATATTCGAGTGATTATTTCGAACTCGAGATAATGTGGAAGCCTGTGGGCTTAATATTCGAGTGATTATTTCGAACTCGAGATAATGTGGAAGCCCGTGGGCTTAATATAATTGTTAATTCTGGTTGCATAATAAATCTCAAGCCATTGTACATATGTTTTGGGGCAATCAAATATGAGCATGGTTTATTTTGACCATTTTGGCTCTTACAATTTTTTTCTCTATTGTTGTGAGAAGACTTTGTTGCATCTGAACTCGATGTATTTGAGGGCCTGGTGCCCCCTGGTATTCGAGGCCATTCGGGCTAAGGGTCGAAAGCCTCGGATACTATTTTGTTAGCGCAGCACGATCGATGGTTGCCTTATTAAAAACCTTGCCGCAAAAAAAACCCATTTGGGAAAAGGCCGGTCTAAGGAAAAAGAGTGCAACACGTGCTTTTGAGTAAAAGAATACTTCTGTTCTTTGTTCGAACTTCTGTATGGGACAGATGAATAAGGTCAGACCTTAGCAGTAGTACCGTTTTAGTTGTGATACATTCCAACTGCTTGATAGTTGTTTGTCGTTTATGATGCCGAGCATGTACGATCCTTTCCCAAAGTGCTCGAGCACCTAGTACGGTCCTTCCCAATTTGGTCCTAATTTTCCTTCGTTTGGGTACCGAGTATTGATAGTGACTTTCCTTAACACTAAGTCTCCTGGCTTGAAGTGGCAAAGTTTAGTTCTTCGATTGTAATACCTTTCGATTCGTTGCTTTTGTGCGGCCAACCGGATGAGGGCAGCTTCTCGTCCTTCGTCCAATAATTCAAGGCTGGTGTTCATAGCCTCGTTATTTGATTCTTCTGTCATGAATCGAAACCTGGGGCTAGGTTCTCCGACTTCGACTGGTATCAATGCTTCGGAGCCATATACTAAGGAGAATGGGGTCGCCCCTGTACTGGACTTCGATGTTGTTCGGTATGCCCAAAGGACTTTGGGCAGGATTTCTCTCCATTTTCCCTTAGCGTCATTCAATCTCTTTTTCAGATTTTGAAGAATAGTTTTGTTTGTTGATTTGGCTTGTCCGTTTCCACTGGGGTGGTATGGGGTTGCTAGTATCCTTCTTATTTTGTGATCTTCGAAGAATTTTGTGATTTTGCTTCCAATGAATTGCTTCCCATTATCACATACTATTTCGGATGGTATTCCGAATCGGCATATGATATGATCCCACAGAAAGTCGATAACCTCTTTTTCTCTCACTTTCTCGAACGCCTGCGCTTCAACCCATTTAGAAAAATAGTCAGTCACAAACAAAATAAATCTGGCTTTACCTGGGGTCGACGGCAGGGGCCGACGATGTCCATTCCCTATTTCATGAATGGCCATGGCAATAGGACCGAGTGAAGCTGTTCTCCGGGCTGATGGATCATTGGAGCAAACCTTTGACATTTATCGCATTTACGAACAAATTCTTTTGCGTCTTTGCCCATATCGATCCAATAATACCCTGCTCTGATCACTTTTCGAACTAACATGTCGGCACCGGAGTGATTGCCACAAGTGCCCTCGTGTACTTCCCGGAGGATGTAATTGGTATCTCCCGGACCTATGCATACCGCCATCGGTCCATCGAATGTTCTTCGATATAACATTCCGTCCGCAGTCAAGGTGAATCGAGCAGCTTTAGTTCTAAGTGACCTGGATTCTTTGTGGTCTGAAGGGAGCTTTCCGTCTTTTAAGTATTCAATATACTTGTTTCTCCAATCCCAGTTTAAGCTGGTAGAATTTATTTTGGCGTGCCCTTCCTCGATTATAGATCTTGAAAGTTGAACGACAGTTTCCGAGTTCAAATCATTCACCTCGACCGATGATCCCAATTTAGCAAGCGTATAGGCCTTGTTATTCTGTTCTCGTGGAACATGTCGTAGACTCCATTGTTTGAAATGGTTCAAAGTGACGAGCAGTTTGTCCAAATACCTTTGCATTCTGCCTTCTCGGACTTCGAAGGTTTTGTTTACTTGACTCACCACTAGCAAAGAGTCGCAATTGGCCTCAACGACCTCCGCTCCCAGGTTCCTAGCTAGCTCGAGACCTGCAATTATGGCTTCATATTCGGCCTCGTTGTTAGTTAACCTGATAGTTTTAGCAGCTTGCCTAATAATGTTACCCCCGGGAGGTTTTAAAACTATGCCTAGCCCGGATCCCTTTACGTTCGAAGCTCAGTCCGTAAAGAGGATCCATGCCCTCGTTGATAAATTTGATTTTAACAGTAGTTCTTTTTCGACTTCGGGTACGAGGGTCGGCGTAAAATCGGTCACGAAGTCTGCTAAAATTTGAGACTTGATGGCTGTTCGAGGACGATATTCGATATCGTACCCGCTGAGTTCGATGGCCCATTTGGCCAATCGGCCCGATAGTTCGGGCCTATGCAAAATATTATGAAGTGGGCAGGTGGTTAATACGCTTATGGGGTGGCATTGGAAGTATGGTCGTAATTTCCTAGAGGCGCTAACCAGCGCAAGCGCCAATTTTTCCAAGTGCGGGTATCTAGTTTCCGCTTCCCCTAAAGTCTGACTCACATAGTAAACTGGAAATTGCGTACCTTTCTCTTCTCGAACTAGGACACTACTTATGGCGACTTCTGATACTGCCAAGTATAGGTAGAGTTTTTCGTCGGTTTTTGGAGTGTGCAGCAGTGGTGGGTTCGATAGATATCGTTTCAGTTCTTGTAATGCTAGTTGGCATTCCGGTGTCCAAGCGAAGTCGTTCTTCTTTTTGAGTAGAGAGAAAAATTTGTGGCTTCGATCTGATGATCTCGAAATGAATCGGCCCAGGGCTGCTATTCTTCCTGTTAACCTTTGTACAGCTTTCACGCTGTTCACGATGGTGATGTCTTCAATGGCCTTGATTTTGTCTGGGTTAATCTCGATTCCCCGATTTGACACCATGAAGCCGAGGAACTTACCCGAGCCGACTCCGAAAGCACATTTTTCGGGGTTGAGCCTCATGTTGTATTTCCTCAGAATATCGAATGTTTCCTGCAAATGGGTCAAATGGTCCTCTGCGCGCAGGGACTTGACTAGCATGTCATCAATATAGACTTCCATTGATTTACCTATTTGTTCTTCGAACATTCTATTTACTAGGCGTTGATAAGTAGCTCCTGCATTTTTTAGCCCAAAGGGCATTACGTTATAACAATATGTTCCGCATCTGGTCACAAACGAAGTCTTTTCCTGGTCTTCCGAGTTCATCTGGATTTGATTATACCCGGAATAGGCATCGAGAAAAGTAAGGATCTCGTGGCCGGCCGTGGCATCGATCAAGTGATCGATGTTGGGCAATGGATAAGAATCTTTGGGACATGCTTTGTTCAAGTCCTTGTAATCTATACATATTCTAAGTTTGTTTCCCTTTTTAGGCACTACGACCACATTGGACAACCATTCGGGGTATTTTACCTCTCTAATGGATCCTATTTTGAGCAGTTTAGTTACCTCATCTTTTATGAATGCGTGCTTCACCTCCGATTGGGGTCTTCTTTTTTGCTTCACCGGTCTGAATCTAGGGGACACACTTAGTTGATGTGTCGTTATGCCCGGCGGGATTCCTGTTATATCTAAATGGGACCAAGCAAAGCAATCGATGTTATCGATAAGAAATTGAATGATTTTCTTCCTGAGTTCGGGTCTCAAACCCCTTCCCAGGTATACCTTTCGTTCGGGCCAGTGATCGATCAAAATGATTTGCTCCAATTCCTCAATAGTTGATTCGGTGGCATCGGAGTCATCGGGGGTCACGAAGGATCGAGGGATCCACTGATCACTATCTTCTTCGATGCTCTGCTTATCTGGCTGGGTCGGGGCTGATGTCTTTGGTTGCTATTTGGCGTTCCGGTCTTCGACTGTGCCTCCTTTTGAACCCGATCCATTCACTGGCGAAGACAAAGATGTTGGTTTTGCTTCTTCGATGGAGAACATTTCCTTCGCGGCTTGTTGTTCTCCGTACACTATTTTGACACCTGTCGGTGTTGGGAATTTGAGGACTTGGTGTAGGGTCGAAGGTACAGCTCTCATGTTGTGGATCCACAGCCTTCCAAAAAGGGCGTTATATCTCATATCGCTCTCGATCGCGTGAAACTTTGTTTCCTGAATTGTTCCGGCGACGTTTATCGGTAGGGTTATCTCGCCTTTGGTGGTTTCGCATACCATATTGAATCCGTTTAAAATCAAATTTGCGGATACGACCCGGTTTTGTAGGCCGAGCTATTTTACGACCTTCGATCTGATGATATTGGCCGAGCTACCTGGATCAATTAACACACGCTTAATCTTAATTTTATTCATGAGTACGGATATTACCAGTGCATCGTTATGGGGTTGGATGATTCCCTCTGCATCTTCATCATTGAACGATAAAGTCCCTGGGGGAGTGTAATCTTGAATTCGAGATCGCTTTTCCCTCATAATCGACGTTTTAGCGCATTTGAGTATAGGTCCCTGAGGGGTATCGACGCCGCCGATGATCATGTGAATGATGTGCTGTGGCTCTTCTTCTTCGTTTTGCTTGCCGAAGTCCTTGTTTTTAAAATGGTTCTTCGCCCTATCACTCAAAAATTCCCTGAGGTGCCCTTTGTTAAACAAGCGGGCTACTTCCTCTCTTAATTGTCTGCATTCTTCCGTTTTGTGACCATGGGTGCCATGATACTCGCATATTTGATTGGGATTCCTTTGGGCCGGATCGGTCTGCATGGGTCAAGGCCATCGGGTATCTTTGATGCGTCCGATGGCCGATAAGATGGCGGATGCATCGATGTTGAAATTATACTCCGATAATCGAGGAACTTCTACAGGATCGGCATGTTTATCAAAACCTCTCTTGCTCATAAGTCCCCGAGAAATTTGCCCCCGATCATATCTGCGAGTATTCCTAACTATCTCATGTACCGAACTGTGGTTCACCCGATCTGTGACGTACGGTTGATATCGGTCTTTGTTTGACCTTTGTTCTCTGTTGGTTTCCTTCAGAATTTTAGTGGTTGCGCGGTTCTGACGCGTGGGTTCATACGGAAATCCCAATTGATCATCTTCGACCCTGATTTTCGATTGGTACCGATTGTGTATATCCGCCCAAGTTATTGCAGGGTATTCGATCAAGCTTTGTTTCAGCCGACGTGATGTTGTCGAACTCAGTCCGTTCAACCCTTGGGTGAAAGCTTGTACGGCCTAGTCGTCTGTGACTGGTGGCAAATCCATGCGTTCCATTTGAAACCGGGATACGAATTCCCTCAGTATTTCGTCACCCCTTTGTGTTACTTTGAATAGATCCGATTTCCTCGTTGCGACCTTTACGGCACCAGCATGTGCTTTTACGAACGAATCTGCTAACATAGCAAAAGAATCGATAGAATTCGGTGGCAAGTTATGATACCAGATCATTGCTCCTTTAGCGAGGGTCTCTCCGAACTTTTTCAATAATACGGACTCGATCTCATCGTCTTCCAAATCATTGCCTTTGATGGCACATGTATAGGAGGTGAGATGTTCGTTAGGATCGGTCGTACCGTTATATTTGGGAATTACGGGCATACGGAGCTTTTTTGGGATCGGTTTTGGGGCCACGCTCGATGGAAAAGGCTTTTGTATGAATTTCTTCGAATCCAGCCCTTTCATCATGGGCGGAGCCCCCGGGATCTGATCGATCCTAGCATCATATGTTTCGAATTTTTTGTCGTTGGCTTCGACTCGCTTTGTGAGCTCCTCGAGCAGTTTAGCGATTTCAGGAGCGGTTCCTGATTTTTGCTCGTTCGGTTTCACTGTGTCGGGCTCCGTTCTGGGGGTTACTTCTCGAAGAAGCGGATTGGAGTTTGGATTACTTCGCATATGAGTTTGGCTCTGCAACTGAGCTATCGCTACTTGTTGGGCTTGTAGCATTTCGAAAATCATGCGCAAGTTGACCCCGATTTTTCCCGTGTTGTGGGTGTCTCGGGCTATGGGTCGAGCGCCACCCTGAACGCTTTTTTCCTGCTCGGAGCGTTGATTCGCTTCTAGAGCTATTCGTGAATTGATATCTACTGGTACTTCGGCTCGAATTTCGGGTTCCTCGATTCGAGCCTCGTTGACATTGTTGGGTAGCCTTTCGGCCCCGGGCACCAAGTTGGTGGTTTCATCCTGAAGGCCGGCTTCGAGGTCGATTGGCAGAGCCATTGCTGACATGAAGTTGTAAGCTGGAGTGTGCTATATATTTGTATCAAATAATCACTTGTTATCCTTAGCCCCACGGTGGGGGCCAAACTGTTTACCCGAAAAATCGGATAAAGTTGAATTTATGTATGGTTCTAAGGGCAAGTAGATTCTTCTGATATGAAAATAACAATGCACGTATTTATGGTGCAAAAATAGAAGATGATGAACAAAGATATTAGGTGAGCTTTAGAAAGATAAACACAATGAATTCTTAATCCCAGTGAAAAGTGTGTTCTATTACAAACTCTCCTGCTCTTTATAGCCAAGGATTGCTACTTTATCTAAAGCAACATGATGGAATAAATACTCCTAGTGGAGGACCCATGATAGTATGTCTCCTCCTTAATTCCCGAAGAGATTCTCTCCTTTGGTGCGGTTGTAACAGCTTTTGTCTGTGAACTCGATACCGACTCTAGCTCGGTACCGAATCGGAACCTCGGCCTTGATTTCGAGCTAGGTGATCACTTTCGGGCATCGATGTTCGGGACCTGTATCGACCGATGTTACCTCGGTCGATTCGAACGTCCGGGCTCGACGCCCCCATCTCGGAATTCGCTCAGGGTCTCCATGAAGGTACCCCTCAATTGAAATTCCATCCTTGATCGGTCTTCACGACTGAGAATCGGTTTTAACCGTATACAGTTTCATAAAAATGGTCTGTTTAGTTTGGACAAGTTGAAACTCCATTTCAACTTAATTATTTGAAACTGTCCATTGTCATAAAGAAACTATTGCCCCTTATGCACCTGAACAAGTAAATGTTCTTGATGGAAGAACAATATAAAGGGAGAAGCCATGAGTTAGCTCCCTAAGCACAGAAAAACCTTCTTAATTACTACTCCATCTAGTGAGGATTTCTGAAATGCTTAGAAGACTCACCGGAAAAGAGACGCCGGAGAAACAGACACCAACGACACCGTAACAATAGTCGGAGGTATGTCCGATCTATATTTCCGATGCGCTCTTCTCTAACACCCAAATCCAAATATGAGTAGAAATAGAAGCGAGAAGTAGTGGTATTCGACCAAAGTTTAAATACTTTGCAAATGCTAGATATGTCTAAATAACAACAATAAAAGTGGATGTTGGTGCACTTTTCCCTTCATCTTTTTCTTGAGAAACTTTAACTGTTATATTATAAATTTATTTACCTTTGCTAATGAGATTATCACTTAATTAATTAATTATATTAGCATATATAAGTTACCATTTATATACAAAATAATGTATTAAACTTCATTTTTACCCATTTCAGACTTCATTCTTCTCTCTCTCATGCCTTTCTCTCTCACTTTCGTTCATCAATAGTTTATTTATTTCAGCTTTTATTTATTTTTTATAAGTATGGGTTGTGGGTTTTTTATTTGCAATTCTTTGATCGTCTCTGTTGAGAAGTTAAGATGGCCAAGCAATTCAAGAGCGCGGTCAGGGTTTGTGATTTGTTTTGAGTTCCTAGCTAAATAAGGTAAATATTATCCTAATACTTGAACCACAAAAAAGTTAAATTAGACAGAAACATACTTGAACCACAATTCCTTTATTTCCATGTAAGGTCATGTTCATAACACATGGGCTAAGGCCTAAATTTGCAACCAAATTGATGCAATTATTTTTGGCCAGTTCGTTTTTAATAGAAGATTTTATTTGATTATTTTAGTTATACAATCATTTCACAAGAGACCAATAAAAATAAAACATGAAACTTGTAATAAAATGCATGAGCTCTTCGTAGATTTATTTTCTACTACTCAAATTATAAGTGGATATACGAGATCATTTTCTCGTTTGTTAGCCTTAATCAAATTACATACATTGAAATAAGGCTCAGGCTCCTAAAGAACAGATCATCAACAACAAATACAACGAGAATTGAGAGAGAAAATGAATTTAAACAAACTAAGTAATCTGCTAATACAAGAAGTTGCTCCTTTTATTTGATTGGCAGTAAAGTGACAAGCACCACAAACTAGATGTTGTACCTTAGGAATAAATTGCAATACGCTAATCATTTTATATAAGTCTACCACATTACAGCTAAAACGAGATATATAATAGCACCATTTTTGTTTTTCCTTTTTGATACTACATTTTAAATTTTTAATGTAGCAAAGTCTACCACGTTACCGCTATAATAGGCCCAATTGTCCCCGTAATCGTCATAACAATTTCAGTCTTTTTTATATGGATAAAAATCTAATATATCTGCTATTATATGTGACGACGAATGAAGAGAGTGTAGATTCTAGAACGATAGCTTGTGTTTGTGCTACAATGAGCAGAGTTTTAACTATCGCCGCCGCCGCCGCGGTGGTTCCGTTCACCCACTACCCCAACTCTGTCCTTCCACGTCACGTACGCCTCTCGAATCTGCCTTCCTCTCTCACTGTAACAACCCACACTCTTACGTTTCGTGGACGATTCTTCTCGCCGTACAGTTCCCGAGCCGTTCCCGGTCCTGCCGACGCCGGTTTAACAGGTGGTTTTGATGCTATCATTGGAGATGGTGGCTCAATGCTACAGGATGCGGGAGCCACGGCTTTGGTCATCGCTGGTGCTTACGCCCTTGTTTCCACTTTCGATTTCTTATCCGAGCGCAAGCTCATTCAACAGGTTCCCTCTCTCTCTCTCTCTCTCTCTCACACACACACACACATGCACACCCTCTTATATGTGTGTGCGTATATGTATGCGTAGCCGTGTAGGTTATATGTAGCTGTAAATATCAATGTACAGAGACTCGTAATCAACAAAAATTGACAATCTTATCAAATCTCAGTGGAGGCAAAAAGTATTAGGTGATTTCTCCCCATCACCTAAGCCTTTGTTCACAAAGACGGGCGCGAGCCAGGATTTTCACCTCGGGAGTCCAAATATAAAAAAGTAAATACGCTAAGAAAGTCAGAGATTCCGGTGAAGGGGAAAATTTGACACCCCTTGGACAAAGGTGGCTTTGCCAATGCCCTCGAATGCTTGCCATTGCTCATAGTTACCCAATACCTGTGTTGGTGGGAGATTGGGAGGTAATAGGGTATCCGGTGGAGTAGTCGCCAGACACCACCGTCATAAAAAGGTTTGACAATCTTATTGTTTCATGAAAAATTGACAACCTTTTTCATGAAAACCTTATGCAATTTTTTCTTACCTGGAATCAGGATCCCTTAATAGCTCATTTAAACTTGTGGTGATTGAAACTATTTATAGAGAGGAAATCAGTTAATGCTGAGATTTCTAGAAATTGACTCTTCAAAATTTGGCTTATTTCAGATGTAGTAACTTGGTATCCATAAATAAACTGCCCATGTTCTTTTAAAGTGAAAGAGCATTACTGGTCTTTCTACGACACTCCACTTTCTTATTTTTAGCCATTCCTATTATTATTATTATTATTATTATTATTATTATTATTATTATTATTATTTATTTATTTTAGATATTAAACGAAAGCTCACAGAATTACAACATGCTCTGAATACTTAAAAACCTTCTTTCTGGGAAGGGGGAGGAAGAAAGAAAAAAAGGTAGAAGGATTGTGATCTTGTGAGACGTCAAACATTACAGGTTCTTATAACATATTATAATGGCCGTGTGATCTCTTGATTTTTAGCAGCTTTTGTTTCTTGGGATATTTATTTTCCTCTTCATTCATTGAAACAGAATTTAAGCAGAAAGCTGGTCCACATATTGTCTGGTCTGCTTTTTATGGCTTCCTGGCCAATTTTCAGGTATTATTTTGTCTTACGTAGGCAAAACCATATTTGAATGTTCTCACTGATGATTTAGATCTTAGATTAGTGCATCAAGATGGGCACGCTACTTTGCTTCTGTAGTTCCACTTACAAACTGTTTGAGACTTGTGATTCATGGCCTTTCTTTGGCTACTGATGAGGGACTTCTAAAATCTGTTACTCGGGAAGGAAAGCCAGAGTAAGTTCCAGAATCCCTTTCTACCTCTTTCAACGTATACATGGTATTGTTCATCTCTTATATTTCCGCCTTTTCCTTGCAGAGAATTGCTTAGAGGGCCTCTATATTATGTTCTAGTGTTAATTTTGAGTGCACTTCTCTTTTGGCGTGAGTCACCAGTTGGAGTAATTTCATTAGCAATGATGTGTGGTGGTGATGGTAACAGCTGAAGCTCATATTACTTAGTCTATGATTAGTTCCTTTTGTACTTTTTTCTGACTTTGTTCTATGTAGGAATTGCTGATATTGTTGGAAGAAGGTTTGGGTCCATAAAAATCCCTTATAATAAACAGAAAAGTTTGGCTGGTAGCCTCTCCATGTTTGTTCTCGGTTTCCTGGTGTCCATTGGGTAGGTTTTTGTCCCTTTTCTGTTTATGTTTAGAGATTTTGTTGTAAACTTTATGCTGATGCTAGACTTTTTCATATGGTTAAAGGATGCTCTATTACTTCTCGGCCTTGGGATATCTTCACTTGGACTGGGTTTCAACTGTAGAAAGAGTAGCTGTGGTGTCATTCATAGCAACTATGGTGGAGTCTCTCCCTATTACTCCAACGGTAGACGATAACATTTCTGTTCCTTTGGTAAGCATGGTTGTAGCATCGTTAGCTTTTGATTTATTAGCTTAGAATGCCCTCATCTTCCCAGCATTATGCTGTCCTGATAAAATTGCATTGTAAAGTGATGATTCCTGCTTTATCTTCTTGTGGTGCCTTTATCTGTATCCTCAAGTGGTTCCTTGATGCCCAAACATGTCAACTGGTAAAGATCTCACTGCATCATTTTTTATATTCATAAGTCAACAACTCATTGTGTCTCAATGTCACCCCCTCCCCCTTCTATCTGTTTTCCTCGTCAATACTGGTCACTTAATGGATCAATCAAGAACCACATTATCATCTATGGATGAATGCCATAGGAAGTCTTCTTTTGTAGCTAATGGTTCGTATTTCATTAAAGCAATTTATTGTTTAGCATACTATCCACCATCATCTTTTATGTTGGAATTAGATCTACAAAGACATTTATGTTGTATCTATTGAACTATAACTTGTGTAATGTTGAGCTCTGTTTCTATATACCCTTTTCTTCTGAAAATTTGTCTTTAAAGTTAAAGCGGTTCCACAGTACAAAGTTACACAGGTGTCACATTCACTGTTATGTCATTGCATTCACATGCATACTCCGCACTGGTCCATTGAAAGAGTGTTGTAAACAGAGATTTGACTGAAGAGTTTGAAGAAAACTAGCCGAGAGAATTGCCAAGAGAAGTAGTCTAAGTTCGAATTCATTAGATAAACCTTCTTCAAAGAGTGTTTACAACTTATAATAGCTAGAAAAGTGGAGAGAGAAGCAGGTGTGGGACATGCTCTGCTGATCTCACCCTGTAACCACTTGACAGGGACCAAATGGGAAGGACTTTAACAAGTGGGACTAAAGTGCGACAATTGAAAGTGCTGCTTAAAATTAAGCTCGACCAAATTGTAACTTTTAATATCTAAAACCCAACTAACTTGAGAATAACTTATTGTTCACGTCTCACTCCTCAAGCCTCATGTGCCACTACTCTTCAAAGCTTAAAATTCCTTCTGCACATTTCAAATTCCACTTGTTACATTCCATGCTCTCCAAAATTTCTTGTCCCCAAAGAAATAGTGATGAAAATCGACTGCACGTTAGTTAATAATCCTCCTAGGTTACCTGCTTTGGAGCTGCATCCATCTACTGAACAAGAACTTGAGTAGCAGCTTTGTTTCCACGCTTAATCATTTGTCTAGCTAGGATGGTGTAAGCATCTGCACAATAGGGACTGAAAATATCAACTACTGGATGGACGACCTTGGAATGAACCTCGTAGCAAGGGTTGGACTGAGACTTGGAATGTGGGGTGCACAATAACATGGTCAAGTAAAGAAAGTCTGTAGGTAACATGTCCAATTTTCTGAGGCTAGTTTGGTAGGGGGCATGATACTCGGAGGCGGATCCGAGATTTTAGGTTTAGTTTTTTTTGCGTATTAAGTTCTGAAATAATTATTTATATATAGTAAGTCGATTTCTTAATACAAGTATAAGGTTTGGGCAAAGCTATTGGGTTCTACCGAACCGATAACTTCAACAGTGATTCGCCCCTGATAGTACTTAGCCTGCTAGTTTTGTGTAGTGGTGGACAATCTTTTTAACTCTGAGGTTGTGTTGTTAAACTACTTGTATGCAAATGCAAGCTCTTCCAGGACACTCGAATATGCGAAACCTGCATGGGCAATCGATACTGCAAAATTTTGTTGGTGTTTCAATTAGCCGGAATATGCACACTCACTATGGTTTCAGAAGCAGTTATAATCCAAAACTTTTCAGAACCTTACAGTAGCATAGCCAATAGAAATTCAGAATTTAGCAGCCGGAAGATCGTTGGCATGTATAGCTAGGAGAAATTCTGAAGGCAGGTTCCGGTAGTTTTCTCTCTTTTTTCCCCTGTTGGTATAATATTGCCTATTTGATTTATCAGCTTTTTAACTCCCCCATTGTAAATTTTGCGTTGGGGATTTTATACCATTTCAAAATATTGTTTTTTTGTTGCTTTTGGGATGACTCCGAATATGAAAAGATTTTTCAGTCAAATGCACAATATTTTAGATACACAAGTTGGTAGTTTTTTTGCTATCCTTTTCTCACCTATCCAAGACATACTTTTACCAAAAAAAAAAATTACTTGAATGCTTATTATGTGCTTCTTTATGCAAAAGTTTTTGAAGCCTTATACTTTTTCTTTACTTCAATGTCTTGAAATTTTCCATGTAGACTTAATCTGCTATGTTGTCTTGAGGGATGTACCTCCAATCTTTTGTATGGCATTTGAG
This sequence comes from Nicotiana tabacum, assembly GCF_000715075.1. Classification (NCBI taxonomy): domain Eukaryota; kingdom Viridiplantae; phylum Streptophyta; class Magnoliopsida; order Solanales; family Solanaceae; genus Nicotiana; species Nicotiana tabacum. Next base: position 95,778,130 of record NC_134083.1, on the reverse strand, counting down.
ACTACAATTTACTCTCCAATAGTTAATAATCTTGGGAGGCAACGAGTTACTAGTTAACTGAAGTAATTACTCTAAAGTTTATGAACAAACTTGCAAATGGTTTGGGTAATTCTAGAATTCATAGCATATGTAACAGCAAGCTATACTGGGACACAGGATAAGAAAATTAGTATAAGGATTTAGGAAGAGTTGATTTGGGAGATGTACGCTTTATGTGTGCATACATATGGGACCTCAATGTTGCTCCAAAAGCCACACCCATAAATCATAATCCCTTTCGACAGCACATTGATATGATTCCTTTTGCGGACTTGCAGTAATCTAAGAGGGATGGATAACGATACTCTGCAATTAAGTTTTCTTTTTCCTACTTTTCTGTTTGTTTCTTTTCTCCTTGGCTTATCCAAAATGTTTCGCTTACTTTTCATTCACTCGTCTGCAAGTAAGTTTCAATGCACAATACTCACGCTATGCAAGTCTTTTTTTCCTTCCTTTTTCGTTCTGGAGAAACTTTCTACCAGTTTTTGTGATATCGATATTGAATTTTAACTTATTTCGTTCCAAAGAAACTCTTCTTCAGCTCTATCACATAGTTTAAATTAAATAAAAGATTACTCGCTGGTGATCATTGGTCAAATCATTGTGTGGTTAAAGTGAGCAACGGTCTATCTTTGGTGTATCAATGGAAGAACAGCCGCAGGTATGAGATTTTGGACCTTAGCCTATTAGCCTTGAACGATACAATTATCAAATTTCATTATTAAAGCTAAATGAAACAATATGGGAGCAGTTTGTATTATTGGTATATCAGATGTAATGCTCCATTTAATCTTTTAATACGGATCCTCATCTCTTCAACTTTGCGAGGAGTACAATAAGACATCGTCCCTTTCTTTCAGAGAAACTTTCTCCAAACAGAAAACAGCTCCTTTTTGCACGCCGTGGTCCGCAACCTAGGAGGCTAGGACTAGCTATGGGTTTACCCTCGGTCTTCAAAGCATACACTACTTATTCGACAAATAACCTTTCCTACCCCCAAAGGATGTGGATTAGAAATAGCCAGATTTACAATTGATAATTGAAAAATAGTTACAGTTTCAAAAGTAATTGAGATTTGGCTATTTTTTTTATGTAAAGATAAAATCTGAACAAAAACACCATTAAAAATTCGGAAAAGTTTATATTCAGGATTTTCATAATCCAGCATATTATGTTGGAATTTTTCGTGTTTCAGCAAAATAGTGGCTATTTTTCAATGACTTTACAAACGTTGGTTATTTTTCAATTACCAGTGCGAAAACTAGGTAGACCATCACAAAATATGGATTGAACTAGAGGTGTCTAAGGGGTCGGGTCGACTCGGTAAAAGATCGAACCGGTCCAGCCGGTAAATAGGGTGGAGATGAGCTATTCATCTCTTAACCGAGGAATGTACCGTTTAAATTTTGGTTACCGGATCACCGAAACCGGTAAACCTGGTAAGAAATTACAGTTCCTTATCGGGTTTCCCGTCCGAAACGGCATGATTCAATGGTAATTTTTTTTTTTGAATTTTACATTGTTGGCAGTGGTCAAAATTTGATTTGACAGTTGCCCAACGGCTATTTTTCTCAAAGTCGATTATTTTGGCCTCCAAAATTAAAAGAGCTCTCACCCTTAAAAATTACAAACTTACCTATTTGAAAACTATAAATAGTCCCCTCTTCATTTTTTTCCACCACTCAATTCTAGTTATTCGCTATATTTCTCTTCAATTGCTATCAACTATTAGCTCTCAATTGCTAGTTTAATTTTATTTATGGTAGTAACTACCAAGTACCAATTACCAAATGTAAGTGTGCTATTGTGCGAGTTTATTTTCAAAATTTATTTTCAAGTATTCAAATTAGTTTGGCATTTTGGTACACTCACTCCATCTCTTTTAATTCTCCTTTATTTTATTTTGTTATTTTGATTTATATAATTTAGTTATGTTTAGAGCAGCTAAACGAGCTTTTACTAGTAGGATAGTAAGGATAGAAAAATAAGAGGTTCTACTTGTAGTACTAATAATGCAAATAGTTATACACATATTTTTGAAATGTTACCTGATATAAATTTAGACTAGGAAGAAGATTATGGTATAGATGATGATTTAGATAATATTGATAATGTTGATAATACTTAGACACGGCCTCAGTGGCGGAGCCAGAATTTTCGATAAGGGGTGTCAATTTCTATTAGTTAATACAGCATACAACAACAACAACAACAACAACCCAGTATAATCCCACTAGTGGGGTCTGGGGAGGATAGTGTGTACGCAGACCTTACCCCTACCCTGGGGTAGAGAGGCTGTTTCCAAATGACCCTCAGCATCCTTCCCTCCAAGAACTCCCCACCTTGCTCTTGGGGTGACTCGAACTCACAACCTCTTGGTTGGAAGTGGAGGGTGCTTACAATCAGAGCAACCCACCTTGTCACTTAAAAATAAACATATCAGGAAATTAAGGAGAATCAATACATAATATATTTACATATAATTTTTTTTACCTAGTTACACATTATATTTTTCCCGTAAAGGGGTGTTATTTGACACTCCTTTGTATAAGGTGGCTCCGCCACTACACGGCCTGTTATACCTAAGAGGAACCGTAGAAAGAGAAGTAAGTGTTAGAATTTTTTTTAAGTCAATCGTAGATACTAATAGGGCGAATGTGATATTTGTGGAGATGATTTTAAGCATGTCTTAGTTAAGAAGGGATGAGTTCACTTAATAGATAAATTCCGTTCAACCCGAAAACTGGCAGGTTTCATTGTAAATATGAGATCGGGAAGAACGTAGAGCTTCTCTCTTTCGGTACACATTAGCTTCCACGAGCTTATCGTGCGCCCACCATGGGTAGGACTGTAGGAGACTAGGAGGGCGAAACCACCAGCGAAGACGGATCCTACGACACAGAAGACATACAGAACTAAGGCTACTGCTCATACTGTTGGACGATTGATTGATGAGATTAGTGAAGGGGAAATTGAAATCGGGTGAGTAGATGAAATTATCCATTCTACAAAAAAGGAACGTAGCCAATCATGGGCTGACGAGGTCGAACAACAAGAGAAATCCTCATGTCGAGCTTCTGTATGGGATAACTACGATATAACTAAAATATCTTTAAGCTAGGGTATGTGAATCCAGAAGTTAGTGGGAATCATCAAATTAGGAAAATCGAGACTAAAATGGAATACCAGAAAACAACATTAGTTTGTTATATATTGGGGGCTCATCCCCCATTTCGGTCCTGAATGGATTTATTCAAAGGATGAGGGATAAGATTGATATTGCGATAATGAAGAATGGAATTATGTTGGTGCATTTTGAGTATGAAGAAGGAAGGAATGAGATGCTTCAAGGGTAAGCCTTGAATCATGACATGGAGTTCTCAAGAGAGAAATTGTATTCAACCCCCATTTGGGTGAGGTTGCCTGGCCTAGACTTTAAATATTGGAGCGCTCAGAGGCTTAGCAAAATTGGGAGTTTGGTAGACAACCCACTCATGGTGGATAAAAATACTGAAAGAAAAATTTTACTCTTGGTGAAAGTGAAGATAGGCGCAACACACCTATAAGTGATTTATTTTAAGAATTAAAGGCGCAATATTATCGACCAAAAGTTCACTTATAAGTCCTGCAAACCATCTTTGTGTACCATACTTCAGAAATGCGGGCATATTGATGATGTCTGTAGAAAGAACAATGTGAAACAAAGAGAGGAGACTAATGAAGATGAAATGGTCCAACTTGCTAAAGGAAATTTCTTAGGAAATTGAAACCACTGTCAACACTATTCCAGTTGTAATGTAGTATCACAAGGTCAAGGGCCTAACAATGGAAATATGGGGGCAGGTCCTTCTAAAGTGACTTCTCAACAGATCATGAAGCAAGATGCAATCATAGGGGCAACAAGAGGGGAGGATGCATGCGGTTGGATTTAACCTGCAAAAACTGGGTGGTCAAAGAGGTAATACCAGTGACTAATACCTTACATGAATTGGGCAAGGATGGTAAGACAGGGGGTGGTGGTTAGAAAACAAATGAAGTCTGAAAAAGAGATGGTACTTTGGTACTATCCTCTAGTAATAGTTAATATCCTTAGCTGGAATATGAGGGGCCTAAATGGCCCTAGTAAATAGAAAGAGATTAAACTCCTCTGCAATAAATATGATTGTGGACCTTGTGGGACTCTTAGAAACTAAGATCAAGCAAAATATGATACATTCTATAGCACAAAACTTGTTTTGGAGGGGAGATACGTTATAAATTATGCTTACCGTTATAATGGTAGAATCAAGATAACTTTGAGATGGATCTTTATGAAGTGGAGTAGATTATGAGCTCTGCTCAAGCATGTAAGCAATTACATGCCTGATAAGTTCATTCTCCTGCAACTAGAATTTTTCACTATTATCTATATTTTGAGAGGAAAAATTTATGAGAATTTCTGACACAGTTTCGTGTGAGATGTTCTATGCCATGGTTGGTTCTAGGAGATTTCAACACTGTGTTGAGAATGGAGGATACAATGGGGGGCATCCAGTTGTATACTCTGAGGCTATTGACTTCTTTGACTGCTTGCAAGGATGTGAGTTGAATAAACTACCTAGTACATGATGCCAACATACTTGGAGTGATAAGTATAATACTAACATGATATTCTTAAAAATTGATTGGGCGTTTATAAATGGAGATTGGTTGGATAAAGTTGATCGTTGCTTAGAAATTTTCTTACCAGAAGGTGTTAGTGACCACTGCCCATTGAGAATGGCATTAACACAAAAATAGAGGTGGAGTAAAACAACATTCAGGTACTGCAATATTTTGGGGGAGCATTCTTCTTTAAAGCAGATTTTGCAAGGGGTATGGATGTTCCAGTGGAGGGATATATAATGCAGAGAGTTGTGAGAAAACTTAAAATGCTCAAACAGAAGCTTTTATCTTCTAATAACTAACTTCGAACGCGACGAATCGTACGTAGACAACTCGAAATGGAATCAAATCTCAAAGACAAGTCCGATATGACAATACGAACCTATAACCAGGCTCAAAATTCCTAATGGGATCCGACATCACCAAAGTCCACTTCAAATTCAAACTTAGCGAACTATAAAACCTTCAAAATGCCAATTTTCAACAATAAGCGACGAATCACTCATGCATCGCCCAAAACTCGATCCGAACATACATCAAGTCTAAATCATCATACGAACCTATATGGACCTTCAAATTCTAATTCCGAGATAGTTTACTCAAAGTGTTGACTTAAGTCAAAGTTGGCCACCTTAGACCACTATAATGGAATAAAGTATTCCGAATTTAACCCGAACCTATCCAAAATCAAACCAATATCGTTCAAGAAAATCGATCAAAATCGGTCGAAAATATAGGAAAACCGACCGATTTTCGACCGTTTTAATTCGTCAAAACAATAGTGGTCGCTAAGGTGTGGTGACCGAAGACGGTCACAATTTTCGACCGAAGTCGGTCGGTTAATTCAACCAAAGTTTGACAACTATATCTGACATTTTTTATTGGAAAAATAAATACACCGACCGAAATCGGTCAGTAATATGTAAATTGTTTTTTATTTATTTTTCAAAATAGCAACCGATTTCGGTCAAAATTATAATTATTTGATAATTTTGCATTTCTTTTTAAATTTTAACAGATCGACCGAAATCGGTCGGAATCATTAAAAAATAAATAAATAAAAAAGGTTATTTTCGACCGACATCGGTCGGTAATTTCAAATTTCTACAGATTGCACATTGAAATTACCGACCGAAGTCGGTCGGAAATTATGAATTTCTAGGTTTAAATATGAGAATTCCGACCGAAATCGGTCGGAAGTCGGTCGGTTTTCTGGGTAAAAACCTAGCAGAATATGGTTGTTTTTAAGCTACACCACCTGCCAATTACAACCAATAATCATCCTATAATGGCAGCATTACATTGCTGCCATTCAACCACAATTAACCAACCCTGTAGCGCCGAAATGATCTCTCTGGAAGGCCGTATGCTATCTCCTTTTTAAGACCATCGACAACATCCAACCATATTTTTTGCGCTTTTTCGTCGGAAATGGATGGTCACTTGCCTTGCTCATTCGGTGGCAAGCTCTGAGTGTACTCCTCCACATTAATCTTGTAGCGACCATTTATTTAGAAGATAGAAAATTATTAACTATATAGTATTATAAACATTAATTTCAAGTTATAGTAGTTATGAAACTTACATATGTAGTCTCCGCCCGGTCCTCGACCCATCTAGTTGGATCTGTCGGTGCCTTCTTCTTCCGGATGTGAGTCTCCATGAAGAACTCATCATGAGTCATCTTCCTCCCATATTTTTTTTCCTACAAATATAATAAAGTTCGATAAAAATTGAATTAAATATTTTAAGAAATTACCAGTAGTTTTCTCGCAATCCCCATGCTCATTGCACCCACACAGTGCAAGGAGCCACCCTTCTAAGAGGCTCGGGCCTTCTTTCCCTGTTCATTCCTCTTCTTGAATCTCTCAGTAGTCCACCGCCTTAGTCCACCGCCTCAGCAAATCCTCTCATATGTGCGGTAGAACCCATGAAGGCTTCTTGCTCTTCTTCCGAGCAGAACAGAAGGAATCAGATAGTCTCTTACGGTATTTGAACTCAAAATTTACAAGAATGGTACTGTTATGCCGGTCCTCCCAGGCACACTTAGTCTGCAAATGAAGTGTGTAACATTAGATAAAATTATTATTAATATGATGCTTAAATAGATAAGAATTGTATTAAAACCTTAAATTGATTGAAAATTGCTTCACGAGCTCCGGTGGAAATTCACTCCAAGTCGCATAAGGTGCATCATGTAACCGGCCAAGAGCTTCAGTAATTATCTTTGTAGTATGATGACTAGGTATGAACCTGCAATATAGCAATTACATTATATAAACAAGACTAGCTATTATAATTCAGCAAAAACAAAGAAGTAATAAATAAATCTTACTCATTACCCTCAGGCCTGATGATCATCCTATGATAACGATCATACCGCACTTCCTCTGGATCATCATCCTCCGAGGAATCTGAAGCGTGCTTAGAAGGGGAGGCATTTGGCTCAGCGCTACTATCCCGGAGGTGAAGTCTAGAAATGCTAAGAGACGAACTCGGTGGAGAGGGGGACGAGGTCGCTGATGAAGATGGATGCGATCTAGACCCCTACTGCGATCCAGACCACTGTTGCGATCTGGGTGGCTGAAATCTAGATGGATGCGATCCAGCTGGTGGTGAAGCAAATGGAGCAGATGACGGGCGTATCACCACATGGCCCTGTGACTGCTGACTCGATGGACCCATGTAACTATATGTAGGATCATGTCGAGGAAGCAGGGTATAGCCCTGTGGTGGATAATGGTAAGAATACTGCTGGGAGGGCGAATGGTAGGTAGTCTGATGAGTAGATGGATGTGGTGAAAAAGATGTGTGCCTAGAAGACTGTTGACGGCCATCAACAGCGGAGGGATGCAAGTATGAGTGGAAGGAAGCGAGGGTGTAGCACCATCCTCATGATCAATAGGCCTCTTATCCTTCCTAGACCTTTCTCGACCCATACCGATCATATGCATAAATTAAAGAAAATATTAGAACTGAGAATATAAATCTATATAAGCTGAGAGCGCTTGAAAAAACTAACACGCTAGTCATCTTCGAAGTATCCTTCCTCGTCCGAAAATTCTTCCTCTTCACTTTTTTCATTTTCATCAGCTAATTCTTCGTCCTCATTTTCTATGATTGTTATTTCCTCCATATCAACTTCTTCTAATATGCGTTGAGGATGCTCCAAGTCATTTTCTAACTGATCATCCACCATTTGGTTAACACTTGAGGTATCATTTTGGTAAGCAACATATAGCATATTCTCAACTTCCCGCCTACCAACAGGCTTAGTTTTGATTACAACCAACCAATCAGCCTTATCCCTTCGCAATGGATATGGAGCATATACACTTACCTAACTTTTTCTGCAATTATAAAGGATCATAGTGATCATATCTCTCTTTTTATTAACCTCAATTATGTTGTACTGTGAGTGTATATTTATACCTTTTCTAGGTGTTAGGTCAAACCACTTGCATCGGAAAAGTATGATCTTCTTATTTGGCCAACCTGAATATGATAATTCTTGAATCTCTTTGATCACACCATAATAATCATTCTCCCCAACCTGGTTGCCTTCACCACCTTTGACACGCACCCCACTGATATTGCTTTTTTTTATACTTAGAGCATTTCTCGGTGTGAAATTTGTAACTATTCACAAAATACTTAGACATAGTTGTAACCGTAGGTGCAGGTCCCTGATAAGTGGGGATTTTGACTACTTATTTGCGCCTTTTGACTTTCGTTTTAGTTCAAAAAAGTTTAAAGGTATTCTCGAAAACTGATGAAATATGCTTACTTGCAGGAGTATTGGAAAATAAGCCAAAGTGATGAAATTCAACTCAAGAATGAGTGATTTTGAAATAGGACAAAAATCAAGCAAAAGGGGCTAAAGTGAGGACAACAAAATTTTGTCTGCGGCCGTAGAACAAGAAGAAAATTCAACAGAGCTTCAGTGTAAAGTGCGGACCGCACAATAATTGTGCGGCCACAGAAGTCAAAGTTCAAAGAGTGTCAAATTCAAGCCCAACAAGAACTGTGGACCGCACTATAATTGTGCGGCCGTAGAAATCAAATATGCGGTCGCACCCAGAATTATGCGGACTGCAAAACTCAAGAGATGCGGCCGCAATCCAGAATTGTGTGGCCGCAGAATCCACTCATGTCAAGAGCTGAAGAAAAGTGCGGATCGCACACAGAATTGTGCGTCCGCAGAACCTCCTAAAGGGCAATTTTGTCCGAAAATTCCAGCTTTGTATAAATAGACTACTTTCACGAAATTAGGTCAAGTTTTTGAATATCTGAAAGTTGGTAGCCGTTTTTCTTTACTGTTTTAGGAAACTTTATCATAGCTTTCAATTTTACATTGGATTTTCATCTATTTATCATTAAATATGAGTTTAATCATCTTTTCTTCTTCATTTTCTTCATCACCCACTATGAGTAGCTAACTTTTCTAGCTAGGGTTGTGATCCAACCCTAGTGTGGGTACCTAATGGGTGTTTGATTTAGGAATTATTTATGGTTGGGTGTGTAATATTTAGCCTAGTTCTTGATATAATTGTAAAATTAATGGTTGCAAATATTGATTCAAGCCTATTTGACTTAGTCTCTACTTGAGAAAGAGAGACTTAGTCTAGGAAAATTTGGCTAACAAAAATTTGGGATGAACTCAAGAAATTGATAGTCTCAATTAAAGGGTTGAATCTAGAGATAGTAAAATCCCGACTTGAGCATCTATCAATTGTTTTGTGCATTACCCATTTGGACTTGAGAAAGCCAAATTGGGCAAAATCACTCTATTACCGAGAGGTATTGAGTGGGTAATTGCGTGTTGATTGCTATAATATACCCCGACCAACAAAACCCGCTCTAAAGACCACAACCCGTTAGGCAAATACCTAGGTAGAAGTCACAGCCCTAGATCTTTTACATACTTGAAAAACAACACCAAAAATATTTTTCTCTAGCTTTACATTTACAAATTGTAGCATAATTTAGAAGTATAATCAAAACACAGTTTGTGGAAGTGCATCTTAGACACTTTACGTGCTTAGTCCGAATATATACCTAATCTCATCTACGCTCCATGTGGATTCGATCTCGACTCCTAGTTGGGTATTATTATTGCAATCAACCACTTCACAACCCCAAACTGAGGTGTGATTTGGGCGAGATCAGTCCCCAAGATATATCTTCCAAATATTGATTAACACCGTTGTTTGGATTATTGACATACATGTAGTGTTAAATAAATCACAAGTGAGCAAGTATATTCACAAGTGATCTAGTATATATATTCACACGTGAGAAAGTATGTAAGATGCACTTACACACTATTTAAACCATGCCTCAAATGTAGAATATACAGCATCATGGCCAAATTGACTCAAGAAGTCACTGAGCGACACATTGAAAATTGTGTTAGTTGCATCAACCGAATTAAATAGTAGTCCATGTAAATTAATCTTACGTCAACACTTACTTAAGAAAGGGTTGAACTTCCGGACAATTTAGCAACACATGATTTGAAGCTGATTTGTACTCCATACTACTTAGGCCCCTTTTTGATCGATCTTTAGAACCTCGTCCTGGTTGATTGAATATGGACATTGGTAGATATAATGGATCATTCTCAATCACGATATTGTGCCGATTGGGCCTATTTCTAGCACATGGCATATGACTGTCGAAGTAGTAAGAACAAAAATTGGCAGTTTCCTTTGCAAGATAGGCTTCGCATATGGATCCTTCAATCCTATTTCTCTGTTTAACAAATCATTTACACTTGCCGATAGTCCTGCACATTGTCATATTAGACGATAACGTTAAAGAAAATTACAAGAATGAATCAAGATTTGATCATTACTTCTCGAATGGATACATCCACCTGCATTGAACCGGCCCTCCAAGTCGTGCCTCGTGTACAAGGAGAATTGGAAGGTGTTTCATTACATCAAAGAAACCACATGGAAAAATCCTTTCCAGCTTATTACTTATTGCAGGAATGTTCCGATTCATTTGAAATAGGTTTTCTTCCCTTAATGTGGTAGAACATAAGTCTTTGAAGAACAAACTTTTCTCTGTGATGGGTTTTTAGATATTTTCAAGGAAACCACAAAATGCAATAGGGACTAAGGTTTCCATGAAGATATGACAGTCATGACTTTTCATATGAGTCATCTTTCCTTCAACCATATCGATACATTTTCCCAGGTTCGAAGTATAGCCCTCGGGCATCTTTAGGTTTGTAACCCACTAACAAATATGTCATCTTTGTTCCAAAGTGAATGTGTATCTGGCCTTGGGCTTGAACAACTTACCATTGTTCGTAGACATCAAATGTAATTCAGGTCGCCTGCAATATTCTTGTAAGTCTAGTCTAGCCTTCGGGTTATCTTTTGTCTTACTCTTATCATCCATCACTATGTTGAATAAATTGTCAAAATAGTTCTTCTCAATATGCATAACATCAAGATTGTGTCGGAGAAGATTATCCTTCCAATATGGCAACTCCCAAAATATGCATTGTTTTGTCCAGTTATGAGTAACATCATATCCAGGAAATCTAGAAGGTGGGGCCTCGGTAACTATAGTGAAGTTCTGAACCCTCCCCCAAATTTCCTCACCGGACAAAATTGGAGGTGGCAAATCATGTTCAATTGTATTCTTTTTGAATGCATTCTTCATCCTTCTGAACTCATGATCAACTGGCAAGAACTGACGATGATAATTAAACCATGACTGCTTTCGGCAATGTCTTAAAGTGAACGCTTTACCATTTTCCATGCAGTAAGGACATGCTAACTTTCCAGCATTCATCCACCCAGAAAATATTCCATACACAAGAAAATCATTAATGATCCACATTAAGTTAGCACGCAAGTTGAATTTTTGCTTAGTTGATATATCATATGTCTCAACTCTATCATACCATAACTGTTTTAGCTCATCAATTAGAGGTTGCAAATATACATCAATCAAACTCCTTGGATTGCGGGGACTGGGAATAATACAATTTAAGAAAATATATGGACTAGACATACATATTTCAGGCGAAAGATTATACAGCGTAATAAAGACTGGCCAACATAAATATGGTGTTGCAGTAAAAGAAAATGGCGTGAAACCATCAGCACACAGACCCAACCAAACATTCCTCAGATCACTAGCATAATCCATATACGTCCTGTCAAAATGCTTCCAAGCTTCCCCCTCCGAAGGATGACACATAACACTAGGCGACCTTCTATTTTCATAGTGCCATCTCATATGAAGAGTGGAACTTATCAATGCGTACAACCTCTTTAATCTAGGAATAAGAGGTAAATAATATATCGACTTCACATCAACCTTCTTCCAGGTGGAAACCCGCTTAAAATGAGGGTTTTCACAAAATTTACAACTTTCTAAATCTGCATCACCCTTATAATACAACATGCAACCATCTTCACAACAATCGATTCTCATAGACGAGAGTCCTAACTTAGAAACCAATCTTTTAGCCTTATAAAAATCTTCAGGTGTGTTGAAAGTTGGGTCAACTAGATCACTCATAAGGCCAATGAAAGAATCCATTCCCGCTTGAGAAATATTGGTATCTGATTTGATACTTAATAAACTAACCACAATAGACAATTGAGAGTGCATACTCCATTCACTTAGTGGATGACAAAAATATTTTTCCTCTTCGTTAGGAGCTTGTTCAACACTTTCATGGGGTTCAAACTCGAAATGCATCCCAAAAGAATCCGCAAACATTTCATGATGTGTAGGATGTTGAATGTTATTCCCTACCGACCTACTACTTTCACCAACAACTATGTTATGAATTACACCATCACTACCATCAACCTCTCCATGACTAGTCCATACAAAATAATTATCCATAAACCCTTTTTTTATAAAGATGAGTCTTAACATCCTCCGATCTAAAAAAATACAAACACTTTCACTTCACACAAGGACACCTAATCATCCCTCCGATTTGAAATGGTTTAAGTGACATTGCATGCCTAATAAATTCATTAACCCCTTCTATAAATTCCTCCCTAAAAAATCGATGGTTAGGATAATTTATTTTATACATCCAACTACGATATTCCATCTACACAGAGAACAAATAAATTGCATGTTTTATTAATTTGAAAGTTCACATATATCCCTAAATAAATTCTTTTAAAATTCAATTAAAAGAAGTAATTTGAAAGTTCACATATATCCCTAAATAAGTTCTTTTAAAATTCAATTAAAAGAAGTAATTTGAAAGTTCACATATATCCCTAAATAAATTCTTTTAAAATTCAATTAAAAGAAGTAATTTGAAAGTTCACATGTATCCCTAAATAAATTCTACTTTAAAAGGATTTACAATCTAATTATCTTTGTGTCACGACCCAAAATCTGACCAGTCGTGATGGCACCTAACCCAACCCATTAGGTAAGCCAATTAACTACAATCCAATTTAATTAGGTTTATTGAGGAAAATAAATGATAAAATAACTGAACCTTTCTACTTTTCCCAAGGACTGGTAGTACAACTCATGAGCTTCTAAGATTTAGAATTTGCAAAGCTGGTATGAAATAAAATACATCATTTATTTGAAATATACATGAATAAATTAATGATTCTAAAGCTACCAAGAGCAAGAGGCAGCTATGACCGGATTGCGAAAATATCTTCAATGCCAGCTCCCTCCATACACCGCAACATCAGCATCCAAAATTTGCACACAAAGTGCAGAAGTGTATGAGTACAGCCGGCCCCATGTACTCAGTAAGTATTTTGTCTAACCTCATCGAAGTAGTGACGAGGATTTTTAGTAAAAATATACTCACTGTTATAACATGTGCAATATACTAACAATAGAAACAATTATAGAACATAGTAGATAAGAGTACAATGAAACAACTATGCAAAGCACGAAAAGATTACTAGGAGAAATCACAATAGAAAATTCATAACTTTCCTGGTGTGAGAACTTTATTCAAGATATCACATCAAATGGCACGGTAACACGTTCGTGCATTTATCTCATTAAATTCATAACTTTCCTGGTGTGAGGAATATATTCAAGATATCACATCGAATGTGTAACGACCTGACATGTCGTTTTGAGTATCACAACCCCGTTCCCCCATTTACTGCTCAATTTATGCCTCATAGTTGATTTATGACTTATCGGGTTAGTTGGTTCGGGTCCGGAAGGATTTCTGAGTGAAATGAGGCACTTAGTCTCATAATTGAAAACTTAAGTTGTTGACCGGATATTCACTTATGTGTAAACGACCTCGGAATTTAATTGTAATGATTTCAATAGCTCTGTATGGTGATTTTGGACTTAGGAGCATGTCCAAAAAATTATTTGGAGGTCCGTAGTGGAATTAGGCTTGAAATGTCGAAAGTTGAATTTTTGGGAAGTTTTGACCGGGGGTTGACTTTTTGATAATGAGGTCGGAATCCGATTATGAAAATTGGAATAGATTCATTATGTCATTTATGACTTGTGTGAAAAATTTGAGGTCAATCGGACTTGATTCGATAGGTTTCGGCATCAAATGTAGAAGTTGGATATTTCATAAGACTAAAGTTTCAAGTGAGTTCGCACAAGACCTAATATCAAATGTGTATAACTCTCATGATACGAAGTTTTATATGGTGTATTACATATCAAATGGAATATCTTTGAGTCTAGTTTCTAACGCTTTAAACCGTTCGTTATTTGGACGTTCATACAAGAAGTTATGACCAAATTACCAAAGGCTGGAAAAATACAATTCTGCGACCAATTATGCGATCGCACAACTGCTTCTGCGACCGCAAAACTGGTCGCAGAATGGACCAGAAGAGCCCAGTTTTGGGCGCTGATTTTGCGATCAATTTTGCGGCCCGCATACCCATTCTGCGGTCCATTATGCGACCGCAGACCTGCTTTCGGAGGGTTAATTTTTTTATTTTTATAACCCGACCCCATTTTGATAAATAGGCTTTGGGGCTTATTTTGGGGCAATTATCTGATAATTTTAGAGAGAAGTGAGAGTGTTCTAGAGAGAGGAAGCAGATAAAGTGTCTTGTTCATCAAATTCTTGTCTAAGGCTTGAAATCCAACAAGAAATCCCTCAAGTTCTTCATCAAAGAGGTAAGATTCTAACCCCTAATCTTCAATTTTGAGTTTGGTTAATGATGGGTGATTAAGAGTATGATTCTTGGGTGTAATGGTATTATTTATACGTATCAATAAGGTTTAATGGAAAGAGTGTTGAGTTCAAATGGGTAAAGATTGAGATGAAAATGGTAGAAATCTTCAAAGACTTCAATTGAAGATTTGTGGGTCGAGTTGATGTCGGAATTTGATGAAATTTATATGGTTGGACTCGTGGTTGGATGAGTGTTAATATTTTGTAACTTTTGTCATGTTCCAAAACGTGGTCCCCACGGGCGATTTTTGAGTGTAATTTCGGATTTTTGGAAAATATTAGTATTTTTATATGGAATTAATTCCTATAATTTTTGTGGGCTGAATCAAATTAATTTTGACTAGATTCGAGCCGTTTGGAAGTTGATACGCGCAGAATGGAATTTTTGGAGCATTGCTTAGCTTGCTCGACATTGGATTTGGCTCTTTCGAGGTAAGTAACTCTTCCAATCTTGGAGTTGAGGGTATGAACCCTGAATATATGTATTTCGTGAATTGTTGGGAGGTGACGCACATGCTAGGTGACGGGCGTGTGGGCGTGAACTATAGAAATTATGACATAATTATTTCTGTGGAATTTTGTAGTTAAATAATCTTGGCATTTTCCATGCGGTTTTATGAGTTAAAGAAATTGAGCTGAAAAGCATATTAAAAATCATGTTGAGGCTATGTGCCAGTATTATTGGAACCCATAGAGGTCATATTGCTGTGAATTATTGGTTATGTTGAAAATTCATACTCAGTCATATTCATTTCATTGCATATCATATCTCACTCTCTGTTGTTATTTATTGATATATCATATCATCATTTTTGGGCTATTCTCATGACATTGTGAGCCCATGAGAGAAAGACTGGAGAGATTGATGACTGAGGGAGGCCGAGGGCCTAATTGTGATGATATTTTTGGGATCGGGATGCATGCCGCAGCAGGCCATGTTGGCTTTATATATATTATTACTATTATATGGATCGGGGTTGCCCGCCTGCAGCAGGCCTTATTAGCTTATATTATGGCACGTGAGTTATCCGTGCAGCATATGAGTTGTCCGTGCTTATAGCGCTTGGGCTGTAGGAGCCCCTCATGAGTCTGTACACACCCCCAGTGAGCGCAGTCGACTATAAACAGGGATCGGGCTGTACGCCGCAACAGATATTGTATAGTGCTGAGTGATTGAGTGAGCTGAGCACAGTTAGAGAGAATGCGAGACAGTGAGATTGAGTACTCTAAGAGTGTGAGTACATGAGTACAATCTTTGAGATACATTGTCTTGACATGCACACATGACATATATGCATAGATATGTATTTTCCTCATGCTGTACGGTATGACATTATTCATGATTTCTCACACATGTTGACGGATGGGCATAATGATGCATTTGTTTTACAATGGTTATCTGAAAAGAAAATGAGATATTTTATTTATTATTGAAAGGATTTTGGAAAAATTTCTGTTTTAAAACTTATTCACATTTTTGGTAACTTTGGCAAAAGATTTGGGTTTTCACTGATGTACTTGAAAGGAAGAACTATTATTGCTGAAATCATGATGTGACTGAGCATTTTATCTCTGAGTTACTTCTGGTATTATTTGCTTTATGTCATTATTAACTGTTGTGGATTAGTGGATTTGGATCCGACCTTGGTAGAAGCTCGTCACTACTTTCAACCTAAGGCTAGGTTTGTTACTTACTCAGTACATGGGTGCGGTTGTACTGATACTATATTTCTGCACATTGCGTGCAGATATTGACTGTTGTTGCTGTGCTCGATGGTTACGGGATTTGAAGATGTACATGCATTCCTGTTGTAGCTGTCTCTTGTTCATGGTAGCCTTAAATTTATAAAAGCTATGTTTATGTACTATTCAAATAGACTATGTATTTATTTCATTTTCACTTTGTATACTCTATTCTTAGAAGCTCATGATTCGTACTACCAGTTCTTGGGTAATGTATAAGGTTAAGATAATTATTTACTTAAATTTCTTTAATAATTGTTATTGGAATTGAATAGTTAAAAGTTGGCTTACCTAGCGGGTTGGGTTAGGTGCCATCACGACTAGTTGGATTTTGGGTCGTGACAGAATGGCACGGTAATAACTTCATGCACTTGTCTCATTCTCACCCAATATATATGTAGATCAAATCAATTGTCACGGCAACACCTTTCGTGCATTTATCTCTCTCTCTCTCTCTCTCTCTCTCTCTCTCTCTCTCTCTCTCTCTCTCACCGAGCATACATATAACGATACCAACTAGGTAGGAGAAATGCATATAACAATAAAATAAATAAGGTGGGAGGCACACAGGAAGCAACAACGAACGAAACATATGGACCACGGAAACAGGCTGGGAAAAAGGCATAGAAATTATGATAGCAATTAGGAAGAAAGAATATGAATTTCACTAATTAGCATGGTAGAAGGCCCAGATGCAAATATAACAAACAAGAAGAAAATCATAATATTTGCAAGTTAGACAAATGGAAGGCATGGATACACAACAACACTTGGTAGTAGAGGACACAGAAAGAACAACGACTACAAGTCACATAAAAAAATATATGTGCACAATAACAGCACAAGATAAAGGCATGAATGTATACACAACGAAAAGATATCACAATGTAATGTATGTCTCTTATCCTCGCCTACACGGAAACACCCTTCGTGCCATGGACATATAATAATATAAAAATAATGGCACGGCATCACCCTTCGTGATTTTACTCTCATCCTCACATGATAATGTAAATGAAATGGCACGGTATTATCCTTCGTGCATAATAATGTATATGAATGGCACGATACCACCCTTCGTACTTTATACTTTTCCTCACATGATAATATATACGAAATGGCACGACATCACCCTTTGTGCTTTACACTCTCCCTCACATGATAATGTATACAAAATGGCACGGAATCACCCTTCGTGCTTTACACTCTCCCTCACATGATAATATATATGAAATGGCACAGCATCACCCTTCGTGCTTTACACTCTCCCAGACATGATAATGTATATGAAATAGCACGACATCACACTTCGTGCTTTACACTCTTCCTTACATGATAATGTATATGAAATGGTACGACATCACCCTTCATGCTTTACACTCTTCCTTACCAAGCATAGGTATATCATTAACAAACAAGGTAGGAAACATAAATAACAATAAGGAGAGTGTTTAAACGAATATTCCAATTGAACATCAATCACGACTTTCAAGTCAATAACAATTTAATAAATATCAAATACTTTATTATTCAAGTATTTCAAAAAGTCTCAAAAATGATCTTCCACTCAAGTATAGAATTCAAAATCTCAAGAATAACGGTCGTAGCATCGTATTTGGGATTAAGTATAATAACGACCGGATTTAGGTCATCAATTATTTCACAAAAGTGCGTCAAGTTTTAATCAAATTATAATAAGCCAAATCATGGTTTTTAGCATTTAATATCATATTCATAAAAATCTATAAATCAAAGAAGACATGAAACAAACATATCACATAATTCTACAAAGCACAATAAATCGTATAATTTACCCCCGAGCATGATTAACCATGGCACATGCATATATGCTCGTCACCTCATATATGCATCAACCCCGCATGTAACAAACAATGGCAATTTGTAGGAAAAATTCCCTCAACAAAGTTAGGCAAAACACTTACCTCGAAGAAGCCACATTGATACACTAGAAGCGCCATCCCGCTCAAATCATCCTCTGAATGGCTCGAAACTGAAATTCGTCCCTTAATGGTACTACAACGATCCACTATAAGCAAATTCAATCTACAATATCAACATAATTCAATTGGATCAATATTAGTAAAAATTTCCAGATTTTTGATCATTTAGGCATTTTATCAAACACCTAGAGTGCATAACATCTTACTACCTCTAGTAATGGTGTTTCTTCATCCAACAATACCTCCTTCCAACCAACAAGAGATACTAAACCATCCTTTGTTTATAGGTTGCCTTCTTTAGCACCATTACAATCATCAATGAACTCACATCCACCCAATTACTACTAATTAATTCATTAAAAAATCTCTATAACACCCAAGTATCGAATTTAAGTAATTATGGCTTCCAAGCACCATCCAATAAGTGCTAATACTTAATTCATACTCATATTCCCATAATAAATCCATGAATGTAAGTCTAAGTGTCACGACCCAAAATTCGACTAGCCGTGAAGGCACCTAACCCAACCCATTAGGTAAGTCAATTTATAATTATCCAATTCAAATAACATTTAACTGACTCTAATACACTCCCCAAGGACTGACAGTACAAATCATGAGCTTCTAAGATTAGAATTTACAAAGTTGATGTGAAATAAAAATACATCATATGTTTGAAATATACATGAACAGATTATTATTCTAAAGCTACTATGAACAGGAGGCACCAATGACTGGAACGCAGATACATCTTCAGATCCAGCTCCCGTCATGTACATCAGCATCAACATCCAAAATATGCACGCAAGGTCCAGAAGTGTAGTATGAGTACAACCGACCCCATGTACTCAATAAGTAATAAACCTAACCTTAGGTTGAAAGTAGTGACGAGCTGGAACAAAGGTCAGGGTAACACAAATAGCCAACAACAATTCATAAAAATATAATAGAAGTAATAAAAGAAGTAGCTCAGAGATAAAATACTCAACTCGTTCACAGTTCTGGAAAAATAAACATTTTCTTTTCAAGTATGACAGTAAAACTCAAATCTTTTGTCGAAAGTCACCGAAATATGAGTAAGTCTGAGATCTGTGATTTTTCTCAAAGCTTTCAACAGGTAAATGTTTCATTTTAAAATGGCATGAGAAAAATATATCTCTATGCTTACATGTCAATATGTATGAGAAGTCATGAATGACGTGATACCGTACAACATGAGGAAAAATGCATCTCTATGCCTGTATGTCAAGTGTGCATGTCGAATGTGATGCACTCAATGATAAAACCATATGCATACTCTCAGAGTATCAATTCACTCAGTCCTCTTAATCACTCAGTCCTCACAGTTACTCAGTCCTCACAGTCACTCAATCTTCCCAATTGCTCGACACTCGCACTCAGTAGGTACATGCGCTCACTAGGGGTGTGTACGGACTCCGGAGGAGTTCCTTCAGCCCAAGCGCTATAATAAGCCAATCATGGCATAAATCAATAAAATATGTTGCGGCGCGCATCCCCATAAATATTCTCACCATCAGGCCCTCGGCCTCACTCAGTCATCAATCTCTCTAGTCTCTCGGGTACATAATATCATGAAAATCAGCCCAAAATATGATATGATGAATCCATAAATAGCAACAGAGACTGAGAGATGATATGAAATGAATGAACATAACTGAGTATGAAGTTACAATTTAAAAAATAATTCGACTGCAGAAATGACCTCAGTGAGTCCCAACAGAATAAGCATGAAGCCTAGACATGGTTTTTAATATGAATCACAGCTCGATAACTCTAGTACGTAGATATTTCATGATTACATATAAGTTTAGGTAACTACACAGTACCACGGAAATAACAGAGTCACAGTTCACACGGTGCACGCCCACACGCCCGTCACCTAGCATGTGCGTCACCTCAACACCAAACATATAATACGAATAATCAGGGTTCACACACTCAGCTCCAAGTTTAGAATACCTCGAACAAGCCGAATCCAATGTCGAGCAAGCTAAACAATGCTCCAGAAATTCCATTCTGCGCGTATCAGCTTTCGAACGGCTCAAATCTAGTCACAATTAATTCGATTCAGTCAACACAAATTATAGGAATTAATTCCATATCAAAATATTAATTTTCCCACAAAATTCGAAATTACACTCAAAAATTGCTCGTGAGACCCACGTCTTATAACCAGATAAAAGTTACAAAATCCGATAACTCATTCAATTATGAGTTAAACCAAGAGAGTTTTCACAATTTTCCAACTTAATTCACCAATTAAATGGTAAAAACAACCATGGATTCGGGAAATTTGACCAATATTGAGTTAAGAACACTTGTGCCATTGTTTTTCTTGAAACTCTCCGAAAATTCGCCTCTTCCCGAGCTCCAAATCGGTAAAAATGTTCCATTTTCAGAACTTAAACTCTTTGTCCAGTCATTTCTTCTATACGATCGCGGACCAAATCCCGCGATCGCGAAGCACACATTTCCACTGCCAAAAATTGACCTTATGCGATCGCGGATTAGTTCACGTGATCGCGGAGCACAAAAGAAATTGCCCCCAAATTTGGCCTTCACGAACGCGGATCACTGATGCACAAACCTACGCGATCGCGGACTGATCCACGCGATCGCGAAGAGCAACTTTTCGTGACCCCCTAGTGCTCCACTTCCTCTTCGCGAATGCGGCTTTGCCCATGCGTTCGCGATGCATTCTCTCTTCCCAGCTACGTGATCGCGATTCTCCCCACGCGATCGCATAGAACAAAAACTCACCAGCCCCAATTAACCCTACGCGATTGCGGATCTTTCCACGCGATTGCGTAGAAGGAAACTAGACAGTGCACTAGAAAAACTTCAGCAAAACTCCAAGTCCAAAATTCGATTCGTTAACCATCCGAAACTCACCCGAGGCCCACGGGACCTCAACCAAATATACCAACAAGTCCTAAAACATCATACGAACTTAGTCGAAGCCTCAAATCATATCAAACAATGCTAAAAATATGAATCATCCCCCAATTCAAGCCTAAGGAAAACTAACAATTTTTAACTTCTACATTAAATGTCGAAACCTATCAAATCAAGTCTGATTGTCCCCATATTTTGCACACAAGTCATAAATGACATAATGGACCAATAAAAATTTTTAGAAGTGGATTCCGACCCCGATATCAAAAAGTCAACTCCCCGTCAAACTTCCAAACTTTCAATTTCTATTTTAGTCATTTCAAGCCTAATTTAACAATCACCGTACTGAACTATTGGAATTATCAAAATTCTATTCCCGAGATGTTTACACATAAATCAATATCTGGTCAACCTTTTCTACTTAAGCTTTAAGTCTTGGAACTAAGTATTCCAATTTATTCTGAAATCTCTCCGACGAGTCATAAAATTATAACTGAACACAAGATAAGTAGTAAATGGGATAACGGGGCTGTAACATTCAAAACAACAGATCGGGTCATTACACTAAGGTTGTAGGATTACCTTTTGGAAGAAATCATGCCAAAACCCTCTTTTGAGTTCTTGAAGATCTAAGGATTTCGTGGAGGATTGAGTTAGTTTTAGGGTGGAATTGATGGAATGAAACACCAAATTAGTAGGGATTACTCACTTTGAAGATGGGGGGAGTTGGAGGTCTTGAGAGAGTGGAGAAAAGCCCCAAAATTCAGCCAAGAGGAATAGGGAAAATGAACCCCCGAATTGACTTGAAAAGACCTTGGCTGGGGGGCGCCCGGTTTGGCGAAGTGAGCCTCACTTCGCTGTCCACTGCATGCAAGTTAATACATGATCCGCGCCCGGTCTGGCGAAGCGAGCTTCACTTCGTTGTCCGCCAAAATAACTGAGTGGTCTAACTTTAGTAATTTGATCATAACTTTTAGTAGGAAAGTCCAAATGACGAACAACTTGATACGTTGGAAATTAGACTCAAAGAGCTACACTCTAGGCGCATAATTCATGAAAAGTATCTTCACATTATGAGAGTTATACCCGTTCAAAGGTAGGTACTGTGCAAATTAAGACACATTTCCAATTAATATTTCCAACTTTGGCCAATTAGTGCCGAAACCTTCTAGACTTATCCAAATGTAAATTCGGGCATACGCCCAAGTCGAAAATCACTATCCGGACCTAACAAAACCATCAAAACTCTGATCCGAGGTCGAATACTAAAAAGTCAAATTTGGTCAATTATTTCAACTTAAGGCTTCCAACATGAAAACTATTCTTCCGAACATGTTCCTAAACACCTGAAAATAAAACCGACGATTCATACACGTCATAATACATCATATGTAGCTATTCAAGATTTCAAATAGTTGAAAGGAGCGTAAATATTCAAAATAACAAGTCGGGTCATTACACTGTCTTAAGTCATGCATATAACTTTGTTCTTAAAATAAAAAATAAAAAATTAAATATTTAACGAAATTTATCATAAGTTGTAACCCTAGCATAATCTTAATCTTCTAACATAGAAATTCTAGCATAAACATAACCAATATGAGTAAACACTAAATTTAATTAAACATTAACTAAACGCTAATTTATACAATTAAAATAATTAAAATTACTTAAATTCAAAAATGTAGATAACTAACCTTGAAATACTATGAGATGGGATTTGATTTTGGGTGGCGTAGGATGACCAGTGTGCTATGGTTGCCGGCGGAGCAGTGGTGGCGGAGGAGGCAGTGGGTGCCGGCATAAAAATGGAGGGGGAGGGGGAGGAGACTTCTAGGTGCTTTGTTTTTGGATAAGGAGGGAGACATGAGTTGATTTTGGGTGGGGATTTGGGAAAATCACGACTGTAGGGAGGAGAAGAAGAGAGATGGAAGAGAGATAGAGAAAAGAGGGAAATGGGGAAGAACTCGTCTACAACAGATCTAAATTGGAAATTTCCGACCGAAATCGGTCAGAAAATTTGGTCGGTAAGTTTAAGTGGCCTTTGATAATTTGACCACGACCATTCCGAATTTTAAATTTAAAAAAGAAGTTATTTAATTTAAAACCCGACCAAAGACGGTCGGTTTTAGCCAAGATACAAATTAATTATAGGTACTATATATATATATATATTCTCCAATCGTGTGATTTGACCTAGTATATATTGTTGTTGCTACAACTCAAGTTTTAATATAGCACTACATCTTATAGCACTATACATTTTATTTTTAAATGTGTTATAGCGTGTTGGATGCCGATACTTAGACTCGATCGCTCCAACATTAAAACTCAATATATATTTAATTTACTAAGACTATCAATACGCCCGAAGTCTATCGGTTTTAGCCAAGATCCAAATTATAGGTACTATTTAATATTTAATTAATTTTGTATGTATATACATACACACACACACACACACACACACACACACATATATATATATATATATATATATATATATATATATATATATATTTTCTCCAATCGTGTGATTTAATATAGCACTACATCTTATAGTACTATACATTTTATTTTTAAATGTATTATAGCGTGTTGGATGCCGATACTGTATCCGAACAAAGTACTAATAAGGTGATCGAGAATAAAACATTCAAGACCGTGTCGATTGTACACATCTTGGAGCATCTAGTCACTCATTATACCTGAGCATCTAGTCACTTAAACTACAAGATTTGTTTTCTTATTTAGTCACCAATCAAGCATCCGAGTATGAACAATTGAGAATAAATCATCAATGCTAGTCATATGTATATAAGTATAAATTATCATAAATGAAATAAAATCATACACTCTATTAGAATCTATTACACGTATACGGATATGAAGTGTAATTTATACGAACACACACACACACACACACACACATATATATATATATATATATATATATATATATATATATATATATATATATATATATATAGAGAGAGAGAGAGAGAGAGAGAGAGAGAGAGAGAGAGAGAGAGAGAGAGAGAGAGAGAGAGAGAGAGAGAGAGAGAGAGAGAGAGAGAGAGAGAGAGAGCGAAATCGGTCGGTATATTCATAATAATTTTAAAAACTTATTTTTATTATGGGGAAAAAATAATTGAGCCTGAGCGGGAAAAATTAAATCAAAATTTTCGTCCGAATTCGGTCGGTATACTTGAATTTTTTTAATTAAACTTTTTTTGGTAGATAATATGCAAGTCTGACCAAGTTCTGGTCAAATATTGACCAATTTTCGACCGACATCGGTCGAAATTTTTATATGTGTCAGACAAAGCAACGTTTCTTTATTGTGGGACCACTTTTTCCGACCGAAAGTGGCTGGTATTTTTTAGTAAAAAATTTTATTTAACTTTTGCGAACAATCTAGATATTTTTCGATCGATTTCGGTCGATTTCCTCTTCCAACCGATTTCGGTCGGTATGGTTTGGACGGATTTTGACATATTTCTAGTAGTGTTGGTTTTAGGTCTTTCTTTTGACCCTTAATTATTCCCAACTTAGTTTTGTAAGCCCGGATTACTTCCTACCATGCATAGTAATTTACGGGGCTTTAGGAAGCGAGGAATAATTAGTTTTATGTGCTAGAAGGTTGAAAGATACGTTTAAGCAGATTAGGAATATATGAAAGTGTTTAGGAGTCAAATGGAAACTTTAGAAAAAAGAAAAGGTGGAAGATAATACAAGGGGATTTGAGATTTTGACAAACGTGGCCTAAATTAAAAAAAATGACTCAGTGTAGGAGTATTTTAATAATGATTTTTTAGAATGAAAGTGTATCACTTGAACTCTAGTTTCCTACAATTAGCTTATTAGTTTGTCATTCTCCTAAACCCAACTTATAATATGTATGAAACAAACTATGTTAGCTATACAAAACTTGAAAACAACATCCGGAATCACCACAAAACCTACTGCAAGTCTCCTACTAATATTTACATTGAAAGACTACATTAGTCTAGTAATTTTTTATTTGTCCATCGTCTAATAATCTACTACTATAAGATTGCGTGACTAGTATAAACATTGAAATACTATACTAATCTAGTAGTGTTATAAATAGTATTGTATTTAAGGTGAATATCTATCTTTCACGGAGATTTTAGAATTTGTTACTCTGTGACTAAGTCACTTTTCTCCTATAAATAGAGGGGTTCTATTCTATTGTAATTGATCCCAAATCAATAAGAATTTTTTTTTCCTACTTTTCTCTCAAATACTTTTCTTCTTCTTTTATTGTTTTATAACAAGTAGTCTTTTATTTGGAAAGTTTACATAACTACTAACTTTATAGATAGTATATTTTATCATTTGCAACTATTTATTGATTTACGTTTTATACAATTTTATAGGGGTGTACATGGGTCGGGTTGATTCGGATTTTCTAATTACCAAACCAAACCAATTGTATCGGGTTATTAAATCTAAATACCAAACCAAACCAATAAAAGTCGGATTTTTTAATCTCGGGTTTTCGGTTTTTTTTTTTCATAAAGTCTTCATAGCATAAAACGTAAAATTTGTGCTCCAAATATTTCTTTAATCCTAGTAAGATAGAACTATATAATGTGTTTTTCAATAAAATAACATAAATATGAGAAGAGTCATGGCATTGTACTAGAATATTCAATAATAAAATTGCATAAAATAAATATTATTAATAAGTCACAATGAAAACAAACATAATTTAAAATTATGAATAATAAGTACTATTATTTACATGACTAGCCACTAAAAGAAAAATAAGTTATACACTTTATCTAAACCATAGAAAAACTAAAAAATAGATATCCAACACTATTTTCATTCATAATACAATTGAATTGAATGTCTTTTATTAATATTAGTATTGATTTGATTTTGGCTTATGATTTATTTGAGTTACTAACATTTATGAACTTTAAAACTTATTGGAGCATCCAAAAATTATAAACCCAAACTTGAAATAATACGTTAAAAGATAAAACTATGAAAAAAGCTTTAAAATATTTATAAACTACACTACCATAAATATTTTTATATATTAAATATATTTAAAACTTCTATTCATATAATGTCGGGTTGGTTTGGTTTCGGTTTGACTTTTTAAGTTAAAACCAAACCAAATTAAATATGGTCGATTTTTTTTTCCAACACCAAACCAAATCAAACTAAACCACAGTTATTTTTTTTTCTCGATTTGACTAGGATTATCGGGTTGGTGCGATTTGTTAGTTTTATTTATACACCCCTATAATTTTACGCAGTTAATGAGATCTTCTCTCTTCCAGAATTTTAGCAAAATTTAATGGAAACTTATCAATTCCTAAATTTAAGCCTAAGCAAATTGACTACAATTCAAATAAAATTATTTTTTTCCTAAAAAAGCTTTACATCCCTAAAACTTAGACAAATCGACCACAATTCAAATGCAATGAATCGTTTTCTGAAAATTCTCCTTCGGTTACCATTCAAAAGTAGGTGAGAGATGTAATTTATAGTATAATATAGGAGTATTATATAATATATATGTACATATTCGTAATATTATATTTATATAATCTACATAATATACTATATAGTGTATATATGAAATTTGTTATAGCATACTCGTTGTATACTAACATATGGGTATTTAAGTATATTAATATATTATATTATTCGAAGTATATTTATTTTTTGTATAGATTATTTTAATGTATAAAAGAAATATAATAAAAATAAAAGAAGTAGAATTTTGATATACTATAATAGAGAAGGAATAATATAATACAAATATATATGTAACGTTCTCATTCTATTTATATTATTCCAGTATATGAATATAATACATATAAAAAAATCCGTTATACCATATTCACCGTATACTAAATATGTAATAACAAATATGCCATGTATTAATAAAATATTAACATACTAGTATAATATATGGGTATTTGAGTATACTAATATTTTATATTTATTCAAAATATATTAATGTAGTTCGTTACATATAATAATCAATTAAATATACTAAAAGCATATAAACTTGGAAAGTTAATAATCTACATATGGATTTGGTGAGAGATATTTGAATTTAAGAGATTATATTTTGGTTGGCACAATCCCTATTTTCAAGTTCCAAAATAAGATATTTTAGGGATATCAAAAAGTTGTATATAATTTAATTAAAAAGTTAAAATATTATAATAAATTGTATGTAATGTAATTTTTTAAGAAAAATTGCATTTTTTATAAATAACTCTTTAATGTTTGTATTCCAGGTAAATTTTTCTTTTTATTTGACCATAGTCTATAGTCTATAGTCTACTACTCCAAGAATACACTATAATATGTTGTGGACCAAACAGGAGAATCCAAAGGCTAGTCTAATAGTTGGGAGAGCCCGTTTAGCTATGGTTTGCAATAATTTTTTTAGATATGAAAAATAAACTGTAATCACAAACAAAATATGAAAAATTAATCTTATTGATAAACAATGTAAGTATAATGTGTTAATTCCTTGAATCTTCTATCTAAATTGTCCTCCGTGATTCCAGGGCCTAAGAAGCATATTTTTAGAATGATGCTTACCTCCTTGTATTTGATCTCTATGAAAGTTGGGTAGTACTTTGAATCGATCGCGCGAAATAATTTGCCTTTATCGTTCCTTCTTGTTTCCTCAATCGAGGGCCAACATGGCATATCTCTCAAGCAAAAGAATTATGTGGACTTCGTGCGGCCGTATTTCGAGTTGGTCTTGAAGAAGACTGTCTCTTGATCACTCCCACTTTGAGAAATATAATATCTGATGTCTTGATCTCATCACAAGCACTTACAACTTGTTTGGATGGTCGTTAGTTGTTGTATTGTTACTTTAAATACAATGTTTGTTTTGATTGTTACTTAAAATTTATCGTATCGTATCGTTAAATCTGTCGTTACGTAACGACGAAAAATGTCGCTTTATGGAACGACCGATTTGGTGTGGTTGCGTCGTTACCTTATTTTTTTCTCTCATCTTGCCCTTCTGTATTATTAAATATTCCTATTTTATCCTTCAACCTACATTTTTATATAATAATTATACCTTGTACTTTATTTTTTCTTTATTATATTGTAAGTTTATTCTTTATATTATTGGTGCATGAATCATAAAAAACGACAAACAATACAATCTATCCAAATATTATATACATCAAAACGATACAATATAATACAATACGACACATTATGAAATAATACATAACAACCATCTAAACAAGCTGTTATAGGAAGGAAATATGTACTCTTTTTATAGACATTTTAGGGTAAAGTAGCCTTCAAGAAATCCTTAATAGACTTTTTGGCTTGAAAACAACAGATCCAAGGGAAAATTGCGTGACACATAAATTATTTACACTGTATTTATCATTCGTATCTATACTTTTAGCAAATTTACCATTTGTAGCTATATTTGAATTTTATAACAAATCCATGAAATAAGAGATTAATTATTTTGAACTGAAACAAGAGAGCAACAAGCTCTCATAGCTCAGTTGGTTAGAGCGCATGTTTAGCTAGTTCGATACAAGTTGTATCCTTTGTATACACCATTGTATTTCGCATTGGTTACAATTGATATATATTGTATTCGTCGCACGAATGAATACAATTGCGCAAGCGAATACAAGTAGTATTTATTGCGCGAACGAATACAGTTGACATATATTGTATTAATTACGCGTTTGAATACAAGTGATATAAAGTTAATAACAACTGAACAATAACTACAAATAGTAATTAAGTAAATTATAGTTATTAAACTCTAAACTATAGTGGTTTATGAAAATTATTAACAATTTTTTTGGTTGATGAGAGACAACTGACACACAACATAATAAGAGATGATAAATGGTCAAGATCATGCAAATAGGGATGGCACTGATTGTGAGAACTTCATACTTGATAGTCGTCCCTCGTCAATCAAATTACAATTTATAATTTCTATGCCTGAAATATTCAGACACGCGTTTCCCGCGTTCCAAAATCTTGTCGCAGTAAGTAAAATATACTACCGTAGTTATACACTCAGTAGTAGGCATAGGCAAGAAATAGGACACAAATTTTACTATGGAGAAAACCCTTGCCTTTAAGCAAACCCGCTAAATCTTGAAAAAAATTATTAATGTCTCCAATGGACCCTTTTACGATCACCCAATGGCAATTAGGTTAGTACTTTCCACTCCATCTCCTTTCCCTTTTTTTTTCAACTTTAATCGCTATTGATACTTTTTCCCTTTCGGGTCACTCTTAATGCTTTTTGAGTGGACCCATTTCATTGATTTTAATAAGGAATTGGGTGGTGGTGCTGAATTGTTGATTAGTGTCAGTTGTTATAGAGATTTGGTTTTCTGAGCTATGGGAACTTCTGGATGGTAATCGCATGGTATCGTTTCCTGTTGTTTATTTTTCCTCTTATTTTGACGGATGCTACTTACTTATTTCCGCTCCTGATTCTGAGCATGTATTGGTTCTAGTGTATTATTTGTCTGTGATTTGGTTGCCAATTAGGGCCTAGGCCATAAACCCAAATGTGAAGTCATTATTGTTGGTTTACTGGAGCTTTCTTCATCTTTTCCTTTTGCTAAAATATTATGTGTGAATTGTATCCAGAGGTATATTAACTTTTTTTTAATGCTATACTCAAGGTTCTTTATTTCCTGGGCAGGTAATTCTTCTAGAATACTGTTCTTAAATATCTAAGGAAGGTTAACAATACCCACCAAGTTTGTCGGATAGAATGGATTTTAAGCCTTCTTAGACATTGCAGTTACTCATAAAAAGGGAAAGAGGTCCTGAAGTTATTTTGGTAAAAAGATTTTATGGGGAGTGATCTATAGCCTATTGTCTTGTCGGACCAATCTGAAAGATTTGGATGCTAAAAGCTACTAAAATCTTTAAATAAGGAGCTAAAAACTTATTTAACTATCAATATCAAATAAGAAGAAACTATGGTTTTTGAGTTTAAAGCAACTGATCCAACTTTAGTTGTCTGGTAAAATAAGGGCAAGCCTCAATCTGCAGACAAACTTATTTGATACCAGTGAAGCAGCAGAGGCTAATGGATTACTTTGTCCTACTTTCTTGTGCATATTTATGGACGTCGAAATAAATTGTCCAAGTACTTGGATATGAGTTAAAAGTATCATTTCGTAGATTCTAGGAGTTTGTTTGTGCAAGCATAAACTTCAGTTCTCCTACCCAGGTTTCTGCTTTTAGAACTTCATTACTTATTGCTATTACATTTAAATTTGTTTTGTGTTTTGCACTTATCTTGTAGGTGTCAATCTTTTTTGCTCTGGTACATTTTAGATCTAAGGGACAGAACAGTTAACTTGTCAGTGAGTCAACCATGAATTTCTCCCCCTTGCTGCGATTCAAGAATTTGATTATCTGGCTTGTCTTTATGTTTAAGCAGCTTCAATTTTGTTTCGTGGCACATAAAGATAATTCATTCTTAGTATGAAATGAGTCTGAATTCCTCTCCTGTTAGACTCACCTGGCACGATACTCGCCAAAATTCAACTTAATCATCTTTTCTTGAGTAATTGCGCTAATTGTTATAAACCTTGTTCTTATCCCTTCTTTCTGCAGGTAGTCATTTTTTCATGAATAGTTTGATATATTATCTTTAATAAGCTAGAATAAGTGGGTATCTGGTGCTCAAAATGAATGGCTACAGCTCGTTGGAGCATACTCTTCGGAATATACTTTGCGCTATCAATCCGTTGGATGAGGATTGGTCTATGAGATTTCAACTCATTGATGAACTTCGAGCCATGGTTGAAAACATAGAAAGCCTGAGAGGTAATTTAAAGTGGTGATACTTCGTTATATATCCTGATTAGTGGAACTTCGTGGTTAGGTTACTTGTTTGTCACTGTAGAGACGATTTTTCTTGATTCTCAAATCAGGTAAAACATGATGTACAATATTGCGGGTTGTCATGTAGGGGGTGTTTCTATGTACTGACAACTCAATGGACGGTGTTTTCCTTGTAATTTAACAGCTCATCCCTACATCCTTTTTGATTTTGGAGTTAGAAATGATTATTCTCAGCTTTGGAAGACCATAGTTGCAAGTTAAGGTTAATTTTAATAGGATGAACAGCTTTATTTAGTCTTCTGAATTTTTAACCTGTAAATTAGATGCTAATTTGGTGAATTTCTAAGTTCCTCTTCTGGAATTACTCTTCTTTGGGTCATCTTGGTACGTTAAAGGTGAAGACGTAGATACTGTTTTGGTTAACAATCACAAAGTTTACTATTCTCAGCTTCTACTTGTGACCAGGGGCAACTGTAGAGCCATTTGGATCTTTTGTGTCAAATCTTTTTACAAGATGGGGAGATCTTGATATTTCCATAGAGGTTCCCAATGGATCATATATCTCATCTGCTGGGAAGAAGTACAAACTAAGTCTACTAGAGGATGTACGAAAAGCTCTGAGAGCTAAAGGTATGCTCTCATGATTAATTCCCTTTGATTTGCTTAAATAAATTTTTTCTTTATTATGAAAATTCTCCACTAGTAACAAGGATCAATGGTCAAGCAGTTTGAGATTTTCTCGATGAAAATCAAATATGCTCGTAGCATTTGATGGGCCTGGGATATTTTTAAGGGGTGCTGAAATTGAAGATAAATAATAGGAAATTTTTTCTTTGGCAACTGGGAAAGGGCTTAGAACTGTTAAATAAAGGAAGCTGCTGCAGTTTATTGCAAACAAGCTGAAAGAATGGTTATCGGTGTCAGATATCAATTTTAGCTCTTTAGCAGCTCCTGAAGGACTACCAACTGCTGCTTGGAGCTGGACTTGTGGCCCTCTTTTCTCAAAATGAGTCAACAAGCCTAGTATAATCCCAAGAGTGGGGTCTGTTTTCTCAAATAACTTTGTCAGACTTTTTAAATATCTTATCCAGTTGCCAGCTGTTAATGAGGAAATAGAATTATTCTCCTGCGGGGTGAGGGGGATATGGATGTTCTTATTCTATCATAGCAGGACCCAACCTTGTTAGGAACAAGAGAAGCACTATGTTAGTATGTAGGATTGAAGATCAGTAGCTATCATCCATTTTTTGTACATACGATTGTTACAGATGCATTGAGGTACATGCGTTCATTTCTTTGCTTTGTTTTCCTTGTTATCTCATGGAAACTGATGTTCTGAGAATTAAGTTCTGGATCATGTCTGAAGTACCTCACTTATGTGACAATTTAACTTGAGTTATCTTTATGTCATGGAATGCCTTCGAACTTTCCATGAGTTCAACATTAACATCCTTAGTAATAGGATTTTGAAAAAGACATACTCCCTCTGTTTCAATTTTATGTGAACCCATTTGACTGGGCGTGGAGTTTAAGAAAAAAGAGAAGACTTTTGAACTTGTGGTGTAAACACAAATATTTTGTGTGGCTATAAATCATTGCATAAAGGTAAATTGTTTTCAAATAAAGAAAGGGGTCATTATTTCTGGCATGAATAAAAAAAAAAATAGGTTCACATAAATTGAAACGGAGGGAGTAACATTTTGTTACTAAAGTTACCTTACAACAACAATAAAATAAAATCCAGCTTAATCTCATACGTGGGGTCTGTGAGGGTAGTGTGTACGCAACCCCCCTTCTCAACGTAGAAAAAGATCGAGAGGGGCCCGAAAGAATTGGATGGCAGGTACAATTCTTACTAGTTCTCCGCACAACTTTTGTGCAGTTGAAGACTATCATACCTGTTTAATGAAAAACTGGCTGGCTTTGACTACCTTGCGGAGCAAACAAAAGATCCCAAAATCACACTGCCTGTATGAACAAACAAACTTTGCACAACCAGCTTACGTAGAAAAGATTCCATATTCTATGCCAATAGATTCGTGACATCCATGTACTGAGTCGTCAAATGAGCCACGTTAAGAAAGCCCAAGCTTATACGCATTGGCCCACAGGGTGCCCCAATAGGGCCCGAGTGAAAGATCAAAGGAGGACCACAAGCTCGGGGCTCGACGAAACGAAAAGTTTCAGCATGTTGAAACTTCTTGGGGTTAGTAGTGAAAGGTTGTTCTTAACCCCAGGCACATTTCCGTTCCCAATAATCTCCATGAAAAGACTACCATGATTTCCGAACGAACCGATGGAGAGTCGAGGCATGAAAAAACTTATCTATGATCTGCTTATTTCCAAGTACGTATCATCCGCTGCCTTATCCGCCGTCTCTGTGGCCGCCAAAAGCCTACGCTCTCTCGGATATTGAGTGGGTTGACCCTTACCCCTACCCTATAAAGGCAGAGAGGCTGTTTTCGATAGACCTCAGCTTAAGGAACAATAAAAATAAAGCAACAAGCAATAACAACAGTAATGTAATAAGCTAATGAAAGCGAGTGACATAACAAGTAATAGAGAACCAGGAATAAAAGAATACAAGAATAGTACTAGTACTGTTGGTAAACCTAGGAGAAGCTCATAACTACCTGTCAACCTACCACCTTAATCCTCAACCTCCACACCTTTCTACCGTGAGTCATGTCCTCGGTAAGGTGAAGCAATGGCATGTCCTGCCTAATCATCTTTCCCTAATACTTCTTTGGCCTACCCCTGCTCCGCCCTTCCTCAAGCCCGCCATGGTCAACTTCTCACACGTCCTGACTGGGGCATCTATGTCTCTCCTTTCACATGCCCAAACCCAACCTCGATTCCCGCAACTTGTCCTCCACAGAGGCCACTCTCACCTTGTCCCTAATAACTTCATTCCTAATCTTGTCTTTCCTGGTATGTCCGCACATCCATCTCAACATCCTCATTTCAGCTACTTTCATTTTCTGGACATGGGACTTCTTGACGGGCCAACACTCAGCTCCATACAACATAGTCGGTCTAACCACTACCCTGTAGAACTTGCCCTTAAATCTAAGCGGCACATTCTTATCGCATAAAATCCCCGAAGCTAGCCTCCATCTCATCCACCCCGCTCCAATGCGATGCGTAACATCCTCGTCAATCTCCCTGTTACTTTGGATTATAGACCCAGGATACTTGAAACTATCTCTTTTGGGAATGACTTGAGTATCAATCTTCACTTCCACTTCTGCTTCATGCCTCCTCCCATCACTGAACTTGCACTCCAAGTATTCAGTTTTCGACCTACTTAACTTGAAACCTTTGGACTCCAGCGTCTGTCTCCAAACTTCCAACCTAGCATTAACACCATCTCGCTTCTCGTCAATCAGTACTATGTCATCAACAAATAGCATACACCATGGCACCCCCCTTGTATGTGTCGTGTCAGCACATCCAACGCTAGGGCAAACGAAAACGGGCTAAGGGCCGATCCCTGATGCAACCCTATCTCCACAAGGAAATATTCCGAGTCTCCTCCCGCAGTCCTCACCCGAGTCTTAGTACCTTTGTACATGTCCTTAATCACCCTAATGTACGTACGCTACCGGGACACCGCTAACCTCCAAACATCTCCATAGCACATCCCTCGGGACTTTGTCATAAGGCCTTATCAAGGTCAATAACACCACGTGCAAGTCCTTTTTCCTCTCCCTATACTGCTCCACCATCGTCTCACAAGGTGAATGGCTTCTGTAGTTGACCGTCCCAGCATAAATCCGAACCGGTTCTCATAAAGAGATACACATGTCCTCACCCTCCTCTCCACCACCCTCTCCCAAACTTTAATAGTGTGACTCAATAGCTTGATACCCCTATAGTTGTTGCAGTTCTAGATATCACCTTTGTTTTTGTACAACGGAATCATCAAACTCCACCGCCAATCTTCGGGCATCTTCTTCGTCCTGCAAATGACGTTAAACAAGCTAGTAAGCCACTCCAAGCCTGCCCTACTCGCTTCCTTCCAAAATTTCACCGGGATCTCGTCAGGCCCAGTCGCCTTACCCCTGCTCATCTTCCGTATTGCCACATCAACCTCCTCACATTTAATACGCTTACAAAACCCAAAATCTCAGCAGCAGCAACAACAAAATAATAAAGGATTGTAGAAAGGAAGTTTGCTCAGACTAGAAACCCTGAACACGATATGTGTAATATCCAAGTGTGTTGATAATTTTCCAAGCCAAACTTAGTTGTTTTTATCCTTGTCTTAATTGTAATTTAATTTTATGGATGCTGCTGTTAGCATTGTTGGAGAAAAGCTGGAGAAGTCTTCACTCTAGTTTGTTTGTTTCTTTCTAGAGTGTGTTGGTCTAATTCATTGCTAGCGCTACTTCACAGGTGGATGCCAAAAGCTGCAATTTATTACCAATGCAAGAGTCCCAATCTTGAAGTTTCACGGAAATTACAATATTTCTTGTGATATATCAATCAATAATTTGAGCGGCCAAATGAAGTCCAAAATATTATACTGGATCAACATGATTGATGGAAGATTTCGTGATATGGTTTTACTGGTATGTGCCCATATAGGAGACAATGAGGCTACCTTTGAATAATGTGACTCGATTCGATGATTTCTCCTTTGTGTGCAGGCGAAAGAATGGGCTAAGGCACATAATATCAATGATTCGAAGGCTGGAACTTTGAACTCATATTCTCTCAGCTTGTTAGTTGTGTTCCACTTTCAGGTAGTTTTCTGTTGCATTAGTTATACTTGGGCAGTTTCTAGTCTCACATCCCAAAGTATTGAAGAGTATGAATCCTATTGCTTATAGGGTAATATAACTCTTGATTTCACAGTACAGATTTCATTTCATCTCATCTAAAGCAAATATATGATCTGTAGATCCTTCTTTTACCAAGAGAATTGGAGAAGGAAAAGGGGGGTAAAAAGTAAAAAAGACAAGCTTTTTATATACTTTTATCATTTAGCTTTTACATTTTTATACTTAAAAAAAAAGTGAGGAAGCATTTGGAAGAAGAGTTAAAAAAAGAAGTGGAAGTATTGGGAAGAAGATAATAGAAAAGAAGTGGACTCCAATCAGATAGTAGGACTCAGAAAATACCTGTCAGAGATGGGTGATTTTCAGGGAAAACTGTTAAGCAAAGTTACCCCCATCAAATGATTGGCTCATAAGTAAGTGAATAGTGAAATAAAAAGATAGGCTGGAAAAGGAAAAGAAGGAAAACATAGGTAATGTTACCTGGATGTCTAATTTTCAACCACCGTTGATACCAACTTATCTGGACCTGAATGTTTACAATGTTGTTACTTAGTCATGTTCCTTTTTTAAGACTGTTGCAGTTCTATTAAATTTCTCTCCTCTTTTATAAATAACAACTTTTTCTTTTCCCCTGGTCTTAGTTAGCCTACTTCTTTTTGCAGACATGTGTACCTGCAATTTTACCACCTCTTAAAGAAATATATCCAGGAAATATGGTTGATGATCTTACAGGTACTTAAATGATTGTTTGTTATTGATGTTTGAATAAGCTGGTGCATCTTTCTGCGTCAAATTTACTGTTATGTTGTTGGGGCATGAGCTCTTCACTTCCAGTTATATAGTGGTTATCTGCGCAAAGAAATTAGGTGGCATTTGCTTGTGGAGCTTCTATCTTTTATTTAAACCAAAAGTTGCAAAATTTGTTGCCAAATGACTTTGTTGTTTAAAGGGTCGTCTCCAGACCCGTTTCTCGGTCATAAAAAAGTGTCTTTGTTTAAGTTTTATTAAGAAGTTTTTGCAAGACTTCCCAAAAAACCGGGTTTGAAGAAGTTGTAGGACATTTTTAAACGAAAAGTTCTTCCACTCACAAATCCTCAAAAAGATTGTAACTAACTAGTCACATGTTTCCTTTTTATTTCCAAAAAAATTTCAATAAACATTTTCCAAATATTGTTCCAATGCGTCCATAATAGTTTAAAGATACTAAGTGAAGATTATCGTCAATTGAAGTATACACTCTTCAGACGAGATAGATTAAGAATGGCAATAATCAGTAGTGAGAAGGAGATGGGAGAGGTAAAAAAAGGTGAGGAATTTAAAGAGTTTGAAGTACTCTATCAATTATGAATCACAAGGGAAGCACAGGGAAGGAGGAGAGAGGAGGTGGAGGGGAGAAAGTGTAAGGAGTTTACCTTATGGAGGTTAAGATAAATTTTTTCTTTTCCAAAATTTGGCCATATGACAAGCTTTTGTCATGGAGAAGACATCAAAAGCAAGTCGCGGAACAAATACTATTAAGCGTGAGGCTTTGTGAGGGAGATGAATGACCCGTATAGAGGAGCATCGAGGTTGTTGGTTGAGGGAGTGAAGATCAACATTTGTCACCGCCAAACTAAAAATGGAAGAAATTCCAAAGTTAATGATTAGAAGCTTGGGGAAGGAAGTCGGGGAAGAAATGATATGGTTCCGACTAGAAGGAAAGTTGGAGGGATTGTGGTGTTATGTGAGAGGAAGTTGAAGCTCCGACATATGAGAAAGAGTGGAAGTTCTCCATTGCTCAGAATATTTAAAAACATGGAAATACAAATTAAATGGGATTTTGTGGAAATTTATGTGCCAGTAGAAGGGGTTACAAAAAAGGTTTTAGGAAGAGATCTAGGCTGATGTTGGTATGGAAGGTACCATAGATGTTAAGAGGGGATTTCAGTGCGATGAGATTATCGGAGGAAAATGTGGGAGGAATTCCCTGATTTTATTAACTTCTCCTGATTTAAGTAGTTAGTTATTTGGGCAGGCATGTGAAAGAGGAAAAGAAGGAAAAAGTCCTAATTCAACAAGGAGGTGAATTAGGTTGTCTAGAAAATCCTGAATGTTGTTATGTCTGTTAGTGGACTTTAATTCGAGGTCTCTGCAATTGAGATAATCAAGCTAAGTTAGAAGCAAGTGCCGAATAATTAAAGCAAAAATAAAAGAATATGAAAACAAAAGTGCATCTTGCACGTTTATGGGGTTTAATAGAGCTGCTATAATTGTTAATTCAGGTTAATGGTACTGATTATGCTGGACTGGTAAAGGCTCAGGTACATACATATGAATATATTATTCAGTATAACTTTTCCTTTATGTATAGACAGCTCTTTTTGAGCAGCCCCATCGGGATGACAAGATCGAAGGCATCGGTACGAACTGTTAATTGAAAGGGAGGAACAAAAAATAGATTAAATAAGTGGAAAAGTAATTTTGGCCATAGTATAAAGACTCTCTACTCTTTGCTTTTTTAGCAATTTAACAGTGATACATATGATGACTTTGTTTAGAACAACAGGTGTTTCTCCATTTTCAATTAGAAGTAGTTAATTTTTTAGGCAAAATACATAGATAGTCACTCAAACTTTGCCGCAACTGTTGGTTTGACATTTAAACTTATCCAATGATCAAGTAAACCTTTCAACTTGACACAGGTATGTCTCCTGGACACTCGGATCTGACCTGGCACTGTGTGGTTGTCTTCACATTTGAGAGCGTGAGATGTTATTCCAACTCATTTCCACCTGAAAAAGTATAGCAAAATTCCATTTTACTGTTATAATCTACCTCTATTTCATTTGTAATGCCCCTCTCCCATCCTTCTCCATATTTTATTCTTTTCTCTTGACACTCACATCCATTCCTTGCCTTCATTGTCTATTATTGTTACTCTTGCAATTCGTTTGGTGAAGGTCCAACAACCCTATGCTAGCCAGCAATCCCAGACCTTTTGTTTCATTTTCTTACCTTTTGTTTCATTCGTTTTTTCTTTTCTCAAAATCTATCTTCTCAAATCTCTGCCGCTTGATATACTTTTTTGGCCAGAAATCATCGCTAACGAGAAACGCATCTTGGATTTCTCCCATTTTTATTATCTCTCCCATTTTACAGACTTTAAAGAACGCAAGAAATAAAGACATTGATTCTATGAAATTGAACTAATAAATCAATTCCTTTCTCTACTAATTTGCATTCCAATCACAAAAGAGATATTGAAGGAATGGTTGGACAGAAAAGAGGGTGGTGCTTGAGATGGAGAGGGGAGAACCGATTAATTGGTGGTCAATAATGGTGATTTGTGGGTGAAAATGGCTGAGGAAGAAAGGGTGGATGGGAGGATTTTTCTATTTTAAATAAAAAAAAGTTACTTAAAAATTAATTAATTTATTTTAAAAATATATGTTATTTGTGGCTTGAAGTATTTTCTTGTATTTTTAGGAAACCCTTAATCCCTATAGGTTTGGTAAAACTCATTGTTCCAATATATTTGGGAAAGAAAAACTTATTGTCCTTGTCGGATTGGGAAACCTTTCTCTTATAGGTCTGGGACCATTTGGGATCCATCTATTGTGCTTTTCTTCTCATTCGTAGTGGAAAATCCCCTACTTTTGCCCCGAGGATTAGACTTAGCCGAACCTCGTTAAATCTTTGTGTTATTGTTTTCTTCTCTATTTGCTTTGTGTGTGATTGTGTGTTAGTTAACGTACGATCTTCCGCAACAATCGGTATCAGAGCAAGGTTCAAGTTTCTATATATAATCAAGGGTTAAGATGTCTTCTTCATCTTCAACAAAGTGCGAAGTAGAAAAATTCAATGGGGGTTCTAGTTTCAGTCTATGGAAGATTAGGATGAAATCGTCCCTGGTGTTACAAGGGTTATGGAAGTCAATTGATGAGGATTTCCTGAACAGATGAAAGAGACAAAAGGCAGACCTGAAGGAAAGAGCTTTGAGTGCAATCTTAATGAGTGTTGAAGAAATTTCTGCGGCAACAACATGGAAGAAGCTGGAAGATCTGTATTCTAAGAAATCGCTGACAAACCTCCTCTACCTGAAAAAGAGGGTATACAATCTCCGTATGAACAAAGGTACACCTGTTAAAACTCACCTTGGTGAGTTTAATTCAACTAATTTTAGTATACGTGCGTCGCACATGAATTTTGCGTCTATCAATAAAAGTGCATAGAATATTGAACAAAAAATAAATTTTGAATATAGACTTGAACTCATAATAAGTAATTGTTTTTCACCTCATAATAAGAATTAAACATTTAGGAAAATTTATTAGTTTATACATCAACATTACAATATACAGTAATTAGTTCACATGAGTTGGACAATATACCCCATTATTCTTCAAAGTTTACCCGATATTTAAGTGCAATTTATTTATAGATTTTTTTATAATACCAAACAAAAGTTTATTTACAGATTTACATATTAATATCAAATATAGATTAAAAAACAATTGAACTAAAAATAAGGATTGAGCATATTAGAAAATTTTATTTCCTAACGACACAATATACATAAAAAAAATTATAAGTAGTTTATTTATTGTTGTCTAAATTTAATAAATGGGATAGAACTTTCAAAACACAATTTATAAATTATTTTCGTGCGCAAGGTAATTATATTAATTAGCAAACTTTTATATTATAAGTAAGACAACAAAATCTTGCACCACACCTTAAAATTAATATTCCGTGAAATAGTTATGATGACGAATGGGAAATAGTCCAAACGGGAATAATAATTTTTCATGAGATAATGAAAATTATTTGCCTAAATGGATGAATTTGTAAAATAATTGGCTAGATGTAAGGACGTCAATTGCCAATCTATATTCTTCAATTAAGACGATTATTAATAAGATCTTTAATTGAGAGCTAGAATGCCTAATCATTTTTTTGTTACAGAATGCAATTACTCTAACAATCTCTGTAAAATTTATAAATACGCCAACCTTTAAACTGATAAAAGTATATGAGATATGTTAAACAAAAATCACAATTGACAACTTTTTAATTCACAATTGTCTATCAAAAATAAACATACATATGTTATTATATAACTTCAAGAAAAAACTAAAGGTTAGAAAATTTACCTAAAATCACAAGCAACTCCAAATAATGATACTATTAAAAGTTTACTACAAGAATAATAAATGCTTGCTCTTTTATAAAAGTATTCAACTCCTACTTCTGAATTATTTTAGTTTTATATTCTAGATTAATTGTTGAATCCTAAACCTATAGAATCTAATTCTTCTGCCTTTTTTTATCCAACGACATTACATTAATTATGAATTGTAAACCAAAAATGATAATTTGAATTGAAAGTTTTAAATAAAATATTTATAAATAATTAATTGGTTAAAATTTAATAACAAACAAAAAACTCCTAAACCTAAAAGGAGCTCAAAGTGCTCCAAAGTTTCCTAACAGGAAACTAACGTGATTTATTGTAATAAGGAAAACTAACGTGTTATTATTTTCCTTTTACAAATCTGGTATATTACCAACTTCTAATAAGGAAAACTTTAATAACTCAAATTTTAGTTAATTTTATAATCTTAAATATTAAAAGAATAATTAAATGACTATTTTATCTAGTGTGAACTTTATTTTTAAAGGGTAAAAAAGGCGAACGACATTTCGCTAAGGGCCTTCGTGCTTTTAATATAGTATAGATTATAATGGACTTGAAGAATGCAAATATCAAAATTGAGAGTAAGGATCAAGCCTTGATTGTGTTATGTTTACCACCGTCTTATGATACTTTTGCCGATACGTTGCTATATGGGAAAAACAGTGTTTCATTGGACAATGTTAGTAATGCACTAAAATCTAAAAAGTTGAAAAAGAGCTTTCCAGACAACAAAAATGAGGGCGAGAATCTTGTGAGTAGAGGAAGAACACAACAAAAGGACTTTAACAGGAAAAAGTCAATCACCAGATCAAAGTCTAAAGCAAGGAATCAGAACTGTTATGAGTGCGGGGAGCAAGGTCCTATAAGAGAGATTGTCCTTAGCTGAAAGAGAAAAGAGGGAAGCAAAAAATAGATAATTCGGCAAATATTTTTGACACTTCCAATAATTCTGATGATAATGACTATGCAGTGGATTCTAGTCATGGGCAGAATTCCTAGGTTCTTAATTCTGGGGCTACTTTCCACATGTGTCCACACCAAAATTGCTTTGCAACTTACAAGCAGATGGGTGAGATTGTCTACATGGGAGATGATAATCCATTACCAGTAGAGGGGATTGGTAACATCAGATTGAGAATGTTCAATGGAATTATCAGAAACATTGAGTGTTGGCATGTTCCTCGGATAAAGAGAAATTTGATTTCCCTTTCGACTTTGGATGATCAAGGATATAAGTTCTACTCCGAGAATGGAATACTTGAAGTGTGTAAAAGCTCCATGGTACTCATGAAAGGTAAACTACATTCTCAATTGTATCATC
Organism: Nicotiana tabacum; assembly: GCF_000715075.1. Lineage (NCBI taxonomy): Eukaryota > Viridiplantae > Streptophyta > Magnoliopsida > Solanales > Solanaceae > Nicotiana > Nicotiana tabacum. Next base: position 95,735,484 of record NC_134083.1, on the reverse strand, counting down.
TTCAGGCCGGTGTAGTTGGAGGGGAAGCTGTTGTAGCTTCTGGAAAAAAGTGATCTGAATCTGTCTCAGATGTGGCACTTGCGACTTGGTCATATGAGTGACAAGGGATTATCTTTGTTGAGTAAGCACGATTTCCTGGATGGGTACAAAAATCAAGTTTTGAATTTTTGTGAGCATTGTGTGTTTGGTAAACAAACAATAATGGTAAAATTCAGCAAGAAGGCAGAACACAAGGCTAGAGACAAGTTATATTATATACATTCAAACTTGTGGGGTCAAAATAGAGTTCCCTCCAAGAGTGGTGCCAGGTATTTTATGACTTTGATTGATGATTCCTCAAGGATGGTGTGGGTGTATTTTCTGAAAACAAAAGATGAGGCATTTTCGATATTTGTTAAATGGAAGATGATGGTTGAGAGGCAGACGGAAAGAAAAGTTAAGCGTCTTCGGATTGATAATTGGTTGGAATTTTGCAATTTTGAGTTCGATAATTTATACAATAGAGGGCATAGTGAGACACCGCACTTGTGTCAGAACACCACAACAAGTGGTGTTGCATAACGTATTAACAGAAAAGCTTTGTGATAATGCACGAAGCATGCTTTCACACTCATGTGTTAGCAAGACTGAAGCAATCAATATGGCTTGTTATTTTGTCAACAGATCTCCATCCACAGCTATTGAGCTCAAAACTCCTTTTGAGGTATGGTCTGGTTCGCCTGTTGATTATTAAAATTTGAGGATATTTGGTTGTCTTGCTTATGCTCATATGAGGGATGAAAAACTTGAGCCGAGGGCAAAAAAGTGTATATTTCTTGGGTATGCAAATGGAGTGAAAAGTTATAGGTTGTGGTGCACAGATCAAAAGACTCCGGGGTTAATTATTACTAGGGATGTGACATTCAATGAATCTGCCTCATTGGACAGTTAGAGGGAGAAGGCAATAGCAGAAACAGATCGTGGTGTCAGCGACCGCATAGAGCTAGAAATTGAATCTCTACTAGCTCAGCCTAGTAGTTCTAAAGTAGAGGAAGTAGAGGAGGTGCAAAATATTGATCGAGATGATAATATTAATGCACGTGTGCAACATCAACCATAGCATTGCAACATGTAGAGAGAAAAGTGTGATCAACCGACCGCAAAATTTTGCAAACGTAGTTGATGGGAATCATCTTGGATATGCGAATCCAGTGGGATTTGCTTCGGCAGTTGCAGAGATCATTGATGCGTTTGAGTGTAATAGACTATTTCTAGTACAGAACCAAATCGACAAATTTGTGCTATAGTTAAAGAGATAGGGTCCCTTAACAAGTTTAGGCATTGCCTAGACTTGATTGGTGTGTGCAGTACTCAATAGAGCCCTCGCGAGGGTTGAGGACAAGGTAGAGAGATGCTCCTGCTGATGAAGAGAATTCAACCAAGAGGAACATTTGTTATTTGCGGCTTGAATTATTTCCTTATATTTTTAGGAAACTCATTATCCCTAAAGGTTTGGAAAACCCATTGTTCTAATAGATTGGGGAAAGGAAAACTTATTGTTCTTGTCGGATTAGGAAACCTTTCTCTTATAGGTTTGGGACCATTTGGGATATGTATATAGGGGTTGTAGTTGGAAATTCTATAGATTGTATTGTGTTTTCCTTCTCATTCATAGTGAAAAACTCTTTCTGCATTTGCCCTAAGGATTAGGATTAGCCGAACCTCGTTAAATCGGCAAAAATCCCTCATAATTTCTCATTTTATCTTTGCACGCTAGTTAACCCACGATCTTCCGCAACATATACGTGCCTTTCGCTAATCTGTCCATTTGACACGTCACCTGTGATTGGACTTCACGCGTGAAGTCTGCTGGACTCAGGTGTCCACGAGACACTTGTCAAGTTGAAGTGTCTACTTGATCATTGAGTTAGCTTAAGTATCAAACTGACAGTTGGGGCCAAGTTTGAGTGTTTGTCTATATATTTTGCCTTCTTTTTTTGTAACCGAGAAATCCACAAGGGCTAGTGGTGCATGGTTCAAAATTCAGTGGATAATTGGCGCATTCTTCTACCCTTTTTCACTTAATCACTAGGCTTTTCTCTGTGGCAGGGTTCAAATATGTGACATGTGCCTTGCCCACACTTTTTGAGATGCGCTATTACCACTAAACCGAAGCCTGGGGGCAATCAGAAGTAGTAATTTAGTTTCTTTGTTCCTGCTGATGCTTATTTCTGCAATGTTTTGCTTTATACTTTGTCTGTTCATATTAATATGACAGTTTTCATTTTGGACATTCCGAAATGTCTGACACCATTGCATTTCTATGAAACACTTACAACTTTCAAGAATTCGAATTCATTAAACTGTTTAAAGTTTAAACATTGTGTTGATATATATAAAACTCTATTTCCATTTAAATACCTTGTCATAAAATGAAAGGGGAGAGAGTAGTTCTTTGAGGTACTTGAGATGCTTGTTACTTGCTTTTATGACTTTGTGCTCCATAGATTTACATTAAGCAGAACTTTTCTGGGTTTCAAGGGCGGGGGGCAGCACTCAGAACTATAATTACACAAGGTTGCACTCCTGTGTTTTCTAAAACATAATGCTTAGGAAGTATGAGAGGAATAGTTTACTACTGCAATGGGTTGTCAAATGCATGGGTGGCAACTGTTAAATTCATTTGTGAATACCAGGTACCAGATTAAAATGGACAAGTAGGAAGTCCAAACACATATTACTTGGTTTATACACAAGGACTGCTATGGCTGACTCATCTGTCTTACTACCACTACCTTCTCCCTATTCTCTGTTTTAGACCTATATAACTAAACGCCTAATGTTCAACCAGTCTATTGGAAAATGCTTTTGCAGGTGTTAGGGCTAGTGCTGAGAAGTTCATTGAAGAAACATGTGCTACAAATATAAATCAACTTATGTCAAAAAAGTCACGAGCGTTTAATAAGAGTTCTTTGTCTGAGCTTTTCATCTCATTCATTGCAAAGGTAGCAAGTTGTCCAAGGCTCTATTGTCTGTCATGATTGTCATATGATGTTGAACCTGTGGACTATTTTGATATTTTCTTTCTATGGATATTTATTACAACCTTGAAACTTAACAATGTTGCAAGAAAAATTAACTGTGATCCTCTATATAGTTCTGCGACATCAGCTCAAAAGCCTCTGCTCAAGGAATTAGCACATTCACTGGCCAGTGGGAAGACATTGAGGGCAACATGAGATGGCTGCCTAAGACATACACAATATTTGTAAAACCTCTCTCTCTCTCTCTCTCTCTCTCTCTCTCTCACACACACACACACACACATCCCATGCGCCCACACCCTTTTTTCCCATCATGCACCCACCTTAAGAAGCAAAAGAAAAGGATAAACAGCAGGTCTAGGCCTTTTTGATTTTGATTTTTTTTTTTATATTTTTGACATTCAAGTTTCTATATATCCAGGTTGAGGATCCCTTTGAGCAGCCAGTTAATGCAGCGAGGGGTGTAAGCAGTAAACAACTAACAAGAATAGAAGAAGTATTCAGGAGGACCCACTTTATGCTTATTTCTTCGAATCAAAATCAGAATGAAGTTATTTCTACTCTTGTTAAGCCACATGTATCAAAGTCTGTGGCAAGAACTCCTACTGGAAACCAAAATAACTACAGTAGAAATGGCCTTAGGCCGCAAGTGCAGGCGCAGAGAGCTATAAAGCCACCACGACAAGTACAACATCAGCTTCAGGCACAGAGAGCTATACCGCCACCGATGCGAGCACAACATCAGCTTCATGCACAGAGAGCTGTACAGCCACCAATCCAAGCAGCACAGAGAACTGTACAGACACCAATCCAAGCAGCACAGAGAACTATACAGCCACCTATCCAAGCACCACATCAGCTTCAGGGACAGAGAACTATGCAGCCACCTATCCAAGCACCACATCAGCTTCAGGGACAGAGACCCATATATCCACCATTTCAAGCACATCGGCTTCAGGACAAAAGGTTGGACAGGAATCAGAATTCGTCGGCGCAGAGACCCACCCAGGCTAATCGTGTTCAAACACAGCCAATATGGAGGCCAAAATCTGACAGATAGGGACGTGAATTTGACGCGTGCTGCTGAAACTAAGTGTCCTTTCAAGTGCGTACTATTTTTGTTTTGTTAGGGTAAAATGATGGCTTGGTCCAGAGAGATTAATGATTCTTTTGCCAGTTTTAGAGAAAAAGACAATTGTCCCTTCGAGGGGACATCCGATAGAATTGGAACGATACATGAAAAAAAAAATTGATAATACATGTTGCCATGTGCTATAATTCCAGCACTAGTGATGGAAGATGCCTATGCACAATACTTGAGATATAATGATATATTCTCTTAGAGGTGTTCCAACGCCCTTCCCACCTTTCCCCTGGCCTGCTTGAAATTATTATGGTGGTAGTCTATTGTATAATGATCAAATAGTAAATATATCATTAAGTAAGATCAAAATCATACATAGATTATAGCAGGGTATTTCGTGAAGTACTGAACCGTAGGTTAACAGAGTCTAATACAGTACCAAGTTCGCTTTGCAACTAGATAAATTTATTTTAACTTTAACCTTAGTTTGAATTATCGACATTGAAAGGGGACTGAAGTTAAGATTTGCACAATATGTTAAATACACTACTCTCAACAATGTCTTCTCTTGGTATTAGATTTAGATGTACCTATAAAAGTAAAAGAATAGTTCGATGTCCTATCAACACTTGTCCTACAGCCTCTAATCTGAGTACCACAGAATCCCTGAATTTATCAATTTGTAGAACACACGCTGTTGTCTCATGACGGTTGTGGGTATACACAACTTTTTTCAATTTAACAATTACAAGACTCAAACAAGGGAGAGCAAAAAAATTTGGCAAACGAGTTCCTGTGGCCTTTTCCACGAATTGATAACAAACTAGCAAGAGTGGTTTACTAGAAAAATATATAAACATGCTACAGTCAGGAAACCTTGATGCACGGGGGAAAACACAAAATTATCTGTTGTGTACCATCAAACATAGAAAGGTGCATTCTTCAGCAGAGGTTATAATATTGGTCAACACAAACATGTTGCTCCTTCAGATTAATCTAACTTCAGTACATCTGCTACAAGTGAATTTAGAGCTGGATACATATTCATCATTGCAATTACGAGCTGCAAAAGCAATGACTGGAAAGAGATGGTGGCATTATCAATACAATGATGCAAGTAACTTCTGTGCCTATCATAATAAAAATGAAAGTAAATGAAAAAAATTGATAACTGGAGAGTAAATTTCTTTGAATGCAAACCAAAAAATGTTTTCACCAGTGTGGGCTAGCTGCACATGAACTGCCTCATTTAGGCTACGTGGTTCTAAAAACAGCATGTGTTACGTAGGGCAGCCATCCCCTTCAGCTCCATTTATTGCAGAACGATGAAGCTCTGAATAATCAGTCTATCCACATCACTATATATTAATGGAGTTGAGCAGTTAGTCCCTAAACTTTACATACTGTTTCCTGTTCTTCCAGTGAAAGCGCATGACCAGACATATTGTTTGATTTCCCCTTTCAACCATCAACTCAGGCTCGTAAAAGACGTTTGTCACATGTCAAAATCCTGTAACTTGCATGAGGACCCTCAGATGTGTCCCTCAGAGATACGTGCCAACCCATGGCTTTTCCAACTTCCTGAAGTTCATCCATAACAGCAAGAGAATCACGGATGTATATCCGTCCACCAGGTCTTAATAACCGATCCATTTCAAGCATGATTGCGGATGTGTTGCATCTGAAACACCAAAATCAAACAGAGTCATGGCAACATGTTCTTAATATGCTACTCTAAAGAAAGCCCAACTTCACTACAGTGAGACCCCATGAACTTGGAGTCGGACCACAATATTATATTGGAGCAAATTTTAAAAAGGTTAATAGTGTACCTTTTCCTTTCAATGGAGAAGAGACCATGTGCATGCAATAAGTCATAGGTTCTTGGGTAAGTATCAAATGGTTCACACCTGGAAAATGGCACAGCGATTTATATGTATCCAGCCAGATCTTTCTGCCTCGAGATATCACAGATAAAAAACAGAACATCCAAATTTGCATTTCCTCCCACCTACTTTTCCAAAGAAATGCCTAAAGATTTGCATGTACTATAAGCCAGAATACTGTATCTCATAGGATGGAGGATGTTACTACAAAATCACTCAGCGAGCATCCTTTCCTTTTTCATCTTTTTATTTTCCCCTTCCTCTCAAATCATAGTGGTGTTGGGAATGTGTAGAGACTAGAGACAAAGAATTGCATGGCTCAATGAAATTATTACAATATAAGGATACGCTGTACCTATAAGCACGAAAAATATAGACTAAGTACAAGATGAGCAATTCTTACCAGTCATGCATGACTCCAAGTAGTCCACGGTCATATATGATGGGTAAGGTATTTTGGCCACTAACAGGGACAACATTTAGAACCCAGCAATCCAGTTGATTTTCAATCAATGCTGCTGCAAATCTGACAAGAAGGCAATTGATAGGCATTCTTTCCTAAAACTTTAGAAGAACAGTTTTACGCAAATGCATTAAAGTGAATAACCACAAAGAGGAAAACAATAGAGATGGAACAAATACCCTCCAAAACCAGCTCGCATATCCAACACATTTCTAAGTTTGAAGTTCTTCCAGTGCAAGGCACGGACATAACTTTCAATTATTTCTTTCCAGAATCTTGACTCTGCCCTGAAAAGCTCTTTTCTAGATATATATGCATCAAGTTGTATGCTCTGGAGCCTCTCTGGTGGATCGTGAAGCCGTGAAGGCCATGTGGTAATATTTGCACCATATCCTTCTTCTGGTAGTCTCGTAATACAAGCTTTCAGATCAACATACCTAAAAGTGATTTTGCAAAAAAGTCATAAAGGGCTAGAATGAAAGAAAAGCATGAACAGAAAATGAATCATGCGACTACAAGGTATTCACAAGCTTTTGAATCAGTTCACTAATATTAGGTACTGCAATCTTTTGAATCAGTTACTGTCGGAGACGCTCAAACTTAGTAAATGCCCTAAGAATTTTCAACAACCATCTATTAGAAAATAAGTTGCTATTTTATAGATGGCAGTACCTTTCTATGCTGACTAATTGGCTACAAGCTGCTAACAGTGCAAGTTAACTCCATTTTTATAACTTGGAAAAGAAAAGGCAAACAAAAGACAGTTAGATTAAAGAGTAATTATCATTTTTGATTTAACAGACATGCCCTGAATTAACTCACATTTTGAGAATAAGTTGAATCTAATGGGTACTCCACAATGGAAAGCACCACCTACGGACATCAATTCTATTTAGTCTATTCCAATCATATGGGCCAACAGAAAATTCCTAGGCGAGTTTTAATAAGGATGTCCTAAAGAACAAAGGTCCCGATTTCAGTTGTATACTGAGCACTATATGAGATGAGATAGATGCAAAAAATATAATTTCTCATTCTGCAATAAGATATGGTATAGTCATATGCAGAAGTGCTTGTGATGATAATGTATGCCAACACCACTGTGGTGATCTTTAGAGCAAATAAAAATAACTTCTAATGTTGCTTAACTAATGTTTTCCACAGCCTACATAATATTACTAATTGCTGTGTTCCCTCTCAGGAAAGAACTTGTCCTTCCCACTAAAAAGGACTCAGCGAACATGGAAAGACTGAAGCATTGATCTCCACGCAAGTTACTAAAACTCCATCGGCATGTGGCACAAAACAATAGGGGGCATCCCGAACCAAAAGACACCATACATCAATTACTTCTAAAGATATTGGAAAAATTCATCCACTGGTAAGTGGCAGAAGACAATGTGTTAGCAATCAGCTAGTCTAAGTGTGACAACATTTTTAGATACAAATCTCTATGTTTTAAAATGGTCGTAAATTTTGCTTCTCGGGAGTCGAACAAAGTAATTTTGCATCATATTAAATGTATTCTTCCATCATCTTCACATGGAAAAGAGTTGTGACCAACATTTTATTTTAGAAAGTCGCTGATATCTGAATTTTCTTTTCATAAACATAATCTACGTCCAATTTAGCCCAATAATCGGTCAAATTGATTTTCACTAAGCAAGAACTGGCAAGCAAAATGGACATGAGGGAATAATTTTTAATCTAAAACAAAGGTACAGGATCAGGGAAAGAAGATTGAACAAATAACTACATCTCAGTGCAATGATTTCTCTAACTTTTTCTCGTTTCTAGTTAGATGGGTGACAGCAATACAACGGGTTGCATGACTTCACCAAAGCGTTTCATCCAAATAACTCCTCCTATGGTCTTATTAGTAGTATATTTATAATGTATATTTTCTCCATCTCTCTGCACATGCACAACAGATCAAAAGCCCCAATTGACGATGAGGAAACTCAAATCTTTTTATTCCTTTATTCTGTTTTGGGTGAGGAGCACCAGTAGGAAGTTCCATATACTCCGTAGACCATATATGTGTACACGTAAAGGTATTTCTAAAATATCGTTTTCAGGGGCCATGACTTCCCCCCCCCAAACCCAACAAATAAAATAAAAAATCATGCATTATAGTCATGGTGCCCGTGCTTGTACTAATTCAAACTCTATTTTTCTCTCCCCAATCTCAAGAATGTACAGTTTTTTGATAATCAAGTAAATTGCATCTATTGAATGCAGCTTTGATCAGGCACAATTGCTGCACAGATGTTCACCCCTTTTCTATGCCAAAGATCTGGTTCAGATCAATCTCGAACCTATATGCAAGGATGATTTCTTTTCAATTTACAACACTGCTAATACTAAAAGGCATCACGAGCCAATAAGAAAAAATTAATATGCTATGACTGTAAAAGTAAACCCTTGCTAAAGAACTAGTAAGTTGATTGGTACATTAGTAAGAAACTCAACAACTGGCTGAGGCATTGGATGAAAAAAGAGGAACTGCATCCAATTACTTTTTCTACTAAGTGCAAAACAATACAAATTAGCATATGCGTTACAAATGGAGGACCAAAATCAGGACAACTGCGAAGAGGGAGATAAATTTGACAATGTTGATGGGAAAAAATAAAAACTTAGATAAGCATAACCAATATAATCCTCACCAAACATTGTCTGGATCATCCTGTGGATCACAAAACGGCAGTTGGGTTCCTTCTTCGCGGCTTAAATAGCAACTGTTGTTTAAAGGCTTCTGCCATATTGCAATATAACCTTCCTTCTTCACAAGCTTCCAGCAAAGACGGGTTGTTAGATTAACCATCTCTGGTAGAGAAAAGGAGAAAGCAAAGTGTTATGACTTGTGCAAGTTTTCAAGAACTAGAAGTGCACATGTAGTTTACAGGGTTTTAAAAAAGGGCAATTATTCTTTTTAAATTCTTAAATTGGAGGATAGAGTGAGAGCTTGCTTGTACAAAGCAAGACTACACTTTGTTAATTTAATCCAATTATATTTTCTTATACTTTTTCTTTGATGGCATTGTCCAGACCAATTTGTATGCATCTCGACTAACTGACTGGCAACCTAACCCACAAGCATAGATGTTAGGCTGCCACCAAGAGTGGAGCAGATAGGCTCACATTGAGAGTTGCAGCTGGAATTAGAACCAGGGATCTCCATGTTGTTACTCCTATGCCGACAACTTATCTTTTCTGATTGTTTGCTTCAGCGCTTTAAGCGTGAAGCGAAGCGAGGCGGCCACTGTGTCGCTTCTGTAGGGTGAAGTGTAGCAGGAAGGTTGAAGCGTCCGCTTTTGTCAAAAAAGCGAGAAGCGCTCGCTGAAGCGACGGAAGCGCTCGCTTTTGTTTTTTAAGTCACTGATAAATAAAAAGCTCAGTCTTTTTTTACAAAATCAGCGAGCAACAGAGGTACTTCTTCTTCTTCTTCTTCTCAGTCCTTAAAATAGCAGCGAAATGCTGCCAAACTTTTTTTTCCCCTTCAGTTCTTCTTCTTCTTCTTCTTATTTTCGTTTCAGTCCTCCTCCTCCTCCCTTCCCCCCTATTTAATGACAAACCCATGCTCTCCCCCAAATTATTATTATTATTATTATTATTATTATTATTATTATTGTTGTTGTTGTTGTTGTTGTTATTTTCGTTTCAGTCCTTAAAACTGCAGCGAAATGCTGCCATTTTTTTTTTCCTTCAGTTTTTCATCTTTTGTTCTTAGTCTCACTGCCAATTTTTTTAGTATTGGTAGTTACATGTGTTGTATGTGTAACATGTGTTGTCTATGCAATATTTATTTTAATATTTTTCTTAATTCCGCTTCACTTCAAAAAAGAGAGCGATTCGCTTCTCGCTTCACGCTTTAAGCGAAAAGGGGCTTGTCGCTTTTCCTCGCTTAACGCTCTTCACAACACTGATCTTTTCTTATTGTTTCGTTCATGCTTAAATTTTATTTTATTTTTCGAGTAAGAGAGTAATAGTTTAATCACTTAAAATGGGGAGAAAAAGGAACATTAGCTAGAAGAATATGATTTGTTCAATTCTCTTTGGAAGCTCCTTTCCTTATTAGCAAAAAAGATGAGCTATCTACTGATTTTGACTTGACCACTAATTTTCACACATCATTAAAACATTCAATGTTTTTGTTGTGATGCTCTCTAATAGAAGCATAACACCAACTGATAAGTAAAACCACAGGGAAATGGAGAATTGCTCACAATAATAGGAGGTTAACTCTTTATTGCTATTCAGAAGATCTGACATTGCCATACAACATGCCAACTTTTAATAAAGTTACCTTCCCATTGTTCTTCTAGGGCAGCTTCATGCTTATAAACGGGTTGTGCAGCCCAAACAAAATATCCTCCGGCACGGAGCATCCTGTTCACTTCCAATAGTAAAATCCCATCTTCATAAAATCAGAGGATCAACGCACAAATTAGAGATTTACCATATATGAGCAAGACAGGAATCACAATCTGGTTATTTAGACTTAAAAGATGGCAGCATTTATTAACAAGTTCAATAACAAAGAAGTGGAACTAGAACACACATTATGAAACTATCAGTCTAATACAAATTCTCTTTTCATGTAGGACACTTGAGACAGCTTCTAACCAAAAAATCTACATATTAATGGACAACAAAGAGCTAATAAATTAAAGCCAAAAGAAAAAAAGAAATTATCACCCTTAACAAATGAAAGAGAGAAACTAGGAACTCCCCGAGAAATTATAAGTGGAATATCTTCAACTGCATCCATGAAACCTTAGAATGCGGGAGCGACTACGCATCAACAGAAATGTTTATAAGTGTTTCTGTTTTTTTTCCTCGGGACAGAAAAAGGGAGTTTTCTCTAATGCCTTCCAAGACAATTCTGCCAAAAGACTATTCCTGAGCATGGGAATCTGTCTCCACTCACAAAGATTCACAACTATTGGTAACAGCTTATCAATCCATCAAAATAAAAGCAGTAAAAAGAAAAGTTGCAAATTATCAGATCCAGTATACATTTTTTTAACAATAAGACTTCCACCATTACCCTTAGAATGCAAGATTTGAAGCCAAAGTTAGCTCAAATGCAACAATTTCAAAAAACAAAAATAAGAAAACCATCTTAAAACAATAGGAAGTATAAGCTCATCACGATGGGATATTACTAGGATATAGAAAAGCATACCATTACGAGTCCAATTGATTCTACACCTTGAACAATGGATTAATTCAAATGCCTGGCTCGGATACATTAACCGATGTGTTGCAAATGCAGCCACCATTGCAGGCACCCCGCGCTCAAGAGCAAATTGAATCTGGTTTTCATGAACGTCTTTTGGAGCAATTGACAGAGTGAGCACATTCCGTGATAGTAAATAAGCACCAAAGCTTGCTACACCACAACCAATATCCAAAGCAACTCGGGTATGACGACCAAATGCAATTTCAGGGACCATCTAGGGAAGACATGGTCCAAAGGAAAAGTTAAATTAAAAGAATACTAATTTTGTTTAATCTGTTGACTCACTGCTTTAAAGTTAATAAGAAGAACAAAATTATATACCTTCTCAATCTGATCCAAATACTGATCAGCTCCATGTATGAACTGGGTGCCGCCACCAGGAAATTTGAACTTGTCCTTGTCTATGGTGATCCAATTTTGACCCCCTTTATCTTCAACTAGACGTGCATGGGGAACATTGCTGAACCAAACCTGCAGTAGAGATAGTTGAGAATTCCCTAATTCTATATATTGTATCTAACATTGTAAAAATCCCGTCCCGTCTTTCAATTTGAATTTGAATTTTCACTTGATTTATTAGAAGGGGGCAAATTTTTGCGATTTTCTTTTTTGAGAAAGGTAACATTAACTTTTGTGATCATCATTATTACACTCAAGTTGGTGGAAAGCTTGATCACGGCTCAAACTATAGTTCTATTCAGACGGAGTACATGATCATGGCCACATAGAACAGAGGCCAAGGGATTCAATCGAATCCCCTTAATCGGAAAATTATACTGCGCAAACAGGGCAAAAATGAGTTTTTTTTGGGGGTTATATTAAAACTGTTGAAATGCTAGTATAGTGGCAAAGAGGGTTCAAAAATTGCTTTATGTCACATGTTCAAATTCCAAGTGTGACATTCTAGTATTTTTTTTTGAATCCCTTGCACAAGTTCCTGGCTCCGTCACTAATAGAACATTGTGCCAATGAGACAATAAATACTTCAAAAAAACTAAAGTTGAGCAACTTATCCAAAAAAAAAACTCAATACATGAAGAAATCAGCAATGTTTTTGGTAAAGAATAGCATACCTCATCCCGGCTCCTGGGCCATGGAATTGGAGTTTGGTAACCTCTAGGTGCAGGAACCAAGCAATTCAACCCCTTATCTTTTTCAGGACAATGACGTTCGAATTTCTCACCTTTCTCCGTCGAATTCAGCTTTTGGATAGCCTCCACATTGTCAAGGCACGGAATGTACTCCCTCATACTCTCAGGACACAGCCCGAATTTCTTAACCTTAACAACCTTATTGTTTTCCGACAAATCTGTCTCGTTTCCAACACCCGGCCAATTCTCCACAACATCCGGATCATAATCCCCCACCGCGAAATCTTCCTTCATTACTCCATTCTCGTCCAATAAACCCATATTCTGCACCGCCGGCGGTGGCGGTGGCGGAATTGAAACTTGCCCCGATTGCTGTTTGTTGGTGTCGTTAATGACAGTGGATAAATCAAAAGTTTTATTGAAATTGGAGGAAAGAGAAACAGCTGAAGGAGAGATGGGCTCAGATGGGTTTTGGCGCGAATTGAAGAAAAGGAGCTGTTGAGACGATCCATCAGACCAATGTTTGCCGAAGTAGAAGAAAGCGACGGCTAAGAAGACGAAAGCCAACACTTTGATAACAGTAGTGGACCTGAGTAAATCTCCACTCAACTCCTTCATGTTTTTTCACTTTCTCATACACAAAAAAAATTAGTGGGTTGTTGTAGATCTGAATCTCTCAATGAGAATTCTTGGCCTACTGTGCTAAAGAAAAAAAAAAAAAGGAAGACACAAAGAGAGAGTAAATGAAGTGTCGTATAGTTTGGACCGTTTGCTGAATTAAATGCGAGAAGGAGGCTATATAGTTTGAATTTGATCTGTAATGGACTCTTTACCTGCATACCTAAGATCAATTGCCTAAGAATTGATCTTCATGTTGAAGGCCCGCAAATTAAATACTCCTTTATATCATAAATAGTCCTTTCTTTATCCGTTTTGAGGAAAGGTGATAGTTTTTTGGTTAATCATATAGTTTAATAGAGAGGAGAAAATACTGAGACAAGTTAATTAAATATAGAAATAATTACATCATTCATATTTAATACTAGTACAGAGTTGAATTCTTGAATTTTTAAAATAGTATCAAATATTTTGGGACATTTCCAGAAAAAATGTCAAATAAACGAATAAAATACATTCTTTCCTTGTAATAAATAAATGGAAGTAAAGGTTTTTTCTAAGCGTGCGATTAGGGTGAATTATCTAACATGCACTACTAGCCAGAATGGGGCCGAAAAAACATAAGCAAGATTCTGATTACAGATGTAAGGTTGACGGATGGGCGAATAATAGGGAAAGGAACAATTAATTCACCGAAAGGGTGTGATAATCGATGGAGGAGCAGACTGTTCAATCCACATGAGTGGTAACTGATTCAAGGAAGATAAAATTAATGACAACTGAAAGCAATTCAACTCAATTAGTGGCAACACATCCAGGGAATGATTTGGGGGGGGGGGGGAGGGGGGGAGAAAAAAGTACTCTGCTGGCCATGGTGAAGGAGCAAACAATTCAATCAATAGGAGTAACGACTAGATTGGGGGAGCTTAAATTGATTACGACCAGAAGTAATTCCAGCTTAGTTATTGCTACAACAACATAGGCAGTAAATTATGTGATTACCCGTAAAACGGTACAGTTAAATTTGTTATACGGTTAATAGACAAGCGGATTGATTTGATCCAAAAATGATAAACATATGAGATTATTATTAAGATTAACAATTGAAATTAAAGAAGATGACAAGTCTGGCTTTGAACCCAGCGTCTCCGAGAGCACAAATAGAAATAACGACAAAGTGAAAGAAAGCTGTCAATTTAAGAGGAAAATAGTCAAATATAGCCTTTTTTGTATAGAATGTTTCATGTGTTTACAATGGTTGATGAGAGTGCTATTTATAGCTCTACCTAGGAAAACAATACCATAGGATCAAACTTCTCTTAAATGATAATAAAAGAGTCATTGATGAATGTGTAACGGCATGCCATGAATGCAAATAGTCTCTGCAACGGTCGCTCATTTAACGTTAGTGAATATTCTCTCATTGAATGCTATCCGATGGCAAATCCTTGACCTTCTCCCGTCGACTACGCTCTCTCCGGGATTTACCCGATATCGATTACATTCGTTGTATTCGGTATTGGTTATTCTCTGACATGCCCTTTGCTTATCTTCGGTTCCACGTGTCATGTTATCATTCGACCATCCGTTATAAATCAATTTCACCCTATACAGATAGTCTCCCTACTTTCTGGTGGCATATCTCAGTGTTACCGGGAAGTTAGTGAAGATTCCTTTTAATACCCTAAACACGTGTTGCCCCACGATTCAGTAAATATTTTCGCCGGTTTTCGAGGTAATCATGACCATGATTTTTGTCGTCTATAAATCCCTTGCTACTCAACATTTTTACTTCTTCACTTTTACAACTTTCAAAAGCCTTTCTTTCTCTTTGCATCTGCTTTGAAATTTTTCCATCTTCTTCAACTTTCTCAGCAAAAGTTTTACTGACCTTTTGTTACCATGGCTTCTTTCACTGCTTTCTTCGGAAACACTGGTCTTCTCTTCGGTGGAGGGGGAGGGGGGGGGGAGGCCCGAAAAAAATAAGGACAAGGAGGTTGAAGTCGATTCTGTACCTTCCACTGTTAGCACCATCATACCACATCATCTCAGCATTGCGAATGATTTTCAAGAGAAGGCTCCTTCTGCCTCTTCACGAACTTGGCCAATTAGCAGGTATCCCTCCTACATTCGCCCTTCCAGTATCCCAACTGTGAAAGAGGATTGCAACTTCCCCAATCTTTAAATCCTTGCCCCGGATATGGTAGAGCAGGTTATATTCTCCAAGGATGGGTTTACGTATGTCTATACGTATCCCTTTACATTAGGCTCATTTACCCTGGGTCGAGTGAAGGGCTTGACCCGATAATTTTGAATTTTTGCCACAGGTATCAGGTCTTCTTAGTACAAGTAGGCCTATCTATATGGCGGATGGTGGCCTGCCTTCGCCAACTATGCACGGATACCGGCGAAACACTAACCCTTCCAGACATGATGAACCTTTACTCTCCCAAAATTTTTCGTGGGAGAGTAATAAACTTCAGCAAGTGTGGTCACCACGCTCTTCTCACCAGCGCATATGATGACAATGATCATGGGTGGATGGAACAATTCGTCATCTTTTATACTAGGGACATTATCCCGGCCACAACTCTAAGTTTTCCTGAGTGGTGGAATCACTTTCATAAGTTTTTGGTCATTCACTTCCTTCCTTCGTGAAAAGATTATTTCCCGTTGTTACTGATTTTCTTGTTTCTTTTGTTTCAGCTACCCGATGGAAACCACCACGGTTCAAGGTCTGGACCAGTGGGTTCAGAAAATTCTGGAATCATGACTCCAGAATCCCGCCGGTGGAAGGAAATGGCCCCTAAATACGGGTGAAAGGCCAAGAATCATGGTAAGTCAAGCTCTCCTTTCTTTCACCCTTGTTCGAGCATAAAAATAATCATGAACAAACTACTAACTCTATTTCTTTGGCCTGACACATGACTTCCAAGGGGCTCCGTCATTTGCCCCGAAGTCGACATCTTAGTTGACCCCGGGGATGCCAGGAGGGTGCTGCAAAATGCCCTTGCCCGAAACGGAGCTCGTGGATCTGCTTTCGGTGAGGGTGCCCCTTCTCAGAGTCCCTAGCCCAAGAAACCGAAGAGAAGACGCTCCTTCTCGGCTTGGGCTCAAGAGAAGAAAGCAAGGAAAACATCATCTGAGCCGGCCACAGTGGTCCTCGTTGATGAAGGGGAAGCCAGTGACGAAGAGGCTTCCCTTCTAAGGAGAAAATGATCTTCGTTGACTCAACCAAATGATCAACCGGGGGAGCTGAAGAAACCCAAGCACTTTGGGGTGAAATGGACCTGGTAGAGAATGCTGATTCTCTCTTTCCAGCTCCCATTGTTGTTTTTGATCCAAGGAGTTTAGACCCTGGGCCTTTTCTACCTCCGACCACCAAGAAAATAACCATCAACACTTCTTCTGCCACCGTTGCTTCTTCATAGGCCAACGTTTTTGCTTCCGAAGGCCTGCAAAGGTTGATCCTTGATAAGCAAGGACTTGCTTCCGAGCGGGATCAACTTTTGGCTGAAAGGAACGGGTTTTCTGCGTGCCTCCCGGTGTTGGAGGCAAAAGTTGCTGAGATGGGTGATCTTGCGGCTCGGTTGCAGCAGAGCGAACAAGATAAAATGGCCCACAGATAGGAAGCTGCTCAATTACAAGAAAAGCTTCAAGAGGCTAAGGCTAAGTGGGCCGAGCTTCATGACGATGTACTCGCTGCTGCCAAGCGCGAGTCTGGCTTCGAGAAGCAAATCAATAATTTGAAGGCAGACTTACGCTCTAAAATTGAAGAAGCTAATGCTGCTGAGGAGAAGAGAGACCGAACGGAAGAGAGGCTTAAGAGGGTCATGGATTAGAACCGGATTCTCTCAACTACGAATGTTGATCTCGACTCTCGCCTCAGTGCCATGAGATCTAAAAGGGACGGCCTTTAAGCCGAAATTGGTAAACTCTGAGCTTAACTCTAGTATCAAGAAGATTCCCTTGTCTTCGAGAAAACCTATGCTATATATCATATGGATAGGAAGACTTTGGAGGAGGCCAAAGTGGGCATCGCCAACATAGACGATTGTATTGCCTAGGTTCGAGAACTGGAGTTGTCTACTCGTGAAAATCTTCCTACCCGACCCGCTGTAACTGACTCGTCGAATACTGGCTCCGAGTACTCGGGAATCGAAGGAGAGGCTGAAGAAGATGAAGGCCCCGAACCGATAGTGCATCCGCCTTCCTCTACCGGGGGAAATGTAGATCTCTCTCTTCCCTCGGGTTATGGCAGCAATAATGCATAACTTCTTTTTCTTTTCTTTTCCCCCTTTTTTTTTTACTTTGTAATTGTGCCAATCTTTTGCGGAATTTGGAACCTGATACATAAATAAAGAATTTTTCTCTTAAGTGTTGTGCAAAAATATTCCTTTTGCATTTAATCGATTAAAGCTTCAGGTATATTTTCATCCGATAGCTTTTGATTTCGGGTATAAATTCTTCCGGAATCTACCCTTTACTATGAGGGTTTAATAAGAGAGGGCCCTTATGTTTCATAAGGAATCTACCCTTATGCTCTTGAAGAGGATGTCTCCTGTTCATTCCGGCAAATGCATTTGAAGTTTTAGTTAACTTTCAAACGATAAAATTAACTCATCATTTGGACAAAAAATAAGATAAAATAAAAGGACTTTATTTTATTCCTTATATCTTTAAAAGTACATAAGCATTCATTTGCTAAAATAAAACTGCCAATACATGTGGCTAAATTTTACAACTTATTTCTATGGAGCTGATCATGCAGTCCCAGATCAGGATAAAACATTAATCCCGGTTCTTGTAGTCCCGGTTTTTCTGGCACTCCTAGTGTCGTATCAGATATTATTCCCCTCCCCCTAGTGTTCGAATGCGAAGCATGCAAATTCGAACACTGGAAGTCTTGCTTCATCGGTAGAAACAACTTATGAATGGTTAAATAATCCCTTTTTAGTGATGGAAGGCAAAGCTTGCCATCGAACCAAAGATTATTTAACCATCCATATAGCCGTTTTCCATCGATGTGAAAACTTTAATGCCTTGATGTCTAAAGGTCTTTCCTTTTTCCGATGACGCTCCCTTCGCAGTATACTTTTCGTTGCTGCCTCATTAAAAACCTTGTCAGAAAAACCCGATTGAGACAAAAACTGGTCGAAGAAAAAAAGAGTGCAGCATATACTTTCAGTATAGTAGGATCCGTAAACAATAATACCTTTTGAGGTGAGTCACCTTCCAATTGCTGGGTAAGTTGACTCTATTTTGATTTTCCAACTCGTACGACCCTTTACCGGTGATAGCTGAAACCCGGTAAGAACCTTCCCATATTGGTCCCAGCTTCCTGGCATTGACTTCCCGAGTGCTCTGGGCCACCTTTCTCAAAACCAAGTCTCCTACTTTGAAGTAGCGGAGATTGTCCATGCGATTATAATATCTTTCCATCCTTTATTTTAGAGCCACCATCCTCACGTATGCCAAGTCCCTGTGTTCATCGAGCAAGTCAAGCCTCACCAACAATGCTTCATTGTTTGCTTCTTCGTTTGTTCAAGAAAACCTTAAAGTAGGCTCCCCCACTTCCACTTATATCATAGATTTCGCGCCATACATGAGAGAAAAAAGTGTTTCCCCCGTGCTCAATTTCTCCATTGTCCGATATGACCATAGTATTCCTGGTAGCTCATCGGAAAATTTGCCTTTAGAATCTTCTAACTTCTTTTTCAGATTCTGAATAATTACCTTGTTAGTTTATTTCGCCTGTCCGTTAGCACTTGGATGGTATGGTGAAGATGTAATTCTCTTGATTTTCAATCCTTCCAAAAATCTAGTGACTTTTGAGCCTATGAATTGCGGCCTATTGTCACAAGCAATTTCCATTCGATATTCTGAATCGGCAGATTATTTGGTCCCATATGAAGTCTACCATTTCGCGTTCACCGATCTTTTGATAAGGACCTTCTTCAACCCATTTAGTAAAGTAATCAGTTAAAACTAAAAGAAATCTTACCTTTTCGGGACCCGGTGGTAGAGGAACAACTATGTCTATCCCCCATTTCATGAATGGCCATGTGGACAACATTGAATGCAAGAGTTCTACTGGTTGGTGTACCAACTGTGCATGGTGTTGACATTTGTCACACTTCTGAACGAACGTCTTTGCGTCCTGTTCCATCTGAGGCCAATAGTAACCTGCACTGATCAACTTTAGAACTAACGAATCTGCACCAGAATGAGTCCCGCAGACTCCTTCGTGGACTTCCCTCATAACATAATCTGCCTTCGAGGACCTCAGACACAAGGTCAATGGTCCTTGGTATGATCTTCTATGTAATTGTCCATCTATGAGGCAGTAACGAGCTGTTTTGGTTTGTAGTGCTCGGGACGCCTTCGGTTCTTCGGGTAATTTGCCTTGCCGAATATACTCGACGAACTCATTCCTCCAGTCCCAGACTAAGTTGGTTGAATTGACTTCACAGTAACTTTCCACATCTAATACCGAATGTAGAAGTTGAACGACAGTACCAGAGTCAGATCCTTTCATCTTCATGGATGATCCTAAATTAGCTAATGCATCCGCCTACACATTTTCTTCCCTTGGAATGTGTATGATTGACCATTGCCTGAATCGTGCAAGCAATGCCTGAACCTTTTTCAAATACTGTTGCATGCATTTTTTCTTTGTGTCGAAAATCCCATACACTTGGTTTACTAATAGCTAGGAGTCACATTTCACTTTAATGACCTCAGAGCCTAATCCCCGGGCCAGTTTAAGTCTTGTAACTAAAGCCTCATACTCGGATTCATTGTTAGTTAATGGAATAATTTTAATGGCTTGCCTCAGGGTTTCCCCCGAGGGCATGACTAGAACTATCTCGAGATCAGACCCTTTTACATTGGAAGCTCTATCCGTAAACAAGGTCCAAACTCCCAATGTCATTTCTGACACCAGCACTGCTTCCTTAACAGCCAAAGGCATTAATTCGGGATTGAAATCAGCCACAAAGTTAACTAAAACTTGTGACTTGATCGCAGTCTTGGGTTTGTGCTCAATGTCGAACTCATTAATTTTGACTACCCATTTAGCCAAACGGCATGGCAATTTAGGTTTGTGAAGGACATTCCTTAAGGGAAATGTTGTCACAACGGTTATCGGGTGGCACTGAAAATAAGGCCTAAGCTTTCGAGAGGCAACTACGAGAGCTAAGGCCAGCTTTTCGAGGTGTTGATAACGGGTTCCTGCTCCCGATAATATCTTACTAATGTAATAAATGGGAAATTGCGTACCTTCTTCTTCTCGGACCAGAACGACACTTACTACTACTTCCAAGACCGCTAGATATATTAATAACTGCTCGCCTTCCCCCCGTTTTGACAGTAACAGGGGTTGGATATGTACCCTTTTAGGTCTTTTAATGCCTGTTGGCATTCCGGAGTCCATTCAAAATCATTCTTTTTTTTAGCAATGAGAAGAAGTGATGGAACTTCTCTAAGGATCTAGATATGAATCTGCTCAGAGTCGCTAACCTCCCGGTTAGCCTCTGTACTTCCTTTACCTTTGTCAATTGGTCCGGGATGTCCTCGATAGCTTTGACTTTGTTGGGATTTATCTCAATCCCTATTTACGAGACCAAGAACCCCAAGAACTTATCAGAGCCAACCCCGAATACATATTTTTTCGGGTTGAATTTCATGTTATGCTTCCTCAGGATGTCGAAAGTCTTTTGGAGGTGTTTCAAATGATCTCCTGCATTCTAAGACTTGGCTAACATGTCATCAATGTATACCTCCATTGTTTTGCCTATCTGATGTTCAAAAATTTTGTTAACAAGTCTCTGGTAAGTGGCTCCGGTGTTAGCCCAAATTGCATCACATTATAGCAATATGTGTCAAAGTTCGTTATGAAAGAAGTTTTTTCCGGATCCTCCGGGTTCATCTTGATTTGATTGTACCCAGAGTAAGCATCGAGAAAACTCATTAACTCGTGTCCGGCCGTAGCATCAATCATTTGATAAATGTTTTGCAATGGGAACGAGTCTTTAGGGAACGCCTTATTTAAATCCTTATAGTCTACGCATATTCTAAACTTGTTATTCTTTTTTGACACTACAACTACATTGGCGAACCATTCTGGATATTTTACCTTATAGATTGAACCAATGTTGAGTAATCGGGTTACCTCTTCCTTAACAAACTTGTTCCTGACCTCCACTATTGGGCATTTATTTTGCCTTACTGGTGGGAAGTTTGGATCCAAACTTAGCTTGTGGACCGCCACCTCTAATGGGATACCTGTCATATCCGAGTGCGACCACACAAAGAGGTCAACGTTAGCTTTAAGAAAATTTATAAATTCTGACCTGAGCTCGGGATTTAACCCTGTCCCTAAAAGAAACTTGCTCTCCAAAAGCTCTTCGAATTAGGCGACTAGCTCAAGCTCCTATGCGGTCGATTTGGCCGCATCCCTCTCCTATGGTACATGAAAGTATCTCAGAACCTGATAGGATTCCCTTAACTCCTCGCTCTTATCATCTTCATTCGAAAAAAGGGAAGACATCGGTTACTGTAATTATAATTTATTGGACTCTTTCCCTTTACTACTGGAAACAGTTACCGCGTTAATCTCCCTCGCCGTCGGTTGATCTCCTCTTATCTACTTTATTCTTTCTGAGGTTGGGAATTTTAGCAATTGATGGTATGTTGAGAGTACGACCTTCATCTCATGTATCCACGACCTTTCGAGGATTACATTGTAACCCATATCACCATCTACCACTTCGAATAGAGTGTTCTTTGTTACTCCTTCGGCGTGTGTGGGCAGTAAAATCTCTCCTCAGGTTGTCACACTTGTCAAGTTGAAGCTAGCTAAGAGTTTTGTCGCCAGAATGATGTTCCCGGTTAATTTTGCTTGCTCCGAAACTCTCCATTGTATTATATTGGTTGAGCTTCCTGGGTCAACCAAAACACGTTTAATTTTGAAATCTAAAATACTGAGAGAGATTACCAAAGCGTCGTTGTGTGGCAAAAGAGGCCCATCAGCATCTTCCTCCATGAAAGTGATGTCATCTTCTGCGACTTTCCAGAGTCTCTTGTTATGAGTCACTGATATCTTCATTTTCTTTGCTGCTGAAAAGGTTACACCGTTGACTCCATTTCCTCCAAAAATCATGTTGATAGTCAGCTGAGGGGAGCCTTCTGCTACCTTCGAAGGTTCTGCATTGTCCCGGCTTCGGCCGTAGTTGTTCTTGGATCGGTCACTTAAAAAATCCCTAAGATGGCGATTCTTCAACAATGTCGCCACCTCCTCACGAAGATGTAGGCAACCCCCAGTTCTATGGTCGTGAGTCTTATGGTATTCACACCATAAACTGGATCCCTCTAGCTTGGATCAGATCTGATTAGCTTCGGAAACCGTGCTTCTTTGATATTCCTCATTGCCGATAGCAACTCCACTAAGCTGATGTTAAAGTTGTAATATGATAACCTGGGATATGTAGAGTCTCGGCCCCCTGGTACCTCCTTCTCATATAACGGCTTGTTGCTACGGCCATAATCAGTTCTTATATCAGGAGCAAACTTATACGATGACCAAAACCATTTGCTGTTACGACCTTCGGTTCTTTCATACGACAAAAAAATGACCCCTAGAAGATTGCCGATCTGCATCAAAGTCGCTTTTAAACTTGTCCTGGTTTTTGTCTCAATCCCAACCAAAAAACCGAGCTGATCGTCTTCTATCCTTATTTTTGACTCATAACGGTTATGGAGATCCGCCCATGTGGTTGCTTGAAACTCAAGCAGGCTTTTCTTCAGCTTTCGGGAGGCACCGGAGCTCCGCGGATTTAGACCTTTCGTGAATGCCTCCTGTCACGACCCAAAAGCCCAACCTATCATGACGGCGCCTAATACATTACTAACCAAGACGACAATCACATATCATCTACGCATTTGAATTAAAAACAAGATTTAATAAGCTCAATAGTGGAAAATCTCATAAATATCTAATAAAAATGACTGTAACTCTACTGCAACTATCCCAAAATCCTAGTGTCACCGAGTACATGAGCTACTAAGTGACAACATATTTTGAAACTCTAGTACAATTGTCTGAGAAAATAGAACAGTACTGAATAAAAATGAAGGGAAGGAGAGTCAAGGTCTGCGGGCATCATAGCAGCTACCTCAAGTCTCCGAACAGGTACTAGCACCACTCTAGCAATCACCGCGTCCATATGTACCTGGATCTGCACACGAAGTGCAGAGTATAGTATAAGTACAACTTACCCAATATACTCAATACATAACAGGACTAACCTTGGGCTGAAAGTAGTGACGAGCTCAGAAGGATACAATCAGAATCAAAATAATGACAACACAAATATAACAAAGAGAAGGATAGTAATAACTCAGAGAAATTTCCATATTCAGCTCATTCATAGTATAAAAATTTAGGCATGCTTTC
Source organism: Nicotiana tabacum (assembly GCF_000715075.1). NCBI lineage: Eukaryota > Viridiplantae > Streptophyta > Magnoliopsida > Solanales > Solanaceae > Nicotiana > Nicotiana tabacum. Next base: position 95,711,615 of record NC_134083.1, on the reverse strand, counting down.
AAGTTCAACAATTTAAGCCCAACACTATTAAAATATGCCAAGTATAGATATGATGAGGAATGTTACATCTCTATGCCTACATGTCAAATATCCATGTCAATGTAATGTATCACAGTGATAATCCCGGGTACTCACACTCTCGTTCCATATTCAGCTCGTTCACAATATAGGAATTTAGGCATGCTTTCAAGTTCAACAATTTAAGCCCAACACTTATTAAAATATGCCAAGTATAGATAGCATGAGGAATGTTACATCTCTATGCCTACATATCAAATATCCATGTCAATGTAATGTATCACAGTGATAATCCCGGGTACTCACTTTCAGAGTATTCAATATGTCTATCTCAAATTACCATTCATCACCAGTGTTTTAAAAGGCATTTTTGGGGCGATCCCTGGGGCGAGGCGCACCAAAAACGCCCTGAGGCGATGGTGTGGGGCGAAAGTCTCAAGAGGCGTACGCCCGGACATTCGGGGCATACGCCCGGGCATTCGAGGCGTACGCCCCAGAGACCTTTTCAAATTAAAATAAAATTTGTTGAATAAGTCCTTCAAATAATATCCAAATTCTCAAAAGTCAGCTTGGTAATTACTCAAAAGTATTATAAAGGGACTGAAATTTATTAAATTTAAAAGTCAAGACCTTTTTTATTGATTGAAACCCTAAATCATGGTCTTTCCCAATTTTTTTTATCTTGTCCGCTAGTCTGCTAATATCTTCTAAAAGCAACAAATATTCAATTTGCTTTACAAATACAAAGAGAACTCCATTCTCCTTCATAGCAGCAAGTTCAAAGTTCAAATTGTAGGTTAGTCATCCTTTTTGTTCCTCCATGTAGAAAATTTTATTCTTTTCGACTCAAGTTACTTGTGCTTCTAAGTAGCGTATAATAGATTGTTTTGACTAGTTTTTTGTGGGGATGGAGCACATCTATATATATTTTTTTCACATATTTATAGTTTTCTTCAATTTTATAAAATACATATTATTTTATAAAATATTAAAAATTAAATACCTATGGGGATTACTCCCCGTGTCTCGGGACTTACGCCTCGCTGAGGCATATGTAAAACGCCTCACCTTACGCCCACGCCTTTTAAAACACTGTTCATCACACACAATCACTGAACACTCTACAGGTGCCTGGCATCAATGCCCCTCACCAAAGCACATGTATATAAATCATTGTGCCTGCGATCATTGCTGGTATGTCAGACTCTGGATGGGCGGATCCTGTCCAAGCACTAATACAAAGCCTATAAGGCCTTCTACAGTGTGTAACCCGATCCACAATAATAAATAAGCCAATAACGACTGCTGCGGTGCGCAACCCGATCCATGATAACACTCTCAACCCGGCTCTCAGGCCCAACTCTGTCATCAATCTCTCTAGTCCCACGGGCTCACAAGTCTCATACTACTCAACCCAAACAATGACAACATGATATAACAGTGAGTGTGATATGCATATGAATAAACATGACTGAGTACATAATTGCAGTTTAAGCAAATAACTCAACAGTAGAAATAACCTCAGTGGGTCCCAACAGAATAAGCATATAGCCTAAACATGATTTCTGACATGAACCACAACTCAATTACTCTAACACAGAGGAATTACATGGATAAAATAAGACTAGATAACTATAAATACCACAGAATAAACCGAGTCATAATTACCACGATGCACGCCCACACGTCCGTCACCTAGCATGTGCGTCACCCCAACACCAACCATATAACACATATTCCAGGGATTCATACCCTCAGTACCAAGTTTAGAAGTGTTACTTACCTCAAAGTGCGAAACTCAATGCTCCAACAAATCCTTGCCTCGCGAATCGGCCTCCGAATGACTCAAATTTAGTCACAAACAACTTAATATAATCAATACAAGCTATATGAATCGATTCCATACGGTAAAGCAAAGTTCTTTAACCAAATTTAAAAGGTCAACTCCGGGCCATGCCTCGAAACCCGGCAAAATTCACAAAATCCGAACACCCATTCAATAACTAGTCCAACCATACCAAAATCATCCAATTCCAACCACAAATCGACCCTCAAATCCCCAAATTTTACTCTCTTATGCCTAGTCCAAAATCCCCTAAATTTCACCTAAAAAACACACAATCTTGGTGGGAAAATCAATAGGTATTCAATATTAATGGACTAAAGTGATCAAAAGTTGCTTACCTCTTGATTTATAGTGAAATCCCTCACAAAAATCTCCCCTAGCCGAGCTCCACAAGTCAAAATATGAAATAATACTCTAACCCACGATTTGGGGTTTTTAAATCTGCCAAGGTGCTCCTCCTTCGCGAACGCGGAAAATGCCTCGTGTTCGCGAAGCACAAATATTACCAGCTGAAAAATCCTCTTACGCGAATGCGACCTCCCAGTCGCGAATGTGATGACCTCTGACCCAATGCCTACGCAAACATAACCCCTCTCTCGCGTTACTTGAAGGAAAAATGTCTGGTTCCCAAGCTGGCCTCATCCTTCTATGCGAACGCGAAGCCTCTCTCGCGATCGCGATGAACAGAGCTACTAAACCTTCACGAACGCGTGGCCTTATTCGCGAACTCGAAGAACAAAACCTCCTACCCCTGAACAACTCTACGCGAACGCGATCTCTTGATCACGAACGCGATAAAGACTGCACCAGACACTAGATCAGTAGTTCTATAAGGCCAAAACTCAATCTGGAATCAATCTGAATCTCATCTGAGGCCCCCGGGACCCCATCCAAACATAACAACACATCCTAAAATATCATACGAACTTAGTCAAAGCCTCAAATCACATCAAACAATAACAAAAAATACGAATCATACCCCAATTCAAGCCTAGTGAAACTAATTGATTTCCAACTTCTAAAACTAATGCCAAAACCTATCAAACCAATTCCGATTAACCTCAAATTTTGCACACAAGTAATAAATGACACAACAGACTTATTCCAACTCCAAGAACCAAATTTCGAGCTTGAATCAACAAAGTCAACTCTTGGTCAAGCTTCTCAACCTTCAACTTTTCAACTTTTGCCAATTCAAGCCAAAATGACCTATGGACCTCCAAATCAATATCCGGACACACGCCTAAGTCCGAAATTACCATACAGAGCTATCAGAACCATCAAAACTCTATTCCGGAATCGTTTACACATAAGTCAATATCTGGTCAACTCTTTCAACTTAAAGCTTCTTACCTTGGGACTAAGTGTTCCAATTCATTCCGAAACATCCACGGATCAAACCAACCACCCCGTCAAGTCACATTACCTCTAAAGAATATAGAATAAATAATAAATGGGGGAATGATGCTATAATACTCAAAACGACCGATTGGGTCGTTACATTCTCCCCCACTTAAACAAACGTTCGTCCTCGAAGGGGTCTAGAATCATACTTGGAATCTCAAATAGGTGTGGATAGCTGCTCCGCATCTCCCGCTCGGTCTCCTAAGTAGCCTCCTTGACAGGCTGGCCTTTCCACTGAACTTTCACTGAAGCTATATTTTTTGATCTCAACTTTCGAACTTGCCGATCCTAAATGGCCATCGGCTCCACTTTTTAAGTCAAATCTCCATATAACTGAACCGTGCTGAAGTCCAAAATATGAGACTGATCACCGTAATACTTTCGGAACATGGAAACGTGAAACACTAGGTGAACACTCGATAGACTAGGTGGCAATGCAAGCTTATAGGCCACCTCTCCAATCCTCTCAAGCACCTCAAAAGGGCCAATATACTGAAGGCTCAACTTGCCCTTCTTCTCGAACCTCATCACACCCTTCATGGGGGATATTCTAAGAAATACCTTCTCTCCCACCATATATGCGACATTACGAACCTTCCGATCAGCGTAAATCTTCTGTCTAGACTATGCTGTGCCAAGCCGATCCTGAATCAACTTGACCTTTTCCAAAGGCATCCTGAACCAGATCCGTGCCCAACAACCTAGCCTCCCCCAGCTCAAACCACCCAACTGGAGATCGACACCGCCTCCCATATTGTCATGCCCCAAACCTGTGGAGGCGAGACCGGCACTTGGTGCCTCACTTAACCGAGCATACCAACTTGAGACTAAGGGACTCTGAATATACAATGCCATACTTTGGCCATAGGGCCACATTGCAAGACAATTTGTGAAATAAAATATAAAACATAGCAGAGACTAGCTCTGACTGAACATCAATATAGAGCTAGGAAGACAAGGCCGTCATAACTACTACAGCTGACAAACCAAAATATTATACATACAAGGCCTACAAGCCCAACATACTGCACAGACAAGATATGCCTACAAGCCTCTACTGATGGATGTACTATGGTCGAAATAGGGCCCCGACCTACCCATAATACACACACACACACACACACATAAAATATAAACTCAAAACCCTATACCCGACAACTCCGAAGGATGTGGAGCTTACCGATCAAGCTGAACTCGGATAACACCTATTGAGGAGGTCTACCCCGTCTGTCTATCTGAACCTGTATGCAATGAAATACAGCGTCCCCAGAAAAGGGACGTTAGTACAAAATAATGTACTGAGTATGTAAGGCAATAAAATAACTGAAAGCTGAAACTGAACTGATAATATAATAACTGAAAGTAACTGGGAGTCAAAGATGATTTGGAGATATACTTACCTGTTGATACTGACTCAAATATCTCAATATAGTAAGTAAAATAGTTGTTCGGACCTATAAGGCTCAGTACGTGTAACTGCTCGGCCGTAGTAGGCTCACTCATAGGCACTCGGCCATACAAGGCTCGGTATCTCGACCATTTTGGGCTCGCTTATAGGTGCTCAACCACAATAGGCTCGGTATATAACTTGCCATATGATCAAAGGTTTCCCAATAGGGGCCTGCCCACCGATTATAGCTCGATGGTGGTGAAAATACTGGGGGTCCTCCCTCTTATCTATCCCAAACCTGGGGAGAGTCCTCCCTCTTATCTGTCCCCGTGAACTCTAGGGGACTCAAGGCAATAAACTCTAGGACCCTTTAACTCCCAGACCCCTCAGAAGATCCTGCACTAGCTGATGCCCTAGCCTGTTTCTGGGTAGCTACCAACTGTGTCAACAAATGCACCGCACTCCTCAAGTCTTGACCTGATGGAAGTGGAGGGGGAACTGGATGTGCGGTATCCCTAAGAATCTCCTCAGATGGTGGGAGGAGCCGGTAATGGTTGAGTAGGGCCTTGTCCTGGGTCTCAGACTGGGCCCATCTACTGGGGGTACCCTGCTGGTCCCCTCACCCGCTGTTGTATCTCTCCTCTGACTAGCCGTAGTCTTCCTAGTCACCGTCATCTCTGTATGCAAACGCCAATATGTAAGTTTAACTCAAATTTCCTATAACTCAGTTCTATAGCACGATTTAGATTTGAAAGAAGGGTAACCAACTCCTAAATGCCCTGTAGTTCCCTGCTTATATAATGTGGTGCACAACACATCTATAAACAAGACCCTACTAGACACGACTTGTAGACTCCCTAGGATAAAACTGCTCTGATACCAAGTTTGTCACGTCCCAAACCTGGGGAGGCGAGACCGGCACCTGGTGCCTCACTTAACCGAGCGTACCAACTTGAGGCTGAGGGACTCTGAACATACAAGGTCATATTTTGGCCATAGGTCCACATTGCAAGACAATTTGTGAAACAAAATATAAAACTGAATGGAGACTAGCTCTGATTGAACAACAATATAAAGCTGGGCCGACAAGGTCATCATAACTACTACAACTGGCAAACGAAAAAAAATATACATACAAGGCCTACAAGCCCAACATACTGCACTGACTGACAGGATATGTCTACAAGCCTCTACCGACGGATGTACTGTGGTCGGATATATCTACGAACTTGTCTTTATGTCTCGTTATCAAACGCATGTAGTTACGAGATCATGCCAAAATGAAGAAAAGGTTTAGCCTTAACATACCTTATCACAATTTTTCTAATAACCACGTTGAACTCATCTCTTCGCACCTTAATCTACAACGATAATAATACTATCATTAAGTTACGAAAGGTACAACTATCGCACAACGAACGACAAGTTTATTTTATATTAAAACGGGCAGCATCTCCCCTATAATCTTTACTTCCTCCCATTTCGAGATAATACAAAAAACACAAGAACACAACAATAACAACATATATACATCATTTTCCAATTTTATATCCATCACAAAATACCACAAAATAGCCCAACACACTCCAATCTCTTCATACGCAAAACAACCACCATAGTAGTGTCAAACAACCTGAAAATGTTATGATGAACGACCAGCCCACCACCCCGCATTTATGTGGTGTTTCTACATACTCTTTCTCCTCCAAAACTCCATAAAACAGTAGCAAAACACACAATCTAACAACAACATGAAACAACCCACAAAACAGTCCACTATAAGTTGAATAACTTGAACTCACGGCTTCCGATCACCTTTCCGTGAGTTCTTACAATTATAGAACGAATTTCTATGCTTTTACAGCAGAAAAAGTGGATGAAAGAGAGCAGTATACTTACCTTATTTGGTGAATATCTCAATTCCTATCTTGGTTCTTTAACCCTTAGGTTTTCCTCCAACTAGAACTTAAAAAGAAGAGAAAATCAATTAGGGTTTGTGTTGAATTTTTGGAAGAATTTTGCAGGGGTTATCTCTGGTTTTTATGCTCTATAATGAGTGTGATATATGAAGGAAATAAGCCCTTAAAAGGGATCTTTGGCCGACCCGAACTGGCCCTTTTTGGACATATTTAGTCCTCTCATGTAAGCAAGTAAGTGACACACCTACTTGTCACCTATGCAGTCTGCATAGTTTCGCAAAAATGCATATAACTCTCTACTACGATGTCGTATTGATAAATGATTTAATGCATTTGAAAATAGACTCATAGATATTCAATTTTATGGGTGGAACACCCCGTAACTCGAAGTATATTGGGAGAAAAGCTCAGTGACATTTGACCCAGATTGTAGTAAACCTTATGAACGTAACATGTGATGACTTTCATCGACTTTTGTTCCACAACTCGCTTAGCTTCAAAACTTGACACATGACTATCATACGACTAAAATAACTCATAACATAACCATCTTATCATGTTAAGAACTCTAGTTGCACCCCAAAGGTACGGGTTATAACATTCCTAACTTGTTGACTTTCGGCAAAAATATTATTTTCTTCAATTCCTTTAACTTCTGAACCTTCCAACCCTCTTTGTACTTGTTGTTCATGATCTTAAATATTTGTAACCTCCAAGGTAATATGATTAACTTACCTTATATACTTTCAAAGATGATCTCATTTTTTATCTTACATCAGTTTGCTTACGATGTACTTTTACGTACGAAAATATGGGGTGTAACACCAATCTCAACAATATCATATGAAACCACAACAACAACCAAACGCGGAAAAAGTTCACAACGTAACACTAAGTCATAAGAACCACCGAAATCCATGAATAAGCACGAAGCATATCCTCTAATATCTGAATGGTGCGCTCGGATTGTCCATCCGTCTGAGGGTGGAATGTTGTACTCAACTCAACCCGTGTGTCTAATTCCCACTGCACTGCTCTCTAAAACTGCAATGTGACTTGTGTGCCCCGATCTGAAGTGATGGACACCGGCACACCGTGAAGGTGAACAATCTCGCGGATATAGATCTCAGCCAACCGCTGTGTAGAATAGGTAGTCACAACCTGAATAAAATGTACGGACTTAGTCAACCGGTCCACAATCACCCAAATAACATCGCTCCCATTTCCACTCGGGAATCCAACCCCGAAGTCTATGGTAATACGCTCCCATTTCCACTCGGGAATCTCAAGCCTCTGAAGCAAACCATCGGGCCTCTGTTGCTCGTACTTCACTTGCTGATAGTTCAAGCACCGAGCCACATACTCCACTATATCTTTCTTCATTTTTCTCCACCAATAGTGCTGCCTCAAGTCCTAATACATCTTCGCGGCTCTCGGATAAATGAAATACCACGAACCGTGGGCCTCTTAAAGAATCAACTCACGTAACCCATCCACATTGGGCATACAAATCCAACCCTGCATTCGCAACACCCCATCATCTCCAATAGAAACCTTCTTGGCATCACCGTGTTGTACCATGTCCTTAAGGACAAGCAGCTGGGGGTCGTCATACTAGCGCTCTCTGATGCGATCGTATAAAGAAGACCGAGAAACCATGCAAGCTAGAACTTGTCTAGGCTCTGAAATATCTAACCTTACGAACTGATTGGCCAAGGCCTGAACATCCGATACAAGCGATCTCTCACCAACAGGAATATATGCAAGGCTAACCATACTCACTGCCTTTCTACTAAAGGCATCGGCCACCACATTGGTCTTCCCGGGATGATACAAAATTGTAATATCATAGTCTTTTAACAGCTCCAACCATCTCTTCTGACTCAAAATTAGATCCTTTTGCTTGCACAAGTGCTGTAGACTCTGATGATTTGTAAATACCTCACAAGACACGCCGTAAAGGTAAGGCCTCCAAATCTTAAATGCATGAACAATGGACGATAACTCTAAATCATAAATGGGGTAGTTCTTCTCATGGGGCTTCAACTGGCACAAAGCATAAGTAATCACCCTACCCTACTGCATAAAGACACCCAATACCAATCCGAGAATCATCACAATACACCGTATACGAACCCGATGCTGAAGGTAAAACTTGAACTAAAGTTGTGGTCAAGGCAGTCTTGAGCTTCTGAAAGCTCTCCTAACACTCATTAGACCACCTGAATAGGGCACCCTTTTGGGTCAATCTAGTCAAAGGTGCAGCAACGGATGAGAAACCCTCCATGAAACAACGATAATATCCGGCCAAGCCAAGAAAACTCAAAATCACAGTAGATGAAGACGGTCTGGGCCAACTTTGAACTACCTCAATCTTCTTCGGATTTACCTTGATATCCTCACTGGACATCACGTGCCCCAAGAATGCCACAGAATCAAGCTAGAACTCACACTTGGAGAATTTAGCATAAAGCTTCTTCTCCCTCAACGTTTGTAGTACAACCCTCAGATATTGTGCATGCTCCTCCTAGCTATGTGAGTACACCAGTATATCATCAATGAATTCTATAACAAAAGAATCAAGATATGGCTGGAATACATTGTTCATCAGATGCATAAATGTTGCTGGGGCATTAGTCAGCCCAAAAGACATCAGAAGGAACTCGTAGTGACCATAGCGGGTCCTGAATGTCGTCTTCAAGATATCAGAATCCCGAATCTTCAACTGGTGATACCCAAACCTCAAATCAATCTTAGAGAACACTCTAGCTCCCTGAAGCTGGTCAAATAAGTCATTAATGCGCGACAATGGGTACTTGTTCTTAATTGTAACTTTGTTCAATTGCCTATAATCAATGCATATCCGCATAGTACCATCCTTCTTATTCACAAACAGAACCGATGCACCCCAAGGCGACACACTAGGACTAATGAACCCCTAATCAAGAAGCTCTTGAAGATGCTCTTTCAATTCCTTCAACTCTGCTGGTGCCATACGATACGAAGGAATAGAAATGGATTGAGTGCCCGACACCAAGTCAATACCAAAATCAATGTCCCTGTCGGGTGGTATGCCCGACAGGTCTACAGGAAACACATTCGGAAAGTCTTGCACCACCGAAACAAAATCAATAGTAGAGTATTAGTGCCAACATCCCCTACAAAGGCCAAATATGCCAAACATCCCTTCCCAACCATCAGTTGGGCCTTCAAATATGAGATCACTCTACTGGGAACATAGTCCAGAGAACCTCTCCACTCAATCCGAGGCAATCTCGGCATCGCCAAAGTCATGGTATTAGCGTGACAATCCAGATTAGTATTACACGGGGAAAACCAATCCATGCGTAGAATCACGTCAAAATCAACCATGCTAAGTAGTAAGAGATCAACTCTCATCTCTAATCCCCCAATATTCACCACACACGACCGATATACATAGTCCACAATAGTAGAATCACCCACCGGCATAGATATATGAACAAGCATAACTAAGAAATCACATGGCATATCCAAATAACGAGAAAAATACGATGATACATATGAATAATTGGAACCAGGGTCAAATAATCTGGAAGCATCCCTGTGGCACATTGAAACAATACATGTGATTAGTGCATCTCAAGTAACGGCCTCTAGCCTAGCGGGAAAAGCATAGCATCGAGCCTGACCACCACCTGATCGACCTCCCCCTCTAGGGTGACCTTGAGCTAACCTAAGTTTTACCCGAGCTGGCTGAGCGGGTGGTGAAGTAACTGGTGAAGTCATAGCCTTACCCCTCTGCTGAACTGGACCTCCCATAAGACGAGGACAATACCTCCTCACATGCCTCAATTCTCTACACTCGAAGCAACCTTGATCCGATAATGGTGGAGGGGACTGAATCGGACCCCAAGAACTAAAATAACCACTAAAAAACCCTGGTACAGATGAACCCTGAACTAATGGAGCACGAGATGAACTCTGATCTGGAAGGGAACTGAAACATGACTGAGGCGGACGAACACTGTATGAACCATAGCTAGATGATGCACCACGATGAACCGAATGAGCCATCTAAGCGGGCCTATAAGGACGACCCCTACTGTGGTGGGACTATCCTTCAGATGAGGCACTACTAAACCACCCGAACCACGAGGCCTCTTGGCCTACCTCTCCTTATGCTTCTGATTGTGAACCAACTCTAGGCGTCGATCAATATTAACCACCTCATCAAACCTCGCACCCATCACAATCTTTCGAGTCATGATTAAACACAGTCCATAGTTGAGGCCATCAATGAACCTCCTAATCCTCTCCCTCTTAGTGGGAACTAACCATACCGCATGACGAGCCAACTCTGAAAATCTCATCTCATACTGGGTCACTGACATACCCTCATGGCATTGCTGCTCAAACTGCCTAAGCAACTCCTCCCTACGAGTCTGTGGAACAAACTTCTCTAAGAAGAGAATTGAGAACTCATGCCACGTAAGTGGTATAGCGTCGGCTGACCTGCTCAACTCATAGGCCTCCCAATATCTGTAGGCTGCCCCCGTCAGCTAAAATGTAGTGAATTGGTCTCCAAAATACTTGACGTGTGAAGGATCCGCTGACACTTGTCTATAAAATCCTGAGCATCCTCTGACTCGGCCCCACTGAACTCCAGAGGCTTGAGCCTCCCAAACCACTCTAGTCTCTTCTGCTCCTCATCACTCATAGGTAGGCCAACCTGGGCCCGAGTAGTTGCAACCGACTGGGCTGGTAGTACCTGAGCTACCTACTCTGGAGTATGGGCGGTGAGAGTCTGAGCACCTCTCCTGGCCTGAGAAGGGCTGGTGCGGCCGAAACTAAAATCGCCTCACCAAGGCTAGTGAATACAGTCAATATCTGGGCCAAAGCCTCCTAAAGGCCCCGAATCACAATGGGCACAACTGGTGCCTGAGCTGGTCCCACCGGTTCAACCACATCTGGTACCTCCTCCTGAGCTAGAGCAACTGGTGGCTCCACAGGTGCTTCTATAGCTGCAGTGCAAGCCGCACCTCGGCCTCTACCGCGGCTAGGGGTATTCATAAAAACCCGAAAAACCGAACCAAACCGACCGAAAAAACCGATACTTTTTAGGTTTGGTTTGGTTTGGTTTTGGTTTTGAATTTTAAAAACCGATCAAATTTGGTTTGGTTTAAATAAAACAAATAACCAAAAAAAATCGAACCAAACCGACTATAGAAGTAGCTATTTAAATTATTATTTACACCTATATATGTATATTTTTATATAAAGTTTCTAAAATTTTATGGTACTATTAGTCGTTTGTATTTCTAGTCTAGTTCTTTGCTATTATAATAATCGAATTCTTTGCTTTTACATTCTAGTTTGAATGGTAGTTTTCTTTTGCTAAGTACAAGAATTTATTTGTTTTTAAAAATAATCAATTTTTAATTGAGTAATTACATTATTCATCACAATTTTATTCAATTATCATCAATACATCTTGGTAAATGATTAGATATCTCAAAGAGTAATTGGTTTGGTAATGTTACATTAAAAATGTAGTAGGCGGAATATGTATTTGGCAGTGTATGTCTCATATTTAAGAAAAGAACCGATAAATTACCGAAAAACTGACAAAAACCGAATCGATAAAAAATCGATTTAATTGATTTGGTTTGGTTCCAATATTTGAAGAACTGACTTACTTGGTTTGGTTTCGTTTTAGGGAAAACCCGATCAAAACCGAACCATGAACACTCCTAACCGCGGCCCCGGCCTCTCACGGCCCTAGCTTGTGGTACCAGTGGCCGTCCGCCTAATCCGGTCGCACGTGTCCTCACCATCTGTGATAGAATAGAAGAATAGAAGTTTAGTTTTCCAGAATCAACAAATCCGCACAACAAGAGTATAAGAAAGTGAAGTTTCCTAATGGTTTGGTAGCCTCTCGAAGATAAGTATAGACGTCTCCGTACCGATCCGCAAGACTCTACTAAACTTGCTCATGACTCGGGAAACCTAAGTAAACTATTTCTCTAATACCAACTTGTCACGAACCAAAAATTTGAGCCTGTCATGGCGACGCCTAATGCATTACTAGGTAAGCCGACAATCACATATCGTCTACACATTTGAATTAAAAACATGATTTAATAAGCTCAAAAGTAGAAAGTCTCATAAATATTTGATAAAAACAATTGTAATTCTATTACAACTATCCCAAAATTCTAGTGTCACCGAGTACATGAGCTACTAAGTGTCAACATAGTCTGAAACTCTAGTACAATTGTCTGAGAAAATAGAAAAGTACTGAATAAAAATAAAATGAAGGAGAGTTAAGGTCTGCGGGCGTCAAAGCAGCTACCTCAAGTCTCCAAACAGGTACTAGCAACACTATAGCGATCACCGTATCCAGATGTACCTGGATCTGCACACGAAGTGCGGAGTGTAGTATGAGTACAACCGAACCAATGTACTCAATAAGTAATAGGACTAACCTTGGGCTGGAAACAATGACGAGCTCAGAAGGATACAATCATAATCAAAATAATGACAACACATATATAATAAAGATGAGGACAGTAATAACTTAGAGAAACTTCCATATTCAGCTCGTTCACAGTACAAAAATTTAGGCATGCTTTCAAGTTCAACAATTTAAGCCCAACACTGTTAAAATATACCAAGTACAAATAGCATAAGGAATGTTACATCTCTATGACTACATGTCAAATATGCATGTCAATGTAATGTATCACAATGATAATCCCAGGTACTTACACTCTCAGAGTACTCAATCTGTCTATCTCACATTCCCACTCACCACACACAATCACTCAACATTGTATGGGTGCCTGGCATCAATGCCCCTCACTAAAGCACATGTATATAAATCACTGTGCATGCGCTCACTGCTGGTATGTCAGACTCTAGAGGCGCGGATCCTGCCCAAGTGCTAATCAAAAGCTTATAAAGTCTGCTACGGCGTGCAGCCCGATCCACAATAATAAATAAGCCCAAAAAAGCCTGCTGCGATGCGCAATACGATCCACAATAACACTCACAATCCGGCTCTCAGGCATGATGGTAGGCTAGAAACCCATGTTTTAGCTGTAGTTTACACTCTAAATTACTGCATTTTATATGTGTTTGAGCTTAAATGATGGTGATTTGCACTTATTACATATTTTATGTCTTGCAGGAAATGATTCTAAGTTAAAAGGATAAATTAGAGCTAAATTGAATAATTTGGAGCTTTGAAGTCTGAGTAAAAGACAAAGAATTAAATCGAGATCGCATCCGGGGCTCATGGAAGGGCGTTGCATACAAAAGTAGGAAGAAAGTGCAAGGGCTAGAACAGATGTACTAATGTGACGCACAAAGCGTAGCATTATGCGACACATCAGTGCAATTGTGCGTTAGAAGTGTGACAAGTTCAGAGACTGGAAGTTTTGTGGCATGACAAGAAAATACACTACTATGACGTAGACTGCGACGCACTAATGCAAAATTCTATCAGAAGGGCGGAGTTCAGAGAGTTTGCAATTGAGTAAACTACACTGATGCGACGTGGCCTGCGACATAGAGTGCGACACATGAAGTGAAAAATGTTTGCTGGGTTTCCCACTTTGGCTCATAGAGGGTAGTTTTGTCCGGGTTCGTTTTTACTTGGTATAAATACACTGGAAACACGTTTTTAGGGACTTTTGACCTACGAAAGATTAGAGAACCATCCAAGTCAATAAGACCCAAGAATTCACCAAGATTTCAATCAACAATCGGTGCAATACGGGAGTTTGTATCGAATCATTAGTCTTGATATTTTTTTTTTTTAAACCTTATTAAGATGACTTATTCCATAGCTATGGAGTAAATTCTATTAGGGAGTTGACAGATACTGTGTTTTCATAACTTGATTAGGGATTCGATTCTTGATAATTATAGAATTTATTGATGGAGTTTTAATTCATATTGCGGAGTTATTTATTATTTTGCTTAATTGAAAGAGGAGTATTATATTAAATTTCTTTACATCTTATGCTCTAGTTTAAATTCGTGATTCAAACAGGTAATCGAAAGAGCCTCTTGAAATTATTAATAAAAGTAGAAAATAGGGAAATATTCGTGAGAAGTTACCCTTTAGATCATAACCATCATTTTATTGTTGCAATTGTTTACCGTGCTTCAATTGGATTAATAACTGAAATTAACGTTTAATCGAAAGAGGAACTTTAACTTCAAGTGTAATCTAACTATCTGTTGAATTCATAAGAATCAACAGTATTATAGAGTGAACTAACTCAAGAATTGGATCCCGAGTCAGTTATCTTGCACCTGTCTAGTCAATTACCCTTATTTCTCTCATTGATATTTCATCGTTGCTCATCCGCTGTCTTTTATGATCAATTGTTAATTCCTTAAATTCTACTCCCTCCGTTCTAATTTATGTGAACCTGTTTGACTGGGCTCGGAGTTTAAGAAAAAATGAAGACTTTTGAAATTTGTGGTCCTAAACAAGTCAAAAAGGCCCCCAGAGTATTTGTGTTGTTATAAAAGTTTCTTATTAAGGGTAGAACTGTAAGTTTAAGCTAAATTATTTCCAAATTTAGAAAGGAGTCATTCTTTTTGGAACGGACCAAAAAGGAAATAGGTTCGCATAAACTGGAACAGAGGGAGTAGTAGTTAATCTTAGTAATAGTCATCAAATCAAGTGTTAATTTTCCTGGATAGTAATCAACTGAAGATTATTCGAACACTGTTTAAATCCAATCCCTATGGAGACGATAAATAAACTATATTATCTTTGACTAGCGAGCAATAATTTTATGTCGTGGTTTGCGCTCGTCAAATTTTGGCACTGTTTCCGAGGATTGGCAATCAATAGTGTTTGAAATAGTTTTTAGTACGAGAATGCAACACCCAGGCCTGGAAGATCATTAGGTGACAATGCCAGACCAGGCTACAATCAAGGACTGTCAAGTGTCAGACCTCCACCCATAGCAGCAAACAACTTCGAGTTGAAGCAAGGCCTGCTTTAAACCATCCAAAACAATTTCATCTTCAAAGGGAAGGTGATCCAAACACTCACTTGATGGACTTTGAAGAAATCATGAACACCTTCCAGTACAATGGAGTATCAAAAGATGCAGTATACTTGAGGGCATTCCCCTTTTCATTGAAAGATGATGCACAACACTGGCTTCGTAGCTTACCCACAGGGTTGATCAGGACATGGGAAGAAATGACCAAAACGTTTCTAGACAAGTAATTCTTAGCTGCAAAAATAGGGAAATTCAGAAGGGAAATCCACCATTTCTGCCAGAAGGAGACAGAAACGGTTTTCGAAGCTAGGGAAATATTCAAGGAGTTAGTCAGAAAGTGTCAGCAGAATGGAATTGATTTGTGGATGCAACTCCAAGAATTTTGGGGTGGACTGACACCTTCCTCACGACGAACTCTGAATACTACATATGGAGGTCCACTAATGAAGAAAACTCCGGAAGAGGTTGTCTTAATCCTTGATGAATTATCTGAGGATGCTAACTAGTGGCCTGCTGAGAGTAATGACAGAATAAAATCAGTTGGGGTTCACCGGGTGGACTCTAACACATCCATGCAAACCCAGCTAGCCACTATGGCCAAGGAGATAAGAAAGCTGACATTGGCCAAGGTATAGAGTGAGAAATGTCACCCAAATTCACACCACTGATTGGGATTGTGAAGCGGTCGATGCAATTATAATTACCCAACTTTGAGTCAGAGTCGATTCCTCAGAGAGCTTATATTGGATTAGGTATATACTTAGACTAGGTGTATGATGTGCCTAAAATGCACTTCCACATACTTGGTTGTTTCTTTCTACTTCTAAAATTTATGCTATTGTTTGTAAATGTAAAGCTATAGAACGATATTTTTGGTGTTGTTATTTTTTCAAGATTATAAAAGATTTAGGGCTGTGACTTCCACCTAGGTGGTTACCTAACGGGTTGTGGGCTTTAGGGAATGTTTTGTTGGTCGGGGTATAATATAGCAATCAACACGCGATTACCCTCTAGATACCTCTTGGTAGTTAGAGTAGTTTTGCCCAATTTGGCTTTCTCAAGTCCAAATGGGCAATTCATAAAATCGTTGATATATGCTCAAGTCGGGTCTTACGATCTCTAGATTCAACCCTTTAATTGGGGCTATCAATTTCTTGAGTTCACCCCAATTTCTTATTAGCCAAGTTTTCCTAGAGTGTCTCTCTTTCTCAAGTAGAGACTAAGTCAATTAGGCATGAATCAATGTTTGCAACCATTAATTCCTAAATTCAAGCAAGAACTAGGCTAAATATCATACACCCAACCTTAAACAAGCCCTAAATCAAACACCCATTAGGTACCCATATCAGGGTTGGGTCACAACCCTAGCTAGAAATTTAGCTACTCATAGGCAAAAATGAAGAAACTTAGGAAGAAAATAAAATTAAACTCATAATAGATGATAAAATGATGAAAATCCAATGTTAAAATGATAAACTAATACAAATCTTCCCAAAGCAGTAAAGGAAAAATCGCTATCTACTTTCTGGAGTTCAAACTTGACCTAAATTTGACCAAAAAACTATTTATACACAGCTAAAATTATTAGACAAAATTGCCCCTACGGAGGTTCTGCGGCCTCACAATTCTGTGTGTGGTCTACACTTTGAAGCTGGGCTTGACAGGATGGACTTCTGCAGCCGCACAATTTTGGGTTGCGGCCGCACGTCTTCAGATTCTGCGGACCGCATATTTCTGAGTGCGACCGCACTATTGAATTTGAGCTTGACATGAGGGACTTCTACGGACCGCACATTTCTGAGTGTAGCCACACTCTTAAATTTTGGGGCCGCACAATAATAGTGTTGTCTGCACTTCTTCATGGACTCAGAACTCCATATCTCTGAACCTTATCTTCTGTGGCCGCACAATAATTGTGTGGTCCGCACATTGCAAAGGAACTATATAAGAGGTCCTTCATAGTCTGCGGCCGCACTCAATATTGTGCGGTCCACACTTTGCTCTTTTTGCTTGGTTTTAGTCCTTGTCCAAAAATACTCCTTCTTGAGTTGAATTTCATCGTTTTGTCTCTTTTTCCAATGCTCCTGCAAGTAAGCACATTCTATCAGTTTTCGGGAATACCTTTAAGTATTTTTGAGCTAAAACTAAAGTAAAAGAGTGCAAATAAGTAGTCAAAATCCCTACTTATCAACTTCCCTAAACTTAAGCTTTTGCTTGTCCTCAAGCAAATAAGGTAATTCATACCTCCAAAAGAAAAGAGCTATTTCAGGTGGCCTAAGTTGCATCAAACACACATCAATTGGGACCAACAATTACCCACACACTCATGAATTATCAACAAGGCCATGTTTTGAATGTTAAAGCACAATAGCTCTAATGTGATACTTGAGCATCAAGAGTTGACTTTACTCATCAAGGAAGTTCGCACTTTCATGTAGGTCACTGTGAATCCCAAACTCCCCCTCCTATACTCTCCGTAAGCTCATCTCACTCAAGAATGTAGCACTCAATTCCATGATTCGTGAAAGGTTCGCTCATCACTCTCAAGAGAATGTTACAAGTATGACTCTAAGTATCATATGTTTGCCCCTCATATAGATTACCACTAATGTAAACTTACTCGGCTTGAAATCATGTAGGGCTTTTTTGGTATGTAATGAAGGCATTTTGGACCAAGGAGGGAAATGTTGGAATGGAACGGGTTTATATTTCCTTTAGCACTCCATTTTCTCTTTTTAGCTCATACTTTGCCGACTCTTTGAGTCATTTTCTTTTTTCCTTAGGGGAACTAGAGAAACTTGACATCACTCATTCTTAGTCATAATATTCATATTCTCCTTCTTTGTTTTCTCCATGCTTTGCACTTTTTATTTCTTTTGAATCCTTTCAACCCTTCAAATTATTCACTTTCTTTTTATGTTTTTCTTTTGTTCTTTCTTTCTTTTTCTTTGCCTTTCCTTTTCTTCATTTCTTTTCTCTTCTTGTGCCTTGATACCGTTTTCAAACTCCTCATCTCTTCCCCAAACTTATGTTTTCGCCATTTGTTTCTCATGAGTGCTAAGAAAAACTCGGGTGCCAAGAGAGAGACACTATAAAACGGGTAAAGGCTTGTAGCATGGTTATCGAAAGAAAAAGGCTTTAGACTCAAAAGGGTTTACTAAGGATAACATCATTGGTGGGCTATGGAAGGTCTCAAAACGAGTCAAGGAGAGCCTACAATCTCTTCTAAAGCCAAGCAAACTTAGAATTTCACCTAGAAATACATTCGGGGCAAGTTCTAGACCATTCGCACGGGTACTTGGACTTGTGACAAAATTTCTCACCTCTCACATAACCGGATTGTTAAAGAGGATAGAGTCAAGGGCCCACAACAACCGTATTCAAGATTAAAGATCGTTAATGGTTCAAATAAATCACTCGATGATTGCCTAAGTCAACACAAGAGTCACAAGGTCACTAACTAGAGCCATTTCTTTCCAAAAGCTTGTTTTTAACCATAAGCGTGTAATTAAGTGTGTTGGTACCAAGTGAAGCATGCTTGACCCCTTTTTTTATTCATTAACACTACTATTTCTACCTAATCATCAAAAACAGACCCAATCCCTTAAAAAGGTTATCACGCCATCCATTGTTGGGAAGAGCCACCCGGTTCACACACAAAACTCACCTTTGGAAAGAACCGTAGAATTAAGAAAACCAAAGGCTTATTGCTCACTTAAACATAAAAAGAAGCTACCGAATCAAAAAGAAGCTATTAACATAAATAAGAAGCTAGACTACTAAGAAAACAAAATAAAGAAGCTATGAAATAAGCTAGTGAAAGTAAGATAAATGAATATACAAACCGAGGGGAATAGAATATATACATCAAAAGAGAGGGAGGAATAAATACATAATGAAAGAGAAAATAAAGATAAAATAAAAATAGTATTAAAGTTATTACAGGCCAATGTCATCAAATCAAACCCACCAAAATAGACCACCCCCCAAGAATAAAAATAAGCATTGTCCTTAATGCTTAGCAAAATCAGAATAAGGGAGGGTAAAGAGTAAAGAAAACTCCCTATGTGGTCTCAGGGTGAATGGCAGCATCACCACCCTCGGGCTCCTCCAACTGGATATCATCATCATCTGGCTGGGGAACAACGGGGTTGGCTAACATCTGAAGCATCTCCTCGGCAGTATGGGTAGCAAGGTCTGGCTCGTCAGACTGGCTAGCTGGTGCCTCTGCTGATGGTGCTGCTGGGTCTGCTGGTA
Organism: Nicotiana tabacum; assembly: GCF_000715075.1. Lineage (NCBI taxonomy): Eukaryota > Viridiplantae > Streptophyta > Magnoliopsida > Solanales > Solanaceae > Nicotiana > Nicotiana tabacum. The sequence goes on along the minus strand of NC_134083.1, from coordinate 95,691,770 downwards.
CTGATGGAGTTGTCTACATCAGTAGGTCAAATGGTAAATCCCCAGCTGCTGCAATCTTTGTCACCTCCTTTCTCAATCTCTCCACTGATTTCTTCGAGGCCTGGGATTTCCTCATCTTCTTCACCTGTTTGCCCAACTCCTCAATAGCTCCCCTTTGTGCCACCAGTGTATCCATAATGATCTTCTGGTTGTCTAGGATCTTCTTCAATGTTTCCTTCACTGACGGAGGAACCTGTGGTGCTGCTGGTGTAGACGACTGTGCTGCAACAACACTGGATATGTCATACAACTTTGAAGTAGCTGTCTGCATCCAGTTATTAAGACTCGCCAATGTCTAGGAGACTCGCAGCGCAGTGAGTGGATATGTGGATGAGGCAGGCACTGGTGCTGATGCTGATGGTCTAGAAGATAAAGGTGGTGGCATGTCAGCTCTCTCGATGGAAGGACCGGCTGTTGTGGAAGGCATGGGATCTGTAGATGGCTCGGCAGTAGAATCTGTAACCACTATTGATGGCTCATCAGACCGGCCAATGCTGGCAGTTGCCTTACCCTTGAACTTTGGGTTTCCCGGACCTTGCAAGGAGTACCATGAGAAGGGCTTCTTGGCCCGCACTTTTGTATCAAAACTCCTCGGCTCCACCTTTGCATCCGTGAGATATTCTGTGAGGGTGTTGGGATATAGGTAGGAGCTTTCACCTTTTCGGACAACCACTGACATGTTGGCCGACATGATGGCACCCAAATTGATTGGGTACCTGGCCATGATAGATGCCACCAAAACTGCTCGGGGAATCAGAAGATTGTTCTCATTCTAGCTTGGGTCAATACGGATGCACACAAAAGTTTGCTACCCCTTTGCTTCAAAGTTGAGGGTGGCCCGTGCAATAGAAACCCCCACTGTGATCCACGGTGGTGGTGGTCCTGGTACTGCCAACATCTCTGCTAGCCAAGGGCGAGCTGCATCACCCGTAGCAAGCTTCTCCAAGTATTGGATTCCCTCTACCTCCTCGAATCCCAAGTAAGTGTTCAGAGTGGTTGGGTCAAATCTGACTTTTAAATTTCTCACTTTGGTCACTTTGGTACCCTTCTTGATGTGTGCCACTTTGGCATAAAACTCTCGTACCAAGTGCTCTTTGGCATCCATAACACTCTGGGTGAACTACATCCACCCCTTGCCCTCCCTGAACTGTTTAAGGACATTTGGATTGTATTTATCCAAATCCTTCAACAAGAATTGTCGCTCAAGTGTGAGCAATCTCTAGGGATACCACTCTCTGAACTTTGTGAAGGCAGTCAAACTCACGAACCTGTCTTCCCATACTTCCCTCTTCTTCGACCTCTCTAGGACACCCACTCTAGTTTCACCTCCCCTACCATCATCAGTAACATCATCATCATCAGCATCTACTGCAACTGGTGCAGAGGGAGTGTGTGTAGAGGAGGGCTCTGAACCCTGGCTACTGACATCGGAACCCTCAGAAGAACTTGTTGTGGTGGAGGGTTCGTTGCGCAGTTGGTATCTCCTAGTGAATTGTGGTGGTTGGGACTGGGCCTCAGGCTGTACCTCCACTGAGTGACCCTTAGAGGCTTCCCTAGAAGGGACATACGAGCTTGATTTTGAGGGCTCTATGGCCCTACCTCTCCCAGTGGTCGGCTTTTTGGCTAATGCTTTTGATTGCACTCCCAGAGGTTGAGTGCCCTTTCCTCGGGCTCGGGAGGGTTCACCCCTCCTTTTAGATGTATCACCTCTACCTCATGATCAAACCATGGTCTGCAATATAAAGCACATAAGTCAGTTAAAGTTTAGAAGCATGTTAACAGTTACAGGAAATCAATGTATAAAAGAGATAGTGCGGACCGCACAATATTAAGTGCGCCTGCAGACTACCTTGTGCGGACTGCACAATTTGTGTTCACACATGCTGAAATGCGGACCGCACAATTTTGAGTGTGGCCGCGCAAAACCAAGTTCAGACTACTAGTTCTCTAAAGTTCAAAAGTGCGGTCACACACATATTTTCGCGGACCGCACAATTTTTCTGCGGACCGCACGATTTTGAGTGCGGCCGCAGATTTCATGCTTAACATTTTTCCCTAATTGAAAATTTGCGGACCGCACAATTTCATGTGAGGCCACACAATTTGAAATCAAACGATACTGACTTTAGGTTTTTCACATTTTTACACAATTTGGACATGGCATTTCCAAATTAAACATGATGAATGATCTGCCCAGTCTCCAATGAGCACACATGATATTACCCACACAATTTTAAGAACACATGAAGAAAATTTAACATTTTAGGCCTAAAAATAACTATACTAATAAAGAACAACAACTAAGAAAAATTGAAAAATCTAAACATGAATTGAACATACCAGTGATGAGGGATGCAGGGGTGAATCTAAACTGATGAAATGGGTGTGGAGTGTGAAACAATTTGTGTGCACTGTGCTTGCTTAGGTCTCAATAGTTTAGAGTGTGTAAAGTTGTGAATAGTGCAATGAGGTCCTATTTATAGGTTGACCAAATTCGGTCAAAATTGAAGTTGAGTGTGGTCGCATAATTTTGAGTGTGGTCCGCACTCTTTACCTGAACCTTGCAGTTCAAAACTTTAGAGAGTTGGATTTTTTGGGTCTCCAGTTCTTTGTGAGGCCGCATATTCTTCTCTATTGTGGCATACAAAATTGTGCGGTCCATATTCTTTTCAATACTTGGCCAATATTTTCTAACACAGTACCTGCAATGCACGCTCATTCCTGCAATTCACTTCAAAACCAGTTAGCTCAATACAAAACCTATCTAAAAAAGAAGAAAATAAAAATTGAAAAGAAACATGGGGAAGCGCCTGATTTAATGTTGCAGCACGATGCAGATTACCATCAATTACTTGAAATGCATTAACGCCACGACATGGCCATCATCAACTTTGCCAAGATAATGCTTTACCCAGTGACCATAGACTCTAAACACTTCATCATTTTTGTTCTTCAAGTCTAATGCACCAAAGGGTGTCACATTTACAACCTCAAACGGACCACCCCACTTAGACTTCAACTTTTCCGGGAACATTCGTAACCGAGAATTGAACAATAACACAAGATCACCTTCTTTGAACTCCTTGTTCCGGATGTACTTGTCATGGAGGTACTTCATCTTGTCCTTATATAAGGACGAACTTGTATAAGCATGGTACCGAAATTCATAAAGCTCATTCAATTGTGCCACCCTTAAGTTGGTGACGACATCCCATTCAAGATTAAGCTTATTCAATGCCCACATAGCCTTGTGCTCAAGTTCCACCGGAAGGTGACATACTTTCCCGAACACTAACCGGTATGGAGACATATCAATAGGTGTTTTGTAAGCCGTCCTATAAGCCCAAATATCATAATCAAGTTTCTTTGACCAATCCGTCCGGTTGGCATTCACTGTCTTTGACAAAATACTCTTGATCTCCCGGTTGGAGACTTCCACTTGCCCACTTGCTTGAGAATGATAGGGGGTCTAGACTTTGTAAGTGACACCATACTTAGTGAGTAAGGTATCAAAAGTTTTGTTGCAAAAGTGTGATCCCCCATCACTAATAATGGACCTTGGAGTACCGAATCTTGTGAAGATGTTCTTTTTCAAAACTGCCACCACACTTTGAGCTTCATTGTTGGGTAAAGTCACGACTTCAACCCACTTTGACACATAATCCACAACTACCAAAATGTAAATGTTCCCACACGAGCTCACAAACGGACCCATGAAATCAATGTCCCACACATCAAAAATGTCAATATCCAAGATAGTGGTGAGGGACATCTCATTTTTCTTAGAAATCCCACCGGCCCTTTGATATTCATCACAACGCTTGACGAGATCGCTAGTGTCCTTGTAAAGAGTAGGCCAATAGAATCCACAACTCAACACTTTTGTTGCTGTTCTAGCTCCACCATGGTGACCACCATATGGTGAAGAGTGGCAAGCCTCAAGAATTTCCACTTGTTCTTCCTCTGGTACACATCATCGAATCACACCATCGGTACAAATCCCGAAGAAATACGGCTCATCCCAATAATAGTCAAGGCAATCCCATTTGAGCTTCTTCCTTTGGTTTGAAGAGAACTTATTCGGTACAATACCACTCATAAGATAATTTGCTAAGTCGGAGAATCATGGCATCCCAGTCATTGAAATGGCTAGAAGTTGCTCGTCGGGGAAGGAATCATTTATCTCAAGGCCATCATGTGGCCTCCCCTTCTCCTCCAAACGAGACAAGTGGTCCGCCACTTGGTTTTCACTACCCTTGCGATCTTGAATCTCTAGATCATACTCTTGCAATAGAAGCAACCGCCGCATTAACCTTGCCTTTGAATCCTTTTTGCTCATTAAGTACCGAAGCACCGCATGATCGGTGTGGAGAATCACCTTCGTACCCATCAAGTACAGATAAAACTTCTACATAGCAAAGACAATAGCAAGTAGCTCTTTTTTGGTCACTGTGTAGTTGACTTGGGCATCATTCATGGCCTTACTAGCATAGTAGACCAGATGGAAGATTTTATTGATACGTTGCCCCAAAACTGCTCTAATAGCCACATCACTTGCATCACACATGAGCTCGAAAGGCAAGCTCAAATCCGGTGCAGTGATAATAGGAGTAGTAGTCAATTTGAACTTGAGCAATTCGAATGCCTTCATACAGTCCTCGTTGAAATGGAACTTGGCATCCTTCTCCAACAGTTTACACAATGGGTTCACCAGTTTGGAAAAATCCTTGATGAATCGGCGATAGAACCCCGCATGACCCAAGAAGCTCCTCACTCCCTTCACGGATGTAGGGGGTGGAAGTTTAGAGATCACCTCTATTTTGGCCTTGTCGACCTCAATACCATGCTTTGAAATTTTGTGGCCGAGGACAATGCCTTCCTCGACCATGAAGTGACATTTCTCCCAATTCAAAACCAAGTTTGTCTCCTCACATCTTGCCAAGACCTTATCCAAGTTGTTTAAGCAATCATCAAAAGAATTTCTGACCACGGAAAATTCATTCATGAAGACCTCAAGAAAATCCTCCACCATGTCGGTGAATATGGCCATCATACACTGTTAAAAAGTCATCGGTTCATTGCATAACCCAAATAGCATCCGAGAGAATGCAAAAGTACCATATGGACAAGTGAAAGTAGTCTTCTCTTGGTCTTCCGGAGCAATAAGAATTTGATTATAGCCAGAATATCCATCAAGGAAACAATAGAAAGCTCGACCGGCCAACCTATCAAACATTTTATCAAAGAATGGGAGTGGGAAATGATCTTTCCGAGTGACTTTGTTGAGCTTCCGATAGTCCATACACACTCTCCACCTGGTCACTGTTCTTGTGGGGATCAACTCGTTCTTGTCATTTGTGACCACAGTCATGCCCCCTTTCTTTGTGACACATTGCTATGGAGAGGTCCACGAGCTATCGAAAATGGGGTAAACAGCCCCGACATCCAACCATTTTATGATCTTATTCTTCACCACCTCTTGCATTTCTTCATTTAATCTTTTTTGATGTTCAACGGAGGGTTTGGCATCCTCCTCCAAAATAATCTTGTGCATGAAAAAGGTGGGGCTTATACCCCGAATGTCCGCCAATGTCCATCTTATAGCTTTCTTCCTCTTTTGTAGCACCGCCAAAGTAGAGTCTACATGCACGTTAGTCAAACAAGAGGAAAGAATAACCGGTAAAGTAGAACATGGCCCAAGGAATTCATACTTGAGATGTGGAGGGAATGGCTTTAACTCCAAAGTGGGAGGCTCCTCGATTGAGGTCTTTGTTGGAGGAGTTTTCCGGTTCTCAAGATCTAAGGAAAATTTTCAAGGCTCATAAGTGTACGACCCTATTCCTTGCAATGCATTTACACATTACACATAGCCTTCCTTCACATCATCATCATGATTAAGAAATACGGCCTCCAAAGTGTCATCAACATTCATCATGGCACTAGCATCATCAACAATCACCTCGGTCACTAAGTCCACAAACGATTAAACTTCATTGGTATTTGGTTGCCTCATAGATTTGTATACATGGAAAACCACATTTTCATCGCCCACCCGAAAGGTGAGCTCACCGGCTTCCATATCAACAAGAGCCTTCCCCGTAGCAAGGAAAGGTCTACCCAAGATAATAGGCACCTCATAGTCCACTTCGCAATCAAGAATCAAAAAGTCCGCCGGGAGGATGAACTTATCAACACGAACCAACACATCATCAATAATACCCAATGGTCTCTTCATAGTACGATCCGCCATTTGTAACCTCATAGATGTGGGTCTTGGTTGCCCAATTCCCAAAGTTTTAAATACCGAGTAGGGAATCAAGTTGATACTCGCCCCTAGATCACATAGAGCTTTGGCAAAGTCGGCGCTCCCAATAGTGCAAGGGATTGTGAAAGCGTCGGGATCTTCCAATTTCGGAGCCATTGAGTGCACAATAACACTCACTTGATGTGTCATCTTGATAGTGTCACAATTCATTGATCTTTTCTTTGTCACCAAATCCTTCATGAACTTTGCATAGCCGGGCATTTATTCCAACGCCTCAACCAATGGCACATTAATGGATAATCTCTTTATCATGTCAATAAAATTCTTGAATTGGTTCTCGCTATTTTGCTTGGCGAGCCTTTGGGGGTATGTAGGAGGAGGCCTTGGCATTGGTGCCTTAGCCTTTGGCACTACCGGTTCCGGTATGTCAATCACGTGTTCCCTAGATGGGTTCACTTTTTCTTGAGTCTCCTCCATATTTTCATCAATATCAATTCTCACTTTTCATTAGCGTGAACCACATTGCTTGGAATTTCATCTTCTTGAATCACTGCATCATCATCCACAATTCTTCTTTGGTTTGAGGTTGTTGCCTCCCCATCTTTTCCACTCCTTGTGGTTACGGCCATGGCATGTCCCGTGTTGTTCCTACCCTTCGGGTTCACCACCGTGTCACTAGGTAGTGCCCCCTTAGGATGAGTGTTTAAAGCTTGCGAGATTTGCCCTGATTGAACCTCCAAATTGCGGATTGAAGTGTTGTAAGAGGCTAGTTGAGCATCAGAGTCGGCATTTTTCTCCATCATTTGTTTGAACATATTTTCAATCTGCCCCATCTCATTATTGGAAGAGCTAGAACCATGAGATGGATAAGGAGGCGAGTTTCTTGGTTGTTGATACATCGGGGGCCTTTGAAAGCCCGACCCCCGTTTCCCTTGGTTGTTGCCTCCCCAATATCCTTGATTGTTGCCACCCCAATTGCCTTGGTTGCCTTGATTATTCCAATTGCCTTGATTATTGTTATTGTTCCAATTAACTTGATTGTTGTTACCACCACTCCAATTACCTTGGTGGTTTTTATTGTTCCAATTTCCTTGATTTCCTTGAGATCGCCATTGTTGATTCGGGCCTTGAGAGTTGTTTCTTTGCCCTTGGTAGTTGTTCACATATTGCACTTCTTCTTCTTGCTCATTGTATGATTCATCTTGGTCAAGCCCACTATCTTCTTGCATAAATTGTTCCACACGGTCTTGCACTTGTTGACCCTTTTTCCTTCACTTGTTCACCATCATGTTGACACCTTCCATTGCATTTACTTGCTTAGGACCTTGAACTTGTTGAAGTTGAGCTTTGGCTAATTGATTCATTATTGTGGTCAACTCGGCAATTGCTTGCCCATGATCATGCAATTCTTTGTGTAGGTGAATCACATTTGGATCACTTTGATGAAGTATCCGCCATTTCGTCTAAAATATCACAAGCTTCGGCATATGGCGTTGTCATGAAATTCCTACTGGCAAGTTGGTTGACCACGCATTGATTGGTAGTATTGATCCCCCTGTAGAACGTTTGTTGAATCATAGCCTCAGTCATGTCATTATTCGAGCACTCTTTCATCATAGTACGACACCTCTCCCAAATCTCGTGCAAAGGCTCATTGGGTTCTTGCTTGAATGCTAAAATCTCGTCTCGAAGAGTAGTCATATGCCCGGGAGAAAAGAACTTGGCAATGAAGTTTTCTGCCAATTCATTCCATGTATGGATAGAATGGTTTGGCAATCTTTCTAACCAATCCAATGCTTTTCCCCGTAGAGAGAAGGGAAATAGTCTCAACCTTAGAGCATCCTCGGAGACGTTGGTCTATTTACTCCCCTAGCAATTGTCCATAAACCCTTTCAAGTGCTTGTATGCATTTTGACTCGGAGCCCCGGTGAAGAATTCCCGTTGCTCTAGCAATGTGAGCATAACATTGGTGATTTGGAAGTTGCCCGCCCTAATACGGGGCGGGACTATGGCACTTGCGTATCCTTCGTTTGGTAACACTTGGTGTGGAGCCGCTCTTGGTGGAGCTGGGGGAGGGACGGAAATATTGTCATGAGGAGGTCGGCCTCGCCTATTTGCTTGATGTTCAAGAGGAACCTCATCAACTTGGTCATCGTCCACTTCTTCCCCCAAAGGCAAGTTTCCGAGAGGATCATTGTTGAGAGCCATTTTTGTACCTACAATCGATTCATAAAAAGGTTAGTAACTTGGAAAGGAAAGAAGACAAGTCACACACAAAACCAAATATATAGCTAAGTTCATTTTTAGCTCCCCAGCAACGGCGCCAAAAGTTGATGTCGCCCTAATTCACACCACTGATTGGGATTGTGAAGCAGTCGATGCAATTATAATTGCTCAACTTTGAGTCGGGGTCGATTCCTTAGAGAGCTTATATTGGATTAGGTATATACTCAGACTAGGTATATGATGTGCCTAAAATACACTTCCATATACTTGGTTGTTTCTTTCTATTTCTAAAATTTATGTTATTGTTTGAAAATGTAAAGCTATAGAATGATATTTTTGGTGTTGTTTTTTCAAGATTATAAAAGATCTAGGGCTGGGACTTCCACCTAGGTGGTTACCTAATGGGTTGTGGGATTTAGGGCATGTTTCGTTGGTCGGGGTGTAATATAGCAATCAACACGCGATTACCTACTCGATACCTCTCGGTAGTTAGAGTGATTTTGTCCAATTTGGCTTTCTCAAGTCCAAATGGGTAATTCACTAAACCGTTGATATATGCTCAAGTCGGGTCTTACGATCTCTAGATTCAACCCTTTAATTGGGGCTATCAATTTCTTGAGTTCATCCCAATTTCTTGTTAGCCAAGTTTTCCCAGACTTGGTCTCACTTTCTCAAGTAGAGACGAAGTCAATTAGGCATGAATCAATATTTGCAACCATTAATTCTTAAATTCAAGCAAGAAATAGGCTAAATATCATACACCCAACCTTAAATTAGCCCTAAATCAAACACCCATTAGGTACCCACACTAGGGTTGGGTCACAACCCTCGCTAGAGATTTAGCTACTCATAGGCAAAAATGAAGAAACTAAGGAAGAAAATAAGATTAAACTCATAATAGATGATAAAAGGATGAAAATCCAATGTGAAAATGATAAACTAATACAAAGCTTCCCAAAGCAGTAAAGGAAAAATGGCTATCTACTTTCTGGAGTTCAAACTTGACCTAAATTTGACAAAAAGTACTATTTATACACAACTGAAATTATCGGATAAAATTGCCCCTGCGGAGGTTCTACGGCCGCATAATTCTGTGTGCGGTCCGCACTTTGAAGCTGCACTTGACAGGATGGACTTCTAAGGCCGTACAATTTTGGGTTGCGGACGCACGTCTTCAGATTCTGCGGACCGCACATTTCTGAGTGCGGTCGCACTCTTGAATTTGAGCTTGACAAGAGGGACTTCGGCGGACCGCACATTTCTGAGTGCAGCCACACTCTTAAATCGGCCTCACAATAATAGTGCGGTCCACACTTCTTCATGGACTCAAAACTTCATCTCTCTGAACCTCTTCTTATGCAACCGCATAATAATTGTGCCGCACTTTGCAAAGGAACTCTATCAGAGGTCCTTCATAGTTTGCGGTCGCAATCAATATTGTGCGGTCCGCACTTTGCTCTTTTTGCTTGGTTTTAGTCCTTGTCCAAAAATACTCCTTCTTGAGTTGAACTTCATCATTTTGGCTCTTTTTCTAATGCTCCTGCAAGTAAGCACATTTTATCAATTTTCGGGAATACCTTTAAGCATTTTTGAGCTAAAACTAAGTAAAAGAGTGCAAATAAGTAGCCAAAATCCCTACTTATCATTTGCTCACATTGCTCACTTTAGGGAATGGGACACCTACACATGAATGTCAAGCTTCAGCCGAGGAAGTCAACGCTGTGGGGAACTATAAAAGAGGAATCTACCAAGGTGGGAACAGCTATAATGTTATGGGTCAAAGACATCCAGGTTTTTCGTAGAGTTCAACTAGTGGGAGTTTGAACTCATGGTAGCAAAATAATCCTAGACCCTAGGGTCAAGGACCACCAGGTTTTTAGAACCAGCAGAGGCAGCAATACCAGCCACAACAGTCAGATCAGTCTAGTATGGAAGATCTCATGAAGGCATTTATCGACAAAACAAATGAAAAATTTGAGACTCTGGGCACATCTATCCGGAATTTAGAAAGGAAAATGAGACAAATTGCAAATTTGTTATCTGAGAGGGCTCCCGAGACTCTACCCTCTGACACTGAAAAGAACCCAAAGGAAATAATCAAAGTTGTATCTCTGAGAAGTAGCAAAATATTGGTTGATCCAGTTGTGAAGGCTAGACCCAAGATGTTGAACAAGCAGACTTAGACACCGGAAGAGAAACAGAGTGAAGAATAGAAAGGCCAGAGTAGTGGGGTACAAAGGGAGATTGAAGAAAGTAGACATATGCAAGCTCTACCATTCCCTCAAAAGATGAAGCGGGAAAAACTTGAAAAATGTTTTGTGTGATTCTTGAAGATCCTCAAACAATTCTATGTGAACATTCCCTTCAAAGAGGTACTCACTCAGATGCATGGTTATGCAAAGTTCTTGAAGGAAATCTTGTCTAGCAAGAGAAAATTGGAGGAGACAACAGTGGTCAAGCTGAATGCCCACTGCAGTGTCATATTGCAAAATAAAAATCCCCAAAAGTGTGGGGACCCAAGAAGCTTCACCATACCATGCTCGTTGGGGAGTGAGAAATTCGACTAGGCCCTTTGTGATTCTGGTACGTCTATAAATTTAATGCCTTTGTCCGTGTTGAAGAAACTGGAGGGGGAGCTTGGAGTGATCAAATCAATACCAGTGTCACTACAACTGGATGACCAGACCACCGTTTTTCTTGAGGGAATCATTGAGGATATTCTAGTTCGGGTGGACAAGTTTGTGTTTCCCGTAGACTCTATTGTGTTGGATATGGAAGTGAACAAGGAGGTGCCTCTAATTCTAGGGAGGACATTTTTATGTACAGGCAGATCTATCCTTGATATCTACGAGGGGCAGCTTATGCTCAGAGTGCGCAATGAGAAAGTGGTGTTCTAGATGAAGAGGATGATGAAATACCCAGTGATGAGGCGTCTACCTACTCGTGTTTCAAGTTAGATATTGTTGGGGATAAAGAGCACATTCACTTGCTCAGCAGGTATTTTTCTTACAGGAGTATTCCATTTGGGTTGTGTAATGCACCTGCAACTTTTCATAGGTGCATGATGTCTACATTCTACGATTTAAACGGGAAGTGTCTAGCCGTATTCATGGATAATTTCACCCTCTTTTGTGATCTACGAAAGGCTGTCTTGGTATGCTGATGTAGCCAACTTTTTGGCTAGTGGATGGTTGCCTCGTGACTTCTCTCGTGATCAAATAAGGAAGCTTCAAGGTGAGGTAAAAAGTTATTTTTGGAATGACCCTTTTTTGTTTAAACTGCATGCAGATGGTGTGATGCGAAGATGTGTGCTGAAGGAGAGATGCCAAGCATTCTGTCTCATTGCCATGATAGAGCAGCTGGAGAACACTATAGTGGAAATCGCGTTGCAGCAAAGGTCATAGAGGCCGGTTTCTATTGGCCTACTTTATACAAAGACGTACGAGCGTATGTAGCTGCATGTGACAAGTGTCAAAGGGCAGATAATATTAGCAAGAGGGATGAAATGCCTCTCAACTCCATTTTGGTATGTGAAATTTTTAACGTTTGGTGCATTAACTTCATGGGTCCATTCCCATCTTCGCATTCTTATGAGTATATCCTAGTAGTTGTTTACTACGTCTCTAAATGGGTCGAAGCAATCCCTACTAGGAATAATGATGCTCGGGTGGTGAGTGAGTTCTTACGGAAAAACATTTTTACCCGCTTTGGGACACCTAAAGTGATTATTAGTGACAATAGGTCACACTTTGTGAACAATCAGTTTGCTGGATTGTTGTTTAAGTATGGGGTCACACACAAAAAAGGAAGCCCGTCCATGCCCAAACTAGTGGGCAAGTTGAAGTGTCTAACCGTGAACTTAAACGAATTCTTGAAAAGACGGTTAGTGCTTCTCATAAGGATTAGTCTATAAAGTTGGATGAAGATCTATGGGAATACAGAACTGCATTCAAAACAACCATAGAGACTTCACCGTTCAAATTAGTGTATGAAAAATCGTGTCACCTAGCTGTTGAAATAGAACATAAAGCCTATTCGGCAATTAAGATGCTTAATCTTGATCTTAGTCCTGTAGGTGAACACAGGTTGTTGCAGATGAATGAATTGAAGGAGTTTAGACTGGACATATAAGAAAATGCGTGAATATGTAAGGATAAGACAAAGAGGTGGCATGATCGCCTGATTAAGACAAAGGAGTTTCATGAAGGGGACAAAGTCTTACCATAGAATAGTAGACATAGGTTGTTTCCCAGAAAATTCAAGTCAAGATGGACAGGTTCGTATGTCGTGAAATATGTCTCACCGTATGGCTCCATTGAGATCAAATATGGGAAGGGAATGAGAGCTTTAAAGTGAATGGGCACACGTTTAAGCCATGCCTTGTTGGGGGATTTGACAAGCAATCCTTTATCATCTTGATCAAACGAGCCTAAGTGACAGAGTCAAGCTAACGACTATAACTCAAAACTACTTCTAACCCTTCTTTTTTTTTAGAATAGTTTAATTGATTATAGATTAGGAGTAATTTTATTTTTGGAGTTATTAGAATGAATTTGATGCAGAATGAAGCTCGAGCATGAGGTAGTAGTCAAGAAGCAGAAAAATGAGAACTGTGCAAAGTTTTTGCATTTCCTGCATCGCTCAGTGCTAAGCATTAGGCATCGCATTCTACAATTAATTGTCAGAATTCAAAAATAAATCAGAGAGTTGGCAGATCCCGAAATGAACTAGTGCGTCGCACTGCATGACGCGCCATGCGTTGCATTAACACATATTTTCATCAGAGGATTGTCAACATCAGAGAGTTGGCATACGGCAAAATATACTAGCGTGTCGCACTGAGCGTCGCACGATGCAACGCACCAGGTAAGGTTTTTTGAAAACAAAAAAGAAATCTAAACAAATGAGAGAAACAGGAAAAAAAATCCGCCCCTCCCCTTAAAACACTAAACCTGCCCGACCCCAAACACACCAAGCCTTCCCCCTCTCTCCCTAAACCCCCAAAAAGAAAAAGAACCATCTTTCACAAGATCCTCCTCTCTCTCGTTCCCCGCCCATCTCCCTCAAATCCCTCCTCTGTCTCTCCTCTTGCAACTAGGTAAGTTCTTCTCTCTCTCGTGGGTTCTTTTTGTGTAGTCATTGTTAGGAGATTCTAATTTGAAAACAAAAAAAAATCAGAAAATAAAGAAAAACAAAGAGGAAAAAGATGAAATTCAAAATTTTGTATTTGGTTGTGACATTAGGACCGAAATTTACCCACTCTCTTGTTGGGTACTGATTTGCCCTAGTACATTGTTGGTGTGGTTGTTGTTTAGGGTGTGATTGCTCTTGGATTGGTTGATTTTGTCTTGATAATGTGTGTAGTTATGCCTCTCCTCTTTTTCATGCTAGGTGTTCGATTAATTACTTGAATGGGAACGATGGGGATTTTGGTCATGTTGGGTTGTGTTGGCTAGAATGTGATGTAACTTATGAATTTGTGCGCAAGGGGTGGTTTGTCATAGTCTATAAATGCAATGTGTGTAGAATTAGCCGCTAGTGCTAATTGACTGCCATCCCAAGCATCTAACGCCTAGATGATACTTTGGTGTACTTAGAAAATAAGTGGATTGAGTGTGTTTTATTCTCTACATTGCCATCAAGAAATTGTGTATGGTAGGTGTTTAACTAATTGCTTGAATGGAAGAATGTTGCACTATTTATAATGCTTGAGGTGATGCATATTTTGTTCATAGAGTGTTCAAGGATTAGAAGTGTGGGGTGGGCGGTCACGGACTAAACACGTTGCTATAATTGTGGTGGTTGTTGAGCCTCTGTATCGCTATTGGCGAGTTGTGAATGTTTTGTTTTGCTGAATATGGGGTAGTGTGATTCCCCTACTTCTTACCTATGAGCATGCTAATGACATAAGTGTGGGATGGCTCTCCCCCTATTTTGACCTTGCTTCAGATTTGTTTTGATAGCTAAGTTGTTCGTCTTGTGCAGGAATAATGCCTGCCTGAGCTAGCAAACATATGAATACTGGTGCTCCTGCAGCTGCTTCTAGTAGTCGTCGGCCTGCTAGGAGGGCACCCATAGCTATGGACTCCTCAGACGGTTCAGACCCTGATGTGCCATACTCGGATACTGATATGCCAGAGCCCAAATATGGGGTTTTATTAGTGTTGCCCCAATCATGCGAGTGGTTCCGTGATTTTGTCCCATCTGGGGAGCCTACCGCTAATGTTGGGATTGATTGGCGAGAGTTTCATAAGAAGTATCCAGAGCTATATGCCAACATCGCCGCAATGAAATTGGATGGCCTGTATGATTCCATCAGAAGAGCTAATTTTGGTATAGTGAAGGACTTCTACACCAACTGGGTACCCAGATTCCAGTATGACGGGGAGTACACTGTCAAAATTCGTGGAAAGGGAGTCAAGTTTTCTGTTGAGATAATTAATGATGAGTTGGGGTTCAAGAATGAGTCTCATGCTCAGTTCGAGGCATTTATGAAGAGGCTTTCTTACCAAGCCATCCGCGTACTTCTATGCGGACCTAATTCTTTGGCTGCTTGGAATAGGGATAAGGATGACCGTCATTCCACCATGACTCGAGAAAATTTGCGGCTACCCGCCAAAGTGTTGTTACGGTTTATCAATAAGAAAATTTTGCCAAGCAACAAAGATTCCACTGTTTCGCGCCTCCAGGTATGTTTGATATATGCTATGATGACCCAGATGTCGTTGAATATGGGAAATATTATTATTGCTAACATGGCTAGGGCGAGGATGGTGGATTGTGGAGGTTTATCTATCCGAGCATGTTGACTAGGTTGCTGCTACGCCACGGTGTGCCTGTTGATGTTTAGTTTGATCGACAACTTCCCTCAGTCACCAAGCTTTGTGATATCACTGTTGTGCAGGATTCAGATCCTTCGAGAGTCATTATGACCCCGAACCAGAGGCATAACAGGATGGAGGATATGATGCGGTTTATATTTGTTGACATGCAACTTTGAGCTACTCGTGGAGAGGTTGACATAGAGGCTTTGGCGCAACAGTCCCATTTGGGTGCCCCTGCCAGGCGTTTTCTGGGATTGGATGGTAGTCCTGCACTTCGTCCTGATGAAGATGTCAACTTTGTTGCGGAGGACGATGATGAGACTGTTATTCCCGGCACTACTGATGGTGCCGATGACTAGGCCTAGGCCTTAGGGACTCCTTTACCACTCTTGTTTTATTACTTTGCATTGGGGACAATGCTATCTCTTAAGTGTGGGGTGGGGTCATCCTATTTCCTCGTCTTTGTTTTGTTTTATTTTGTTTCTTGCTTATTAGATAATGTGGCATGTAATCGTAACTATGAATTCTATTTGGCCTGTAATAGCCAGTAACTCATGTAGTAGTTGTTCGACTTTGCCCAACGATGGATTTCCTCGACTGGTTTCTTGAGGGATTTGAAGTCGAACAAAAACAATACAAAAATAAAATCAAAAATACAAAAAAATGTCGTTTATTTATTATTTTATTTTTCTTTCTTAGGTAGTGTAATAATTCCCCCTTAGTTTTTTTTTATGCCACAGTTCGTTTTTAAGGGTTTACTTGAACGGGGTGTAGTTAGTTTTTTTTACGTTTTATAGGAATAAAGAATCTTGAGTCACAGTGCTAATTTGAAACAATTTTTCTTGACTACATATGCCTTGAGAGTGGTGAGTGCCTTAGTTGTGACGCCTAGGCTCAGTTCTTGACTCTTAAATTGTGTGATTGTGACTTTGCTTAACTGCTTTGACTAGAGAGTCGGGATAGATCCGATCCTAAGTGGGTTATGTGCCAATATGTGAGTGGGGTTTTTGTTGATATTATATGCATGTCAGTTAATGTCTAGAACTTACCCCGTATGTTTGCAAAGCGAAATGGAAGTCTTGCTCAGTCTAGGAAGTGATATAGGTATTTTTTTGTTGAGCCAATTATATGTCTATGACCCGCTTAATTATTTTGTACCCTAGTTAGCTTTTTGAGCTTGTAATCATATTTTCTTTGGCAACCACACTACCAACCTGACTCGTTTGTTTGAATTGACTATCTGTTTGAACCGTTTACCTCTCTTGAGCACTTGATATATTTATGAGCTTGTTAAAAGCTAAGTGGAGGTATGGTTGGATTTTTGAGTGGAACTATAGAAAAGGAGAAAGATGTACTTTTTAGAAGAAAAATTGTGAGAGCCACTTGTAGGGAATTGGAAAAAAAAGAAGAGAAAATCAGAATCTAGAAAAAGATAAAGAAATAAAAGGTTGGTGTTTGTATATATTATAAAGAAAATTATTCCTTGCTGGTGGTAAACAAATTGGGAGCCTGAGGTTATTATATTGTGGAGGATGGGGTTTGGTTTAACACAAGTATGGGGTTTGAATTATTAATGTCTATGTATTAAAGTGCTCATGGAGGTTGTGAAGCCCCAGAAAATTTTTCTAACAAGATTAAGCCGAACTCGAGCTTAAGAGAATATTTTGCGAGGCCTCGAATTGCTTGTGAACCCACACGAGGGTAATAGGATTATTACAATACTTAGGCATGAAGGTAAGATGGATTTAAGGTCCTCAAGTTGTATGATTAGAGGCATAGATTGGAATGATTGAGCTAAGAGGGAGGAAAGGATTCCAGCAGACCTGCGTAGCCTACGCAGGCTGCGTAGGCAAAAACAAAATGGAAGTGATAAGGAGGACTTAAGCTGCACAGGCTACACAGGCTTGCGTAGGCTACGCAATTTGTCTACGCAGGCTATTTTCTATAAAAATAGGAGGATTTGGGGAGAGAAAGATATTTTATTTTTGGCTAAGTTTTGGGTTCTAGAGAGAAGGTGGAGCATCCCCAACCCAAATACACATCAAAGGTGAGCTTTATGATATTTTTATAATGGATTAAAACTAGTTAATGATAGTATTAACATGTACATGGATTGAAATTAATAGGGATTCCTCTAATCTTCAAGAATCATTCAAAAGGGTTCAAGTTATGGTTTGAGATACAAGAGGTAAAATCCGTACCCTACACTTAAATACATCTATAGATTAAGTATTTAGAATGTATTGTGAAGTAGAAAGTACCAATTGGTTGAAGAATTATGCTAGTCCTTGAAATGAGTATTGTGAGTTAGGGTTCTTGAATGGAGAAGAAGATGAATAGTGAATTTTTGAATCTTGTTAAGATGATTGGTGATCCTAGTGCTTCAATAGCTTAATCATGATTAAGTATTGAATCGTATAACATATATTAGGCTTAAAGGCCAATGATGGAAGCAACTAAGGATAAAAGGGATATGTATGGGTGAATTAGGCTTGTTGATGACTTATAGTTAACTTGTGAACCTTAAATGGGTATCGATATATATTTGGATACATTTTGATGTCTTGGGATGTCTAATGTAGATATTGGCTTATTGGCGACGTTTGAGAGTTATAAATGAATTGAAGCGTCGTATTATTATTTTGAAGCTTGGACTTGAGGTAAGTTGATTAATACTTACTCTTCTTGAGGGATTTTCTCTAAAATCATATTTGAGTTATTACGTGAGTTTATAAATGTGCATCCATACTTGTGGGGACAAGCGGGAAAGGATGTCACCATGTATTTGGAGTTGTATTGCATAAAAAAAGTTTTGTTGTTTTACAATTGAAAATTCTTGTTTCTAAAGATTCGATACCAAACGATGCTTGAGAAAAATATTATAAGTTTTATTCAAACTTGAGTATTGGAAAGAATATAAAATATTTGAGTGCCGAATATGTATTTTTATGAAAATTATTCCCTTTTGAAACTTGATTAATGGATAGCGCTCGTTGTATCTTTGAAAGATGGATGTTAAATTGCTAAAGGCTTTAACATGAAAAAGATTATATGTTCGATTGTTTTATTCAAATGGTTTAGTTTGGCCATGAGCAATGATTTGATAAAAATAGATCCTTTGAGGCTAATATGCTATGAATCTATTTTTGAAATATCAAATGTTTTGGGAGTTACTAGTGGAGACCACCGAGATTGGTTCGAATGTTGAGTTCGTTACTATGGAACTGCACGTGCCGGTGTAGGGACACATTCCAAGGCTAAGCCGAGCTTTGTGGGATAAAGTCCCCCATTGAGAGGGCAAATGATAATTACTTAAAGTAATGAGGTTAAGTCAACTCGTACGGCACTACGGGAAGTCGCCCAGACAAGTAGGGTCAAATACTTGTTGCTAGGTCGATCACCTAGTAGTTGTTTATTATGTCGGTGTCGGTATAATACTCCCGATGAAAAGGTAAAAGCTAATTTTGTTATGTTTAGACCTAAGGAGCCAAAAGTGATTTCAATGACTTAATGAAGTTGAAATGACTTTACATGATTTTATTAGAATCAAGGGTTGGTATAAATGTTTTAAAAGTTTATATGATGATTTTTATTTTTCTAGTCTTTTCATTTAAAATGATAAAGAGCATGAATTGATATAATTGTTATCGTTTTATATCAATGTTGGGTGCACTATTTTTGTAAAGTCTTTTCCCAGAAACTTGAGTTAGAGAGAGTCTATGACACTTATTGAGTACCGTCGTGGTGTACTCAGCCCTTAGGGGCCCCTCTCCAGGGTCCCACTTACTTTACATGTTTTCAGGATGAGACGTGGTACATGATGAGCTGATGGGGCACTAGGATGATTCTCTTTTCGAAGCATATAGCAAGGCACCACTTAGCAAGGCACCACTTCTATTCCGTAGTAGTCTTCATGTTAATCTTACTTACTTTTGGTTGTGTCTGCCCCAAGTATTTATTTCATCATTGTTTCTTAGAGATTCCATAGACAGTTGTTATTCGCATGTCATGCATGAAAGAAATATTGTTATTCTTTTGTATATTTTTCAATTATTGAAAAATAATGTATTTAAAGACTTTGTTTCATGTATGGTTTTTAATCATTTAAAATGATTGTGTTTTCAAAAAGACTTTCGCATGTATTTATTTTGTATATAGATGGACATTCTTGTACGGTTTGGTTTGCCCGGGTTGGATAGTGTGTCGGGTCCCGGTAACATGATTTTGGGTCGTGACAAACTTGGTATCAGAGCACTAGGTTCTAATTTGAGTCCTTGGAAGTCTATGGAATCGTGTCTAGTAGAGCTCTCTTTATTGGTGTGTTGTGCACGACACCCATAACGGGAAGGCTACATGGACATTGTAGGATTGTCTCATTCCTTTCTTCTCACTCTAGATCGTGCGTTAAAGCTTGAAGTGAGAAGAAAATCGTGTGTATGTATTGACATCTTGGCGGGGTTTACGAAGGAGAGTGCTTAGCATAATGCTTGAGATTTAAGTAACGACACTAGCTACTAGATGAGATACCAAGAAAGAGTCGGTGCCTCTGTATATGAATATGTGGGAAAAGATAAGAAATGAAATAAAGTGGATTCAAATCGAATGATATAATAACGAATCATATGTTTTTTTGTCAAAAACTAATGACTGCTTGAAGGAATATAAGACGGGAATCGCGTTGACCATTGTCGTGATACATCAAGAATTGCAGGAAGTTTGTGCTACCAAAAAGAATAATCACATCTTGAGAGGGCATGACCCTAGTGGCCTGGTATATGGTTGGGACTGCTCGGGAAAAAAGACATGAATATAATATGTCAGCTACCAGTTCTAAAAGACAAGTTGAACAAGGAGAGGTAAAGTTCACTCGAGTGAATATGATAGTTTAGAGTCGACTAAAAAAAAAGTTCGAGTCCCGAGATTGTTATAGATGGATACTGAAAGTTGATGTGGGCTAGATGGACAATTGGTATGACAGGTTGTAATCATTATCATGTCACATGAGCTAACAACAACATGTCTAGAGTATCAAGCGCATTTCTGAGTGATCAAGGCATTATGAAGGGCATTAATTATTAATAATAAATATTGATATACATTGCAATGATATATATACACTAGAATGGATAAGTAGATGACATGTCAAGGTACGAAGTATATAAAAGGCATGACCTCAGAGGTTAAAGGAGTAAGATAAATTGTTTATAAGGCAAGTTTTCATGAAAGGACGATATTAAACTTGTATAGACGGTGTATGTCTCATTGGTGTTGATATATTTGTGAAAGGTGAAGTTTCGAGATTTTACTCCAAAAAGCTTTATATGGGCCAATGGAGCAGCTGAGTATGGATTGATTAAAACTCTCACATTGTAAAGGGGTTGAATGTGTTGAATGAAGTACGAGTCTAGGTAATACTTTTGAGGAGTTGTAAAATATTACTTGAACGAATTACGGCTAAAGAGCTAGAGAACAGTAATATTATATTTCGAAAGTTGATGAATTGTAAGTGTTTCAAATATATGTATTGATATCTCATGCATCCTAAAGATATTGTGTGGAAATGAGGCTAAGGATATCCTATTAGATATGGAGGATCTCATTGTGTGAACACATGTTAAAATTCATGGGTAGTAAGGGTATGAGTCTAGGTAATACTTTTGAGGAGTTGTAAAATATTACTTGAACGAATTACGGCTAAAGAGCTAGAGAACAATAATATTATATTTCGAAAGTTGACGAATTCTAAGTGTTTCAAATATATGTATTGATATCTCATGCATCCTAAAGATATTGTGTGGAAATGAGGCTAAGGATATCCTATTAGATATGGAGGATCTCATTGTGTGAACACATGTTAAAATTCATGGGTAGTAAGGGTATGAGTCTAGGTAAGGAAAAAGAGAAAAACAAATACGTACGGAGACGTGGTTTGAAAGTTTATATGGCATGTAAAGATAGGTTGTGAGTTTCTTGCATTATAATTGCGGAAAAAAAGAGTTATTATTAAAAGTTGCATAAAGATATGATATACGAATTCATGTGAAGCATTCGTACTTGTTCAAAATGGTTGAGCTTCGGCTTAGAGCTTAATGAAGCCATGCTTGTTAATGACATATTCGGGCATGGACTCAGAAGCATAAGGAAGTTGTACTTGTAGAACAATATATGTGATGAACTCAGGAATAATACAACATAGTTGTACTCCAAATGCGTATCTCAGCTAAGATCAATGAGTATGCACGTTAGTAAAGTTATGAGGTCTATACATATACAGAAAGATAAATATGTTAATCATGATATTGTAGTAAGGGTGGAGAATGATTATACTTAGCAACATGAGTTGTGGGTTGAAAGTGTCGTGGTATTTAAGAAGGGAAAGGAACCAAGAGAGCTATGATGAGTGTAGAGATTTAATCATACTACCGGAATCAAAAGATAACATGAATATGATGATCATGAGATTTGAGTCAAACTCAGTCGGGAGTGGAGACTATGAGAAGAGATTCTTGATTGGGAAATAAATAACCCTTAACATTAGGGTAGACACGTAAGTGTACCGGGCAAGTGTACTTATGGTTTAAAGACTTTGTAAAGTCCATGGAAGAAGCGTAGAAGCTTGTGAACGGACTCACTCTTAAGTGGGGGAGAGCCATACATGTAATTTCACCTTAAGGTGATGGGTGAAGGAAAGAGAGATCTTACCTGCCGGAAACAGAAAAGACAAGTTGAATTTATCAAATATCTTCCAAGAGTAGACAAAGTATAAGAGCAATAAAGTAGGTTGTACTGGAGCTACAAGTTTATTGTAAATAAAAGAGGTACAATATTTTTGTTGTGGAAATTAAAAAGGTAGATTATTATTGTTCGAAAAGTTACCCTTTAGATCATAACCATCATTTTGTTATTGCAATTGTTTACCGTACTTCAATTGGATTAATTACTGAAATTAACGTTTAATCGAAAGAGGAACTTTAACTTCAAGTGTAATCTAATTATCTGTTGAATTCGTGAGAATCAATAGTATTATAGAATTAAATTACTCAAGAATTGGATCCCGAGTCAGTTATCTTGCACATGTCTAGTCAATTATCCTTATTTCTCTTATTGATATTTTGCCGTTGCTCATCCGCTGTCTTCTGTGATCAATTGTTAATTGCTTAAATTCAAGTAGTTAATCGTAGTAATAGTCATCAAATCAAGTGTTAATTTTTCTGGATAATAATCAACTGAATATTATTCGAACACTGTTTAAATCCAATCCATGTGGAGACGATAATTAAACTATACTATATTTGACTAGCGAGCAATAATTTTGTGTTGTGGTTTGCGCTCGTCAAGGCCCAACTTAGTCATCAATCTCTCCAATCTCACGGGTTCACAAGTCTCATACTACTCAGCCCAAACAATGATAACATGACATAACAGTAAATGATAACAAAGACTGAGATATGATATGCATATGAATAAACATGACTGAGTACATAATTGCAGTTTAAGCAAATAACTCAACAGTAGAAATAACCTCAGTGGGTCCCAACAGAATAAGCACATAGCCTAAATATGATTTCTAACATGGATCACAACTCAAGTAGTCTAACACGTAGGAATTACACGGATAGAAACAAGACTAGATAACTACACAGTACCACAGAATCAACTGAGTCATAATTACCACGGTGCACACCCACACGCCCGTCACCTAGCATGTGCGTCACCCCAACACCAACCATATAACACGTATTCCGTCGATTCATACCCTTAGTACCAAGTTTAGAAGTGTTACCTACCTCAAAGTGCGCAACTCAATGCTCCAACAAACCCTTGCCTCGCGAATCAGCCTCTGAATGACTCAAATCTAGTCACAAACAATTTAATATAATCAATACAAGTTATAGGAATCGATTTCATACGATAAAGCTAAGTTCTTTAACCAAATTCAAAAAGTCAATCTCGGGTACATACCTCAAAACTCGAAAAAATTTATAAAATCCGAACACCCATTCAATAACGAGTCAAACCATACCAAAATTATCCAATTCCAACCACAAATCGACCCTCAAATTCCCAAATCTTACTCTCCAATGCCTAGTCCAAAATCTCCCAAATTTCACCTTAAAAACACACTATCTAGGTGGAAATATCAATGGGTATTCAATATTAATGGACAAAAGTGATCAAAAGTTGCTTACCTCTTGATTTATAGTGAAATCCCTCACAAAAATCGCCCCTTATCCTAGCTCCACAAGTCAAAATATGAAATAATACTCTAACTCCCGATTTGGGGTTTCTAAATCTGCCCAGGTGCTCCTCCTTCGCGAACGCGGAAAATGCCTCGCGTTCACGAAGCACAAAAATTACCAGCTGAAAATCCTCTTACGTGAACGCGACATCCCAGTCGCGAACGCGATGACCTCTGACCCAATGCCTATGCAAACGCGATCCCTCTCTCGTGAACGTGAAGGCAAAATATCTGGTTCCCAAGCCAGCCTTATCCTTCTACGCGAACGTGAAGCCCCTCTCGCGATCACGATGAACAGACCCACTAGAACTTCACAAACGCGTGACCTTATTCGCGAATGCGGAGAACAAATTTTCATGCCCCTAAACAACTCTATGCTAACGTGATCTCACGATGAAGACTGCACCAGACACCAGATCAGCAGTTCTATAAGGCCAAAACTCAATCTGAATCTCAGATGAGGCCCCCAGGACCCCATCCAAACATACCAAAACATCCTAAAATATCATATGCACTTAGTCTAAGCCTCAAGTAACATCAAACAATAACAAAAAATATGAACCGCACCCCAATTCAAGCCTATTGAAACTAATAAATTTCCAACTTCTAAAACCAATATCGAAACCTATCAAACCAATTCCGATTGACCTCAAATTTTGCACACGATTCATAAATGACACAAGAGACCTATTACAACTTCCAAAACCAAAATCTAAGCCCAGTATCAACAAAGTCAACTCTCAGTCAAACTTCTCAACCTTCAACTTTCCAACTTTCACCAATTCAAGTCAAAATGACCTACTGACCTCCAAATCAATATCCGGACACACTCCTGAGTCTAAAATCACCATACAAAGCTATAAGAACCATCAAAACTCTATTCCGGAATCATTTAAATATAAGTGAACATCCGGTCAACTCTTTCAACTTAAGGTTCTAATCTTGGGACTAAGTGTCCCAATTCATTCTGAAACATCTCCGGAACCAAACCAACCACCCTAGAAAGTCACATAACCATTAATGAACATAGAATACTTAATAAATGGGGGAACTAGGCTACAATACTCAAAATAATTGGCTGAGTCGTTACATCTTCGCTACCCACTCATCTGGTGCCGCCGGTAACAACATCCCCTCTTTCTGGAATCAGATCACGAATTCTCGCTGTAGTTCGGACTCGCCCTGTGCAATCCTGAATATGTCCGCCTTTCTGGCTTGAACCTTCAATACTCCGGCATGGGCCTTAATGAACGAGTCTGCAAGCATCTCGGAAGAGTCAATTGAATGTTCGGGTAAGAGAGAATACTATGTCAGACCCCCTTTGTGAGGGTTTCACCAAACCTCTTCAGCAAGACCGACTCGATCTCATGTTAAGCCAAACCGTTCTCTTTCACAGTCGTGGTATAGGTTGTGATGTGCTCCTACGGATCTGAAGTTCCATCGTATTTTGGTATATCAGACATCTTAACCTCTTTGGAATTAAGTCTGGTGTTGTGCTCGGTTTAAACGGCAATTGTGTGTATATCTTTTGAATAAAGGCCTTTTAGTATTGGTGACGCGTCCGGAATCTGATCTATCCGAGCATGACACTCCTTCGCATTTTGATCCATTCATTCGTTCATTTCCCTTATAAAGCTCATGAGCTAGATTTTGAAGGGATCATTCCCATTTTTATTCCCAGATCTACTACCGATCCCTCTAGCTTCGTCCAAACTGACTTCACCCCTTGGGGTATTGTTATCGACCCTCTGAGCCGCTTGGTTCGCAGGAACACTAGGAGGAACCGGGCCCCTCCCATTTGCGTCATTTGAGGCGCCTGACAATACTTATTTTAACTCTGTCATCACCCAATCCTACATTGAGAGGTATTTCATAATTGCTTGTTGCCGTTCTCTCAGGATTTTAATCATTTCCACGACATGTTCCTCCTATGAATCATCGGGAGTCGGTTCCCGCACATGCCGAGGATATTGGCCATCTCGAACCGGGGTCATCTCATCCCCTATAATGTGAGTCTCACTGATTGAGTTATCACGTTGGGATAATTCTTAGTGCCCCTCAACGTTGTGTGTGAAGTTGACATCACTAACTGCCATATCTTTTTTCACTAAGGAAAAAATCAAAACAAGTTAGTAATAAACGTAGGGATCAAAGCAATTAAGAAAATGTCTAAGCCCCACAGTGGGCGCCAAACTGTTTACCCGTAAAACGGTACCGTTAAATTTATTACGTGGGTTATAGACAGGAGAAGATTTGATCCAAAAATGATAAAGAGATGAGATTAATATTAAGATTAGCAATTGAAATTAAAGAAGATGACAAGCCTGGCTCCGAACCCAGTGTCTCCGAGAGTACAAATAGAAATAACGGCAAAGTGAAAGAAAGCTGTTAATTTCAAAGAAAAATAGTAAAATATAGCCTTTTTTGTATAGAATGTTTCATGTGTTTACAATGGTTGCTGAGTCTGCTATTTATAGCTCTACCTAGGGAAACAAGATCCTAGGATCAAGCTCCTCTTAAATAATAATAAAAGAATCATTGATGAACGTGTAACAGTAGGCCATGAATGCAAATATTCTCTTCAACGGTTGCTCATTTAATGTTAATAAATATTCTCTCATCGAATGTTATTCGATGACAAACCCTTGACCTTCTTCCGTCAACTACGCTCAGTTGTAGTCCTACATGTTATTGGAGTTCCTCCAACAATAGGGACAGAGAGGTTCCTTGCGAGTCAATGGAAATTTGCAACGACTCTATTTTTTATCAGATTCCATCGCATGAAGGAGAGAAACGAAGTATTATACTTGGGGACTCACACTATTACCGTCGGCCAATTATAATTAAAGCTTGAACCCTATATTTTAACCTTTATAAGGAAGTTCTAAGCACCATTCTTCTATGGGTTACTTTACCAAATTTACTTCTTAACTATTGAGTATAAAGTCACTTAGCAAAATTGATAGTGTACTTGGTAATCCTTTGTATGGTGATGACTGTACAATAAAATACTGTTAAATATCATATGACAGGCTATTAGTAGATACGGATGTTACAAGATCTCGTTGCCTAAAAGTGTAAATTAAAGTGCAAGATCTTAATGGTAGATTGTTTGAGCAAGTGATAGCTTATGAATAGGAGCCTGAATTTTATACTAGTTAGTTGTGTTAACCCTCGAAATTGGATAACAATTAAACTTATAATGTGGTTCTAAGGACACGTGATTTCATTTAACACCAATTGATAAATATGAAGATTAATAACAGAAATAAACTATAAAGTAAAGCAAACCAGTGTTAGAATGGAACTCATCCCTCAAGTTTGGATATCCTCAAACTGGTTGATGTAAGAACAATCAAAATATAACAAACTGATTAACAATAATATAAACGAAAAAGAGAATTATATAGCTTTGATGTCTGTGAACAATGTGTCCTTACAAATGGTTAATACTCCCTTTTATACAGTAGAAGAATTTTACTTATGGTATAACTCTAGTTACATGATTAGCTAATTAACCGTTCCTAATTTGATCCGTTCTGAGATTTTCGCCATGATCTCGACCCGTCGCGGATATTTTGCCTTTCCGTTATTATGTTATCTTCGATCTTGCTCGATGCCTGTCTTATTCGGTCACGATTGTTGCTGGCCTCGATCTCGACAGGTACCTCGAATAAGGGTGGCATGTGGGCCGGTTAGGAACGGGACCGGCCCAGGACCGCAAGCCCAAATGGGCGGTGGGCTTAAACGGTCCTAACCGGATAGGACCGGGACCGTGGGAAGGTGGGCTGGGTAGTGGGCCGGTCCTATAGGCGAGGCCCACGAGATCGGGACCGTTTGGGACTGGGACCGACTGAGAAGTGGGCCGGTTCAAGCGGTCCTAAACGGACCTATCCGAGCCCAACGGATAATTTTAAAAAAAAAATTGACCGTTTGTCCATTTAAAAATTAGTCATTTGGTCTGCCAAAATAGTCGTTGGCTATTTACAAAATAGCTATTTAATTCCCCAAACTTTGTTTTAACCCCAAACTTTTTATAATTACACTTTTTTCCTATTTTCAACTATAAATACCCCTTCATTCTTTCATTTTTCTCACAAAATCATCAATCTCTCTCAATCTCTCTCTAATATTCTTCTATAATTGCTTACTTAATTGTTACATTTTGTACAAAATTGTGAAGTTGGTGAATTGAAGTCTTCAAGTCTTCAACGATAATTAATTTTCAACAAGTTGTTCGTTAATTCGGTAAACTCGTTCAAACTCTTAAGTTTTAATATTATAGTTTTGTTTGTTTTATTTACTTTGCTTGATTAATTAAGATGACTTATTCCTTAAAAAATATATTTAGTAAAAATAAGGAAAAATCCAAGAGTGGTGAATCTAGTGGCCAATATGTTCCTCCTCCACTTCCCCCGGCTCCCCGACCCAAACCTGTTACCCGTCCTACACCTCTTATTCTTGATAGCGATAATAGTTTATTATAATTTACCGAGAGTCAATTTTGCCATAATATTGCACCCGGTGAACAATTAAACCATGAATATATGAATGCTCTTTATGGTAATCCAACTATTGATGAAAATGATGATGAAGAAATAGATTTTGATGAAACGCAACCGGACGACGATACACCCACTAGTCCTGCTCCTAAAGTTAACCCAACTAATAATAATCCAAATGATGCCCCGTCTGACCCTCCTGTTACTGCCCTACTTTTTTTAGACAACCTTCTAAACGGGCAGAAACGTCTCTTGTTTGGCCTTTTTTACTCAACTAAGAGAAAAAAAATAGGGCTAAGTGTAAAACTTGTGGCAAAGAGTTAATTTTTAAATATGTTAGAAGTCGGGGAGGGGGAGGGGGAGTTTGACTAGACACATATTGCTACACCCTCAAGATAAAGCTAGATATTTTTGTATGAAAGCTTTGGCCGAGGGGACAAGTGCACCTAGTCAGGCTGACCTTAGTACCGGGTCAAATCAATTTCAACCGGGAATTAACACTGTTACCGGTAGTATTTTATATTATGATCCAAAAAAGATCGGGAAGAATTGGCAAAAATGGTTACTGTTATGTGCTTACCCTATAGTTTTCCTTCTAACCCTCACTTTGTGCATTATATTAGAAAAGTTTATAATCCTACTTATAAAGGTTTTCCTTGCACAACCGTAAAGAGCGATATTTATAAATATAAACATGAATATGAAAAATATTTACGCTATTTATTTACTCATATAAATTGTCGTGTTGCTATTACAATTGATATTGGTAGAAGTGGTAATGACTGTGATTACCTTACTGTTACCAGTCATTAGATTGATGAGGATTGGATAATGCAAAAGTGCATTATTGCTTATAGAATAATTAATTCAAGTCACACAGGGCAGTTTATTTCTAGCACGATTACGGATATTTGTAGATATTTTTGCATTAATGATAAAATAATGTCAATTTCAATGGATACTGCTACTAGTAACACAAATGTTGTAGCCTTGCTTACCACTACACTAAGTCCTGCATTTAGTAGCATTTTTCATGTTAGATGTATTTGACATATTTACCATTTAATTGTGGGTGATAGTATGGGAATTTTAAATGTTGAAATTAAAAAGATTAAAATGGCTCTTAATTGGCTTTTTTACTCAAACCGTAGAAGTAGACTTAGAGAATATTTTAAAAGATGCGATGAATTTGGCCTAAGAGAAAGAAAGGTTCCTAAACCTTGTCCGACCAGATGGAATTACATGTATGTAAGTTTAGTTGTTGCATATGAATATAGAAACCCCATAAACTCAACGTTTAATGCTCATGTAAGTGATGATGATGAGCACCTTACAAATGCGGATTGGGCTAATGTTAAAATGCTTGTAGATTTTTTAGAAAAAATTTATATTGCTACAAATGAATTTTCTGGGTAATATTATCCAATTATTTCTAACTGTTTAGTTTGTATTGCAGAACTTGCAAATTTATTTGATCATTTTTCATAGGGTGGGGAAATTTATCAACTTGCTATTGATTCTATGAGAAAAAAGTTTAAAAAATATTTTTTCCCTATTCCCCCTATTTACGGTGTTACTGTGTTGTTAAATCCTACTATGAAATTAGGAGGTCCTCAATTTTGGTATGAAACTGTTTATAATGGTTTAGCACTTGAAGATGAGGAGTTGTCTAAACTTCCAGATGCAATAACCTCAATTAAAATAAGTGTTCAAACAATTTATAATGCTTATCAAGTTGCATTAGATCATGCTAGACCAAATGTTCCAACTCCTTCTTATTCTAGTTCTCAATCATCTAAAAGAACTGCGGGAGTAAGAGCACTTAGTGCTTGGGCAGGGTTCAGGGGTTCTCAAGGTTCTAGTACTAGTAATTTTTTACAACTAAATGAGCTTGAAGTTTATTTGTCACATGGAATTGAGGAAATGAATCCCGACGGCTCCTTTAATATTTTGGAATGGTGGAAGGACAAAGAAAAACACTTTCCGATTCTTTCAAGGATGGCCCGAGACATTTTAATTATTCAAGCTTCAACAGTGGCATCAGAGAGCGCTTTCAGTCAAGCAAGACTTCAACTCGGTGATTATAGAGCATCTATGAGGGAGAGCTTGGGAAAATTAGTACTTTTCAGAGATTGGATCCGTTCGGAAAGAAGAAATTTTGGACTTGCTGAATCACAATTAGAGGTAGACGAAGCTTACGAAGAAATGCTAGCTGAACTTGCGGAGGATGATGCTTCACCTGGAAGCAGTGATGACCAAGCTTCTTTTCCGCCACCACCAACGGAAATTCCTCTGGACCTTGAAGGATTTATGAAATTTGTAAGAGATACCATGTAAATTAATATGTAACTTGTATTTTGGCACATCTTGATTAGTTTCTTTTTCTTCTCAATGGTGGTATTAGCACCTTGTTGTACTCATTCCATAGGGGGGAGGAAGACTAAGAAAGATATTACCATGATTTTTTAATGCTATAATAAAATTATAACGCATTGCTTTGAATATCTCTTTAAAATATTTTTGTCTTTTTATATATCTCAAGCTGTATATATAGTATAATATATACTATACTATATTATACTATACTATACTATACTATACTATACTATACTATATATATATATATATATATATATATATATATATATATATATATATATATATATATATCTTAAGATGTATATATAGTATATCTTAAGATGTATACTATCGAATATGACTTATATACTATGTATATATAGTATAGTGTGTGTATATATATATATATCTTAAGATGTATATATAGTATATAAATCGAATATAGCTTATATATCTTAATATATAAGCTTATATATATATCGAATATAGCTTATATATATATACTATACTATACTATATATACATATTAAGATATATATATATATATATATATATATATATATATATATATTATAACACATTGCTTTGAATATCTCTTTATAATATTTTTGTCTTTAAATTTGAATTAAAAAATTTAGGTGACAATTCTATAATATAATTTACAAGGAATTGCCTTAGATATTTTTATTACCATTTTTTTCTCTAACTTGTATAAAATTAAAAAAAATAGAAAGTATCTGTTGGGCCCGCTTAGGCCTGCTTGGGCCCGCTTAGGCCCGGGACCGGCCCACTTAACCCAGACCATTAGTTCGTGGTCCCGGTCCCGGACCGGTTCCAACAAGAAGCCCGCGAAGCCCGGGACCGCTTAGGACCGGCCCGCCTAGGACCGGCCCACTTAGGATCGGGCTCGCAAAGCCCACTTAGGACTAGGCCCGGCCCACTTGCCACCCATAACCTCGAATCACGAACTTGGTAATTTGTCTTCGTACCTTGGTCTGATCCACTACGGGGCCGACCTTCGATGCAGCTCCCTCGTCCTGGTCAGATAGAAAAATTGGGTGGGCTCGGTTTTAACCGTATACAGATAGTTCCCTCGTTTTTTAGAGTGTAATGACAAGAAACGAATTGAGCCTTCGATTTTTACCTCGACCTACCATGACATCACCGTCGTGACGTAAGCAACAGAAATGACTGAAACATCCCGTCGGTACAGTTCCCTAAGTCTTTAATGAGTGTCACTTGGTGGTCGGCCACTAGTGCCTTTGAACCGTCGCCGTGAATCCAATAAATAAACCCCTTCCTCATTGATTCAAACTTTACTTTCACTACCTTATAATCTTCAAAGCTTTCACATCTCTTAAGTTCTTCCTTTTTACAAATCCTCAGGTTTTGTTGTTAATCTTTTCTCAAACGCCAAGTCCTATTATCTTCCTCTCATTTAAACTTACACAAAAATGGCAAAAACATCGAAAATGGTACCACAAAAAGAAGCTGCTTCATCTTCCTAACCGGCCGGTGGGAAAGCGCCGGTGGAACCCCGTCTTGAGGAATGCATTCCTGGGGGTGCGCGTTAACCTCCGATTTCAAGATCGATAAAGCCTCGTCGATTCCTGGTCAATGCGAGCCAGTGTCTAGGCATATATGCTCGATAATTGAGGGATACCTTAAGCAAGTAAAGAAATACTGCAACTGGGAGGGAAAAGAGGTGGTGATCCCGACCCCCGAAGAAGACATCACCACCCATGTGGAAGGGTTTCTAAGTGTTTACACTTACCCTTTCACACTGGGCCCCCTCGATCCCGTCATCGTTGATTTTTGCCATCAATATTGAATAACCCTAGGCCAAATCCATCCTTCCTTTTGGCGAATTGTTATTCTGATCCGATTCTTCATGAGAAAAATTGAGGGGCTCCCTTTCACCCTCGATCACCTTATCAGATTGTATATCCCCCGCCTCTATCGAGGCGAGTTAATAAAACTCCAACGTCGGGCTACCAAAGTGTTGTTCTCGAGCATAGATGAGGACAAGGATCGAGGCTGGATGGGCCGGTTCATTCGGGTGAGGACTTTCGACCTAATCCCAGTCGAAAAGATGCCATTTCCTGAGAAATGGAACATGAATCGTAAGTACCGTCTCACTGTTAGCTTCCTTGTATTATTTGTTCCTTTGTCTTTTCTCATCGATGTCTTTTTCCATGATGTAGCGGTTGCTTGGATGCCCCATGTGATTCCCGACCTCGAGAGCTGGGTTGGAACCTGGCCTCGACCTCTACATACGTCGAGCGCTCATGGCGCGAAATATCAAAGGGTCTATAGGAGGCCAAGACTCATGGTAAGCCCATTTTTTGTGTATTTGATTATTCGACTAAGATGCCCTTCTTTTACTTATTCAATTTTTCTCATGTACATGCCTGGGCAAGGATGCGGTCATGAGGCCCCTATCTGGTGAGAAGGAGACTTCGATCCTGGCACCGAAACCGGCGAAGGACAAAAAGAGGAAAATACCTCAACCTCCGAGGATCCATAACCTAAGAAGAAGAAGGCTCGTAAACCGAAGAAGAGCATCATCCTTCTGACCGAAGACTCTGTTCGGCATCTAAGAGAGGCAGAAGAAGAAGAGGAAGAAGACGACTGCGGGCTGGTGGCCCGAGTGGGAATGAGCACCGAGGCCCCAAAGACCACTGAATTGGTGAAGGCTGCAGAGACTCCATCTCGAGATGAGGGGATCTCGGGAAGAGACATGGGCGAAGTCCCCGAGTCATCGAGGATTGAAGATGCCTCCCACCATAATGAGCCAATGGTGGGTACGGATGTAGGGGCTGGTCTCGAGGCCCCTCGAGATGGAGAGAACGTCCCAAGTGATCCACTTGGGGCAATAGAAATTGGAGGCTCCCCGCTGCTCCCCTCGTTTTCTGAGGAGATGATTCAAAAGGCTCGGGCCTTGAAGTCCCCCTCCATCAAAGGAGCCCACGGAAGGGAGGACCCTTTCGTGATTACTTTACTTGGGTCGAAGATGCTACCGGCCTGAGCAACTTGGAGGTCTCGAGGAAGGACTCGGGCGAGGCATCGAGCCTTTTCAACGAAGTGCAGCAAACTCTGAATCGGGTAAGCCTTAACTCCCTTTGTTGGTATTACCCTTGTGTTCATTTTTCTCTTCCTGTCTAATTTCTTTTCGTCTTTCTGCGTAGGCCTCAGCGCTTCATCGGAAAGCATTTTCTCGGTCTCGAGCTGAGCTGAGTCGGTATGAGGCCGACATTCAAAGGTTTATCGAGGAGAGGAATGCCCTCAACCTTCTCGGTAGGAAAAAAGAAGAAAGGATCAAGGACCTCCGAGCCGAGTTGGCCACGACTCACAAAGATCAGACCGACCTGATCGAGCATGTAATGAAAATCTTAAAAGCTTATGGGCTCGATTCGAGAACGGTGGCTAACATTTCAATTTCATTGCTGCAGTATAAGGTCGAGAGGATCTAGCAATTCCGCGAGGAGGTCGATATGATGAAGGCAGAGACCTTAGGGTAGAAAGAAAGTATGGACCGCTTTGTTGCTGAAAAAGAGGCTACTCAAGCCCAATTGTCGTCAGTCGAAAGTCAATTTCGAGGCGTGAAGGAGAAGAGCTCAACTCAGGCAAACAAAATAGAGGAGCTGGAGTCTCGATTGGCTTCCAAACTTACAAAGGCCAAATCTAATGCCGAAAAGGCAAAGGCCGAGACAGAAACGATCGTGGCCGTCTACAGGGCCGATGCTGAAGCCGCTCAAGTCCAAGCGAGAGAGGCAGCTGAGACCGCTCAAACTCGAGCACATTGGATTACTGAACTCGCCAAATGCCAATCTCGGAGGGAAACCCTCGAGGAGATCCACACTCGAGGTTTCGATCTTACCGACGAGATAATAAAGGCTAGAGAGCATGGAGCCGATGCTGGAGCGCTGGCCTTTTTCGATGATGATGATGATGATGATGGTAGCAAGAGCGGGTCCGAGAATGGGGAGGACCTCGTTGGAGAAGAATTAGCCCCTGAAGAAAATTAGGAATCTTGGGCTTTTTCTTTTTGATTTTTTATGCGGGACCCTGGTCTGTGCTTGTAAATAGCTTCGTATATATATAAAAGATCTTTTTTCTTTTTGACTTATCTTTATTCTATTTCCTGACTCGTGAAAATTCTATTCATGCCTTCATGCCTTATGGAGATTTTGCTCATAAGTTTGGGACTTTAGGCAACTAGACCGAAGTCGGACTAGTGTAGTATTAATCGAGTGAGTAATTGCTCGAACTCGGAGTAGGGTGACCTTAGGTTTTAATTAAGTGAGGATGATTTCTCGAACTCAGAAATAAAATGGCCCTTTAGGCTCTTGAATTAGGCCGATACGGCCATAGTAAAAGGAATGGCTTTCTCCCCCTTTTCGACTTGAAAGGTTTATTGTTTAATCATATAACATTTGTTATACCTTAGCATGAAATAAGGGATTTGCTCGAGAGTTCGAATGATTCCGTACCCATTTAGGGTTTTCAAGGGTCGATATTATTGAGACCCTTTGTTTCGTAATGCCTTAGCATAAAATAAAGAACTTGTTCGAGAGTTCAAACGACTTTGTACCCATTAGGGTTTTCGAGGGTCGATATTGTCGAGGCCCTTAGTAATTCAGTGGAGGGTATCCTTTTTAACTGGTTTATGAAAATATTCGAAGGCCTGTTTTATAACAAAAATCGGACGTCTCCGAATCGTGTTAATTTGGTTGTAGCCTTTAGCTTGGGATTCGCCTTTTGGGCTTATTCCCCTGTTATACTTCGAACTTGTTCGAAGTCTCAGTCCCCGAGTGGGGTGGCCGTGGCCTATAAAATCGAGGGTTGCCTTTTTAAGGTCTTACGATCTCGAGGTTTTACTAATTCCATCATGTCGATTTTTTGGATGGCAGTCCCCGAGTGTGGAGTCAATTGTTTGAACTTTAGTTGTGACCAGCCCTTAAGCCAGTTTCCACAATAGATCACAAGCACGGCATTGTAAAGTAAAAATTTCTCTAAGGCATGAAATATCTGGCAAGGAAAAATATTTTTTTTTAGTAGATTAACATGTGTACATGTTTGCCATTAGGGCTCGAGTAATCTACATGGGCATGGTTCATTCGACCGTTTGACCCTTACAAAATTTACCTATCGAGACCTGGTCGGCGCGAAGTATTTTCCTTGTAACTATCCGAGGGTGATGTCCCCCAGTATTCGAGGTTGATATTAAAAGAGCCTCGGATACTGTTGAATTGCTCTAAGTTTAGCACGAATAATGGTTGCCTTGTTAAAAACCTCACCGGAAAAACCCATTTGGGACAAAAATCGGTCTAAGGAAAAAAGAGTGCAATGCGTGCTTTCAGACCTAAGGACTTTGTGTTTGAAGAATCCTTTGATGTCTTTGATTAAACACCTACAAATGGTTAGTATAAAATATAAACAAAAGTGGAGAAGGTCGTACCTTAACAGTAATATCGTTTGAGGAGTGATATATTCCAATTGTTTGGTAATTATTCGCCGTTCAACGTGCTAAGTTCGTAGGATCCCTTTCCGATGATATCGAGGAACTGATACGGTCCCTCCCAGTTCGGGCCAAGTTTTCCTTCATTTGGGTCTCAAGTATTGAGTGTGAACTTCCTCAGAACCAAGTCCCTAATTTTAAATTGTCGAAGATTGGCTCTTCGATTGTAGTACCTTTCGATTCGTTGTTTCTGTGCGGCCATTCGAACGAGGGCGGCTTCCCGTTTTTCATCTAGCAATTCGAGGCTTGTATTCACAACCTCATAATTTGACTCTTCCGTTGCATAGCAAAATCTGATGCTGGGTTCCCCTACTTCAACCGGGATCAAAGTTTCGGCGCCATATACTAAAGAGAACGGTGTTGCCCCCGTACTGGATTTTGGTGTTGTTCGGCACGCCTAAAGGACTTCGGGCAATATTTCTCTCTATTTTCCCTTAGCATCGTTCAATCTTTTCTTTAGATTTTGAATGATGGTCTTGTTTGTCGATTCGGCCTATCTGTTCCTACTAGGATGATATGGCATTGGCAGGATCCTTTTTATTTTGTGATCTTCGAGAAACTTTGTCACTTTGCTGCCGACGAATTGCTTTCCATTGTCGCATATGATCTCGGCAGGCATCCCGAATCGGCATATAATGTGGTCCCAAATGAAGTCTACGACTTTTTTCTCTCTAATTTTCTCGAAAGCATGTACTTCAATCCACTTAGAGAAATAGTTAGTCATAAACAAAATAAATTTAGCTTTACCTGGGGCCGATGGTAGAGGGTCGACGATATCCATTCCTATTTCATGAATGGCCATGGGGATAAGACTGAGTGGAGTTGCTCTCCGGGTTGGTGAATCATCGGTGCATACCTTTGACATTTGCCGCACTTTCGAACAAACCCTTTTGTATCCTTTTCCATATCGGCCCAATAGTATCCTGCTCTGATGACTTTGTGAACCAATGATTCGGCATCGGAATGATTTTCACAGGTGCCCTCGTGGATTTCTCGTAGGACGTAGTCGGTATCTCCTGGTCCCAAACATATTGCCAATGGTCCATCGAACATCCTTCTTTATAGTGTTCCATCTTCGGCCAATGTGAATCATGCGGCCTTCGTACGTAGAGTCCTCGATTACTTAGGATCCGATGGAAGCTTCCTATTCTTTAGGCACTCGATATATTTGTTTCTCCAATCCTAAGTCAGACTTGTGGAGTTGATTTCGGCGTGGCCTTCTTCAATTACTGACCTTGAAAGTTGTACGACAGTCCCCGAACTAATCTAGTCATCTTCGACTGATGACCCCAAATTTGCAAGGGCATCAGCCTCGCTGTTTTGTTCTCGAGCCACATATTGTAGGGTCCATTCTTTAAAATGATGTAGAGTCACCTGTAATTTGTCCAAGTACCTCTGCATTCGATCTTCTCGAACCTCAAAGGTTCTGTTGACTTGGTTTACCACAAGAAAGGAGTCACATTTGGCCTCGATGACCTCTGCTCCCAAACCTTTAGCTATCTCGAGACCTGTAATTATGGCCTCGTACTCAACCTCATTGTTAGTTAACTTAGAAGTTTTGATAGCCTGTCTAATTGTATTACCCGTGGGCGGCTTCAAAATGATGCCTATCCCGGACCCCTTCACGTTCGAAGCGCCGTCTGTGAAGAGGGTCCACACCCCCGATGATGTACCCGACTTTAATAATAGTTCCTTTTCGACCTCGGGTACGAGGGCTGGCGTAAAGTCGGCCATGAAGTCCGCTAAGATTTGAGACTTGATGGTCGTTCGGGGTCGATACTTGATATCGTACCCACTAATCTCGACGGCCCATTTGGCCAATCGGCTCGAAAGTTCGGGCTTATGCAAAATATTGCGAAGGGGATAAGTAGACACCACACAGATCGGTTGACACTGAAAATATGGTTTTAATTTCCTAGAGGGGCTTATTAGGGCAAGCGCTAATTTTTCTAAGTGCGGGTACCGGGTCTCGGCCTCACCTAAAGTTCGACTAACATAGTAAACAGGAAATTGCATACCTTGCTCTTCTCTAACTAGGACCTCTCTTACCGCGATTTCCGAGACTGCTAAGTACAAGTAGAGTTGCTCATCCGTTTTCGGAGTATGAAGCAGTGGCGGGCTAGAGAGGTACCGCTTTAACTCTTCCAATGCTTGTTGGTATTCTGGGGTCCATGTAAAATTGTTCTTCTTTTTTAGCAGTGAGAAGAACCTGTGACTCCTATCCGAAGACCTCGAGATGAATCGGCCTAGGGCGGCTATGCGCCCTGTTAATCTTTGTACGGCCTTAACATTGTCCACGATTGTGATGTCTTCGATTGCCTTTATCTTATCAAGGTTGATTTCGATCCCCCAATTTAATACCATAAAGCCGAGGAACTTGCCCGAGCCGAGCCCGAATGCACATTTCTCCGTGTTGAGTTTCATGTAGTGTTTCCTTAGTATATCGAAGGTCTCCTGCAAATGTGTCAAATGGTCCTCTGCTCGCAGGGACTTAACTAGCATATCATCAATATAAACCTCCATTGATTTACCTATTTGTTCTTCGAACATTCGATTTACTAAGCGTTGGTAAGTAGCACCAGGATTTTTTAGTTCAAACGGCATTACATTATAATAATAGGTGTCGTACTTACTGATGAACGAAGTCTTTTCCTGATCCTCCGGGTTCATTTGTATTTGATTGTACCCGGAGTAGGCATCGAGAAAACTAAGGATCTCATGGATGGTCGTGGCATCGATCATACGATCGATATTCGGCAGAGGAAAAGAGTTTTTAGGACATGCTTTGTTTAAATCTTTATAGTCTACGCACATTCCAAGTTTATTTCCCTTTTCAGGGACTACGACTATGTTTGCTAACCATTCAGGATATTTTACTTCCCGAATGGATCCTATTTTAAGAAGTTTGGCTACCTCGTCCTTGATGAATGCATGTTTTGCCTCTAATTGGGGCCTTCTCTTTTGTTTTACCGGGCAGAACATCGGGTCCAAGCTCAGTCGATGTGTAGTGATCTCTGGCAGGATCCCTGTCATATCTAGGTGGGACCAAGCAAAACAATCCATATTATTGATAAGAAATTTAATGAGTTTTTCCCTGAGCTCGAGGGTTGACCCCGTACCCAGGTATAACTTTCGATCGGGTAGATGCTCGATCAGTATGACTTTCTCCAGCTCTTCAACTGTCGATTTGGTGGCGTCGGAATCCTTGGAGATTATGAAGGATCGAGGGATCCAGTAGTCACCATCCTTGTCCGTTCCCTGCTTCTCCGACTGAGTCGAGGCTGGTGGCTATGGTTGCTATTTAGCTTCCTATTTTCCTTTGGACTCTGATCCCTTTGTTGATGAAAGCGCCGATGCCGGTATTACTTTGTCGACCGCGAACATCTCTTTGGCATCATGTTGTTCCCCATACACAGTTTTTACTCCATCCGGTGTTGGGAACTTCAGTATTTGGTGAAAGGTTGAGGGGACCGCCCTCATGTTGTGAATCCAGGGTCTTCCGAGCAGTGCGTTGTATCTCATATCACCCTCGATCACATGGAACACTGTTTCTTGAATAGTTCCGGCTACATTTACTGGTAGGATGATTTCGCCTTTCGTTGTTTCACTTGCCATGTTGAAGCCATTGAGAATCCGAGCTGCGGGTACGATCTGACCTTGTAGGCCGAGCTGCTCCACGACCCTCGATCGAATAATATTGGCCGAGCTTCCTGGATCAATTAAAACACGTTTAACCTGAATTTTATTTATAAGGATAGAGATTACCAAAGCATCATTGTGGGGTTGTGAGATCCCTTTTGTTTCCTCATCATTGAATGATAAAGTACCTTCTAGCACATAGTCTCGAGTTCGTTTTTCCCTGGTGATTGATACTTTAGTGCGTTTGAACACGGGCCCTTGTGGAATATCGACCCACTAACGATCATGTGAATTACGTGTTGTAGTTCTTCTTGATCGTTTTTCTTGTTCGCTTCCCTGTCTTTGAAATGGTTCTTATCTCGGTCGCTCAAGAATTCTCGAAGGTAACCCTTGTTGAATAGACGGGCCACCTCCTCCCTTAGTTGTCTGCAGTCTTCGGTTCTATGACCATATGTACCATGGTATTTGCATATTTGATTGGGGTTTCTTTGGGATGGATCGGTTTGTAGGGGTCTGGGCCATCTAGTATCTTTGATTCTACCAATGGCTGACACAATACCTGATGCGTCGATACTAAAGTTGTATTCTGATAACCATGGTGCTTCTGTGGGATCGATATGTTTATCGAAGCCACTTTTGCTCATGAGCCCAGAAGAGCTTTGTCCTCGATCGTTCCTTCGATCATTTTGGATGGGATTGCATCCTGGGCCGCTGTTTCTACTATCTGTGTTGTATGGTTGATACCGATCTCTATTCTACCGGGGTTCTCTGTCGATATCCCTTTGAGTTCTGCCGACGGGCCTGTTTGGGTAAACGGAACCGGAATGGGTCCCCAATTGGTCATCCTCAACCCTGATCTTTGACTGGTACCAATTATGTACATCAGCCCAGGTCACCGCTGGATATTCAATGAAATTCTGCTTTAGCTGTCGTGATGCCACCAAACTTCGTTCGTTCAAACCCTGAGTAAAGGATTGAACAGCCCAATCGTTTATGACCGGTGGTAGTTTCATGCGTTCCATATGGAACCGAAATACGAATTCCCTCAATATTTCGTTGTCTTTTTGTTTCGCCTTGAAGAGGCCTAACTTCCTAGTTACAACCTTTATTGCTCCGGCATGTGCCTTTACGAAGGAGTCTGCAAGCATGGCGAAGGAATCGATAGAATTAGGCGGCAAATTTTGGTACCATATCATTGCTCCTTTTGACAAGGTTTCTCCAAATTTCTTCAGTAAAACAGATTCAATCTCATCGTCTTCCAAGTCATTCCCTTTTATTGTGCACGTATAAGAAGTGACATGCTCATTAGGGTCGGTGGTCCCATTATACTTAGGAATTTCTGGCATTCAAAATTTTTTCGGAATGGGTTTCGGAGCCGCACTTGGATGGAAAGGCTTCTGTATGAATTTCTTTGAATCCATACCCTTTAGAATCGGCGGTGCCCCCGGTATTTGGTCAACCCCGGGAGTTGTATGTCTCTACTTTCTTGTCATTTGCCTCGATTTTCTTTTCTCCCGATTCAATCCGCTTAGTGAGCTCTTCGAGCATTTCCATAATGGCGGGGTCAGTCCCCGATTCGTTGGCGTTCGACCTTTCCGGCACATGCTCGGTCCTGTGGATGACTTCTGGTTCGATCCTACTCAGTGTTCGGTGATGATTTTGTAGTTGTGCTATAGCGGCTTGTTGAGCCTGTAACATTTACAAATATCAATTGGAGGCTAACTCCATCATCTTCTCCGCCCTGCGTACCTCTGCGTATGCTACCTTCGGGATCAATGCCCAAATTTGCATTTAGGGCAACATGTGAACTGACATCGACGGGATTTGCAATTGGTGCTTCCTCGAGGTCAGCCTGAGGTGCCTCGATCCATGGGGCGGCTATATTGTTATTTTCCTCGTGAAATCCGAGGTCGTTATCACCGTGTGTAGGCGCTGCTTGTGAGTTTGACATGTTTATCCTGAAAACAAAGATTCTTACAAGAATAAGTGTAAAGCAGTGTGCGTTATCGGAATCAGTATTAAGCAATCACTATTATCCTTAGCCCCACGGTGGGCGCCAAACTGTTTACCCTTGAAATAGGATAACAATTAAACTTATAATGTGGTTCTAAAGACACGTGATTTCACTTAACACCAATTGATAAATATGAAGATTAATAACAGAAATAAACTATAAAGTAAAGCAAACTAGTATAGAATGGAACTCAGCCCTCAAGTTTGGATACCCTCGAAATGGTTGATGTAAGAACAATCAAAATATAACAAACTGATGAACAATAGTATAAACGAAAAAGAGTGTTATATTGACTTTTTTATGCGAGAACAATATATCCCTTACAAATAGTTAATACTCCCCTTTATATAGTAGAGGAATTCTACTTATGGTATAACTTTAATTATAGAAGAAAATTCCATGATTAGCTAATTAACCGTTCCTAATTTGATCCGTTCCGAAATTTCCGCCATGATCTTCGTCCCGTCGCGGATATTTCGCCTTTCCGTTATTATGTTATCTTCGATCTTGCTCGATGTCTGTCTTATTCGGTCCCGATCGCTGCTGGCCTCGGTCTCGAATGTACCTCGAATCACGAATTTTGTACTTTGTCCTCGTACCTTGGTCTGATCCACTACGGAGCCAAGCTTCGATGCAGCTGCCTGGTCCCGGTCAGATAGAAAAATTGGGTGAACTCGATTTTAACCGTATACAAATTGCAAGTTGGACATAATTATTTATGTGATACTAATCAGAGACCTCAAATCCAACCAGCTAAGAGAAAGAATGAAGACCTAATAAGCTAGCTTGGAGGAATAAGTAAACAGGTGCAGTAGTGATTGTTGCTACTGAAATAAGGATCTGTTAAGACAATAATAATACCAGGGAATAAGGAACAAAGAGGGG
The DNA here is from genome assembly GCF_000715075.1 of Nicotiana tabacum. Taxonomy (NCBI): domain Eukaryota; kingdom Viridiplantae; phylum Streptophyta; class Magnoliopsida; order Solanales; family Solanaceae; genus Nicotiana; species Nicotiana tabacum. The sequence goes on along the minus strand of NC_134083.1, from coordinate 95,649,258 downwards.
AAGACCCAGGGTACGTAAAAGCAGGGAACAGGCAAGTCAGCTGCTAAAAGTGCTAGAGTAAACAAAATAGGCACAAAATAATGAATTTCATGCAGTGGATGAGTCACATAACCAAAATACATGGACTAATCATACTAGTAACAGGAGCTTTGAGGGTTTGGCAAATACTACTTTTATTTCAACATGAACCTAGCTAGTTACATAGAATGTGAGAGGAGTTGAAAGTAGTTATTAAGGAGAATAAAATGAATCTACTTACTACTACTACTATTTTACGACATAGATTAATTGTATAGAAAGAGATAAAGATAATTCAAAAATCTATTGGCAGAGATTATACTTGGATAAATAACCATACCTACAGTATGATTGACAAAGCTATAGTAAATGAAGCTTGGATTACTAATATGGCAACACTAATAGTGTAGATACTAAAATCATATTTTTATTGGACAAACTCTTAAAAGAACAATGGATACTTTTGTGCCATATCAAACAGAGAGAGTGTGAATTCATATTCAAAATAATAAATATTACCTCCCAAATAGTATTTGGATGGCAATGACTTGCTCAAATTCATTTGCACATAGACTCGTGCATATTTGACCCGAGAGGCAGTAATAGCTTGAATATCTATTTTGAGCGGTTGCCCAATCTTTTAACAATTGTGTAAATTACCTTCTCTCGATAACATTCCATTGAAAGCTCAGGTAACCTAACCCAGAGCGCAATAGTAGAGCATGTGCAGTAGACTGTTTAAAGTCATTTTTTTTATTGTTTTACAATAAGGTAATTGTTATCAATAATCTAAGGATCTTCTATTAAAACTTTCATATAATCATTTTCCATATCAAACTTAAACATAAGGAATCCATAACCAAGGCCTAAGGCTTCAAAGTCCCCTTGGAGTTCCAAAGTCTAAAAACTTTTGCGCACAAAGTGTTATAATCAATAGATTTACCCAAGAGTTTCACAATCAAAACGTTTTTCCACGGTTTCCTAATTACTTTGGAAAGTACTGGGGAAGAATAATCTTTGGAATTGTGGAATCATTGTTATCAGTATTATTTTCGTCTATTATATTTCTATCGTCTTCATCATTGCTACATCCAGCTAAAAAAAGCCAGCCTTTTGCGCTTTGCCCATCGATGCCTCGCTAAACAACAATCTTTGGTAGTTCTTTTATTTATGCTGACCAAGAAGGAAAGACTTTTGCTAGAAGTACTTTGTCTAGTACTTATAATGTATGGCTGGTTTGGAAAATATTAGTGCTCAAAATAGCACTTCACCTGCTTGTAATAATGCAGCAGAGGGAGGTGTTGTGGAGATGTTTGAAAGTTAGAGGAGTTCTTGTTACATACATTGCGGCTATTAAAGACATGTACGATGGAGCTGAGACTCAGGTGAGGACATTGGGAGGGGACTCGGAATACTTCCCGGTTGTGATGAGGTTGCATCAGGGGTCAGCCCTTAGACCATTTCTGTTTTCCCTAGCGATCGACGCGCCGATGCGGCACATTCAACGGGAGGTGCTGTAGTGCATGTTTTTTGCAGATGACATTGTATTGATTGACGAGACACAAGGTGTTGTTAACAAGAGGTTAGAGGTTTGGAGGCAGACCCTGGAGTCTAAAGATTTCAAGTTGAGCAGGACCAAAGCAGAATACTTGGAGTGCAAGTTCAGAAGAGCGACCCAGGAAGTGGATGAAGACGTGTGGCTTGATTCGCAAGTCATACCTAGGAGAGAAAGTTTCAAGTACCTTGGGTATGTTATACAAGGGAATGGGGAGATCGACGAGGATGTCACATACCGTATAGGAGCGAGATAGATGAAATAGAGACTCGCTTCTGATTTTGTGTGATAAGAATGTGCCCCAAAAACTTAAAGGAAAGTTCTATAGAGTGGTGATCAGACCGACTATATTGTATGAGGCAGAGTGTTGGCGAGTCAAGAACTCTCATGTACAGAAGATGAAGGTGGTTGAAATAAGGATATTTATAGCCTGTTTGGTCAAGCTGGAAAAATCTGCTTATTTTGAGAAGTGATTTTCGAAAAAGTATTTTTGGAGAGAACAGTTTGTGTTTGGCTAATCAATCTAAAAAGTACTTTTGAGCAATAATTTGTGTTTGGCAAGCTTTTCAAAAAGTGCTTTAAAGTATCAAATTACGAATAAGGACATGAAGAGATTTACTTAATAGTTAATATTATATGAATAAATAAATAATCTCAAATATTTATTATTAAAGATAATAATTAAGTTTTTTTATTTTATTTAAGTAAAACATGAAAATAAAATTTAAAAGTACTTTAATTCTTTCAAGATGATTTAAATATATCAAAAAATTATTTAACAAATAAAAGCATTCATATCAAAAGTCACTATATTAGAAAGCTATCCTAAAAATAAAAAGAAATATTTATACATTAGGAGAGTTCAATAATATAATCTCTAATTCTAAGTATTAGGTTTAAAATAAGTAAAGTTATTTTGATATATACCATATTTTGCTAAGAGTATTTTTGATAAGAAGAAATGTCAAAATTGCTTCTGCTTTTGCTTCTGGAGAGAAGCTGCTTTTTTCTGCTTCTCCAAATCTGCTTCTGCTTTTTCTCAAAAGCACTTTTTTCCCCAAACAAAGCTTGGCCAAACACCTTAAGTTGAGAAAAAAGTATTTTTTGAGGAAAAAAAACTCTTAGGGTAGGGAGAATCTTGGCCAAACAGGCTATTAGATGGATGTGCGGGCATACCCGGTTAGATAGAATTAGGCATGAAGTTATTTGAGATAAGGTGGGCATGTCCCCTGTGGAGGATAAGATGCGGTAGGCGAGACTTAAATGGTTTCGGACATGTTAAGAGGAGAGGCACTGATGCTCCAGTGAGGAGGTGTGAGAGGCTAGCGTTGGAGGGCCAACTGAGAGGTAGAGGCAGGCCGAAAAAGTATTGGGAGAGGTGATTAGGAAAGATATGGCGTTGCTCCAGCTGACTGGGGACATGACCATGGATAGAAAAGTATGGAGGTTGAGAATAAAGGTAGAGGGTTAGGTAACCGAGTATTGTCCTTGTTTGTAACAGTAGCTTTGTTACATCACTTAGTATCCTTCGTGTATTTTTTATCCCTAGATTTATGTTATTACTGCCTTTGTTTCAATTTTCTGATTGCATTACTTAGTGTTAGTCTTGTATTTTTGTTCCGATTTCCTAAGTCGAGGGTCTACCGGAAACAGTTTCTCTGCCCTTTTAAAGGTAGGGGGTAAGGTATGCGCACATTCTACCTTCCCAGACTACACTGATGGGATTATACTGGGTTTGTTATTATTGTTGTTGTTGTTGTTGTTTTATCGTTTTTGGCACACACATACCTTCTTCAACTTTCACATACTTTTCAGCCTCATTTATCATAAAATATTACATGCAATTACCGTAAGAACTTTTGGTCCTAGCTCAGTGATCAAAACTGTCATAATGGTACTTTTGATCTAGATCCTTCACCTTCACTACTTCATTATTGAAGCGTTAAGTCTGATGAAGCGTTCATCTTCATGTCATCCTAGAGCTGTTAGGTAAATAAAACCTTCTTATGCTTTTTGCTTTACATATTATTGTCAATTTTGGTAAAGTTAATTTTTTTTCTCTAATGACGTTTTGGTTCAGTTTTTTTTTCTTAAAAAACAAATGCCTCTCAGTCTTTCACCGAGTGATAGACTTTTTCTTGTTCTTGTTCTCCTGTTATAAGAAAGAAAAAGGAAAATCCGATTGCGTAATTTGCTTCTACGAGCGGTATACATTAAAAAGTATTCTCTTTGTTTTAATTTATGTAACGATCCGACTGGTCGTTTTTGACTTTTAGAATCTCGTTCCCCTAAATAAGATTTCACATATGTGTTTTACTAATTTATGACTTGCGGGGATGGTTGATTCGGGATTTGGAATTGTTCGGGTTGAAATTGGAACACTAAGCTCCTTAGTTTGGCTTTAAAAAGGGCAAGTTTGACTTTGGTCAACATTTTTAGAAAATGACCCCAGAATCGGGATTTGACAGTTCCAGTAGGTTCGTATGATGATTTTGGACTTGGACGTATGTTCGAATCGGATTTTGGACAACCCGGGAGCGTTTCAGCACTTAATAGTGAAAATCAACTATTTAAAGGTTTAAGGTTCTTTAAATTTGGTTTGTAGTACATTTTGGAGTAATTGAGGTCCGTTTAGAAATTCGAGCTTGGGAATAGCTTCGTATGGTGATTTAAGACTTGGACGCAAAATTTGGTGTCATTCCGAGTAGTTTAAGTATGTTTCGGCGTGTTCGGAGTAAGTTTGAAAATTTTAAAAATTCTAAGTTGAATCAATTTGGTTTGAGGTATGATTCTTAGTTTCGATGTTGTTTTACACATTCCGAAGGTTCGAGCGAGTCCGTTTTATGATTTCAAACTTATTAGTATATTCGGGTGGGACCCCGGGGGCCTCGGGTGTCAACCGGACGAGGCTCGGACCAATTTTTGAATTTGGAGTAACAGCTGAAGTTTCCAGCTTCTGCTTCAATCGCAGATGCGACATTTTGCTCGCAGAAGCGGAAAGGGGAGGGCAGGCCATCAACCGCAGATGCGGAATTTTGGGCGCACCTACGGGCGAGCAGGTGCGAGGCAAGGCGTGCTGAAGCGAGAAATGCGCATGTGCGAAGGCTTGGGGCGCAGATGCGGTTGCAAAGAAGCGGTTCATTTGTCCGCAGGTGCAGAGCCAGGCCAAGAGGAAAATCTGGCACCTGCGAGGGTTTTTCTACAGGTACGGAACCGCAGGTGTGATTACCCCTCCGCAAGTGCGAAAATCACAGAAGGCAGAACCTTCATTTAAGTCGGGAGTTGCGTATTTTGAGCCTATTTTCTCCATTCTTGGGCGATTTTGGAGCTTTTTGAGAGAGGATTTTAACTAGCAACTTGAAGGTAAGTTAAACCTACACACTTTGAGTTAAATACATAGATTATGAGGAGATTATAACCTGTAAATTTTGAAAATCAAGGGTTTAGATGATAAACCTAGATTTTTTTTATAAAAATGAGATTTTAACCACGAAAATGGTTATGGAATTGGATAGAAATTGTATATTTGAGTTCTTGAGATTATGGGTAACGTTTTTCTCGGAAAATTTTCGGAATCCGGGCACATGGGCCTAGGGTAAATTTTAGAAATTTTACCATTTTGGATAGGGTAATTTATTTAATAGTCTAATTTCGAATTATTGAATATGTATTAATTATTTTATATAATATTTGGATAGTTTTGGATTTTTCGGCACCGAATTGAGATTTTTACACGACATTGTGATCGGGAAGTGGGCTTTGAGACAAGGTAAGTCTCTTGTCTAACCTTGTAAGAGGATATTTACCCCATAGGTGATTTAAAATAATAATTGTTGCTAATTGTGGGGGCTACATATGCACGAGGTGACGAGAGTCCATGCGTAGCTACTAATTATGCCTATGTCCGGACTCCGGGTTTCTTAGGACTCAAATCATGAATTCTTTATGATAATTGTAACTTTTATTTAATTAAAGTACTTGAATTATATTGTGAATTGTTAGAAGAGATAGTAAAAGACTAAAATTTTATATACTTGAATTTTTGTACAAAATTATTTAACTGTTAATAGAAATTGTTCATCCTTATGTGTTGGCCCTATAATAATGACTTCTCTTTCCGGAGGTTCATAAGAAAATGTCCTCCTTTCTTGTGGAGCAGGCCGAACGCCTCGGCAGTATAGTTGCATCTATGGATCGTGCCGCACGTCCCTCGGCAGTGTACACGACACTCTGGATCGGGCCGAACGACCTCGTCAGACATCATGTCTAATAATAACACTCTGGATCGGGCTTGTGAAGCTAATTGATAAATTAAAAATTATTGAAATTGAAAGAATTAATTATTTCTGCTCGTTAAAGAAAATTGTTGTTATTCCTATATATCATGTCGATTTAAATATTTCTATTTTAATATTATTGACCCTTAGTAAGTATCAAAGTCGACCTCTCGTCACTACTTCTTCGAGATTAGGCTTGATACTTACTAGGTATACGTTATTTACGTACTCATACTACACTTGCTGCACATTTTCTTTTGTGCAGGTACATATATGTCTAGCGGCCTTGTGGGCGCAGAGGTGTGGTTAATGCGGGGACTTTGATGAGTTGCATTCTATATTACGATCCGCAGCCAGTAGAGTCTCCTTCGGAGTTATTTATATCTTTCCTGTTTAAATTATATTCCGGACAGATGATGTATTTTATTTTACTCCCTAGTAAATGCTCATGCACTTGTGACACCGGGTTTTAGGAGTGGCTATGGCTTGTTTAGTTATTTAGTTGCTAAATTATTTATCACTTACTCTATGAGTTCTATCTTTACAATTTAATTGAAGAAAATCTCGATTGAAAAATACTAAAATGAGTAATTAAGTTAATTAATTATGATTGGCTTGCCTGACAGCGGTGTTAGGCGCTATCACGACCTTTAGTGGATTTTGGGTCGTGACAACATGGTATCAGAGCACTAGGTTCACTTAAGTCTCACGAGTCTAGTAGAGTCTTGTGGATAGGTATGGAGACGTCTGTACTTATCTTCGAGAGGCTACAGGGTTGTTAGGAGCACTTCCTTTCTTGATTCATTATCGTGTGATTCGATTCCTTTGAGGCTTATGCCTTCATTTCCTTCCTATTCAATCTTTTGCGACGTGAAATGCTTGTTATAAATTGGGAATCGAGGAAGTTTAATGGTACTACAGATGTGGTGCAGGATGTTTCTCCCTGCGTATTTGATTGGGCTATTGTCGTCGCCTTGCGGAAGGCCGCTCTGTCATTTCAGCTCAGTATTAGTATTACCTAAGGTTTTGAGATTTGGCATTGATTGTTATGACAATTTGTGCGTTGCTATCACACAGTGTTCGTGTAATGGTAGGATGCTTGTCTATGTGTCGAGGCAGTGAATGACTTGGAAGTGTGTTTTACTCAGTGCATGATTCAGAGATTCAGTATTTTATTTCCGGCGGAGGAAAGGCAATCGGACTACGAGCGCTCAGGTTTGGGTTGATGGGGTAACGAGACTTAGTATTTTCGAGCACGGTGGAATTTTCATCTGTCATGTGGTGACGTCGTCCTTGATGGAATGTGTTAAGTTCGCCGGTGTTATGGTCTTCTTCAATTCGCCTTTGGGGCAGGGTATTGTGAAATGATGCCGGGGAAGCGGTTGTCAGAGACTGCGATGTGCAGTGGTTCAGGACCGAAGCGGTGTTTCTAGTATTGATGGCTCGAGAAAGATGATCCTCGGAAAGGTTTAAAGTTGGTAGCGATGGATTGGTTCAAGTGCTATAGAGATAGATTTTGATTTAAGGCAACAACTGGGCAGCAAAGGATGAGGAAGGACATCTGGAAGGTGTCTTGTGGTGGTTAGGTTCCTAGAAGGCCAAGTGTGAGAAATAGAAGTCGAGTAGTTGCTTAAAGGAGAGGGTTTGACCAAAGTGGGAGAGTGACAAGGTAGCATATGGATTACGTGGTAGGATAACTACACGTCTTGAGGAAAGTTTGGAGTGATTTGGGATTCATGTGGACAGTAACTAGGTCTACGGACTTAATTTGGAATGTTTGCTGTTATACTGGGGGAAGATTGGATGCGACAGAAATGAGTTTTCTTGATATGAAGAGGAATGTAACATGATTTCGGGTTGGGATGTATCGTTGCACCTTTAGTTGATGTCAATGGGAAGTGAACGGACTTGTACAGCTGGTGAATGAGCATGGGCTCAGGGTGGTTTATTGATTTCGTAGTAATTGTACTCGGTGCAGCGCTGTTAGAAGATGTCGGCATGTAATTTCCACAGGTGGGTTATCTCCTATGAGCAGGTTATCGGTCGTGTGGTGTTGACGAAGCATCTACGAAGAATTCTACTAGCTATCCGGTAAGATGTTGGATATGTAAATATGGCTAGTGATTCAGAGTGTTCATGAAGTGTTAACAGAAGGATTTCGAGGAATTTGGCGGGTTGATTATGCAAAATCATGTCAATGGGGGATAAGGAGTCTTGGTAGGATCCAGAGGTATGCAATGGTAGCTCCAAGCTAAGTGGGAGAGTCCCACCATCTACGATTGAATTTCATGGTTGTCTACTTGTGAGGTTTCTGGTTATCGGCATATTGGTGGGTTATTACGACTAAGGAAAGAAAATATCAGTGGTAGTTTGAGCAAAGGATTGGAGGAATGTGTGCTATACTTGGACTTTATCAGTTCATGTTCAGTTTTGAGAAGACTCAGGGCTTATGCTTTGTGTGGAGATGATGTACAAGGAAAGTGATCCAGCCGGGTGCTTCTTTGAGAGGGTGTTCATATGCTAGCAGGGCCTTGGAGTTTGATTATAGCCGAGACCAAGTCAGAGTGAGTGGCTCTCAAAAACGGTCTTAGTGGATTCAAAAATATAAGTGCGGTGCCTAAGGATTTCGAGTCCGTAGTATGGCTAAGTATCGAGCTTTTGCAGCAGATTATGAAAGGGGCTTGGAGTGTTCTACGTTATCTTCGGGTTGCGGTGTAGCATTGGAGAAATGGAAGAAAAATGACTTTGGATTCATATAGGAATTATCATAATCGGTGTACCAATTGAAGATGTAAATGTGCGCACAAGGAGGGTATGAGATGGTTCGTGGGTTTTGAGGCAATGTGGATTCGTGAAATGGAGTCACTCGGGGCGAGTGCGGATTGAGTTTAATATAATTTGAATGGAGTTATTGTTATATCTAAGGAAAGTCTAGGTAAAATTATAAGTAGTCGGATAAGTTAGCAATGGTTGAATTGACATGATGGTGGAAATGATCAGTTCCTTCAGCGTGTTAATCTATACATGTGATTTGTGGCAGTACTTGCGAGGCTTGACGGTTGCCGTAATTGATTTTATTTGGAGGCATTCGAGTATTATGGCCTGTTATGTGTAGATGGATCCCAGAAGAGTTATGGTGGTTTAGACCACTACTTGAGGATTGTATTTTCTGCGGTTATGGGAATTCAATCGCGTGTTGCAATGGTTCTCCTGAAATGACTTAAGTAAAAGGTTTCTACGTGATTGAGTGTTTGGTCTATTAGTGGATCAGGAGTCATGATGGAATTCTTGTACTCTCACGTATTGGTATGTTAGGTGCAGTGAGTGGCATGGGAATTAGGAGTTGAGGATCAAGGTTACAGTTTGGTGTAAACAAGAATGTCAAGAGCTCGGATGAGCAGGAAATGATTCAAATGGTTAAAGTAAGATGGTATTGTCTTAAGCGTCACCTGAGATCGGTGTTATGTGTAAGAGGCTTTACGTACTGATCGCGGATTCCTGATTTGCCTTACAGCATTAGTGTGGCCGGTGGTATGGACGTGCAGACTTGTTACCTGGTGCGGAAGGTCGTGAGAGTGTATCCCATGGGAAGATTATATAAGTGTGACATGTAGCCACTTGATTGACTAAAGATTTAAAACCAAGTATGGAGATTGTGGTATTATCGCTAATGTGAGAATTTATGCCTGAAGGGCGCTCGGTTTATTTGGTTGTGGATTATGGAAGTTTGTTTCGTATTTGACGGTTGTTCTTGTGTGTCATGGGAAAAAGAGTTATTGTGGATCCTTGATAGGTTATTAGCCCAGTGTGGTACGATCAGAATCAGCTTGAGGTCCGTGGATGGATCTAAATGTGAATGTGGGCTCTATATGAGGCTGGATGTGTTCGTTTCAGCATAACATTGTTTTCGGACTTCGGGTCTTGGATGTTATTTCTGTTGTCGGCCCTTCCGTGTAGTCTCTATTGTGCCATGTGGGTTGTGAGGTGGTTTGAATTCGCACTCATATTGAGATCCCGTATAGTTTGCGGTGTTATATGAGCAGGAAGGCTCTCTAGAAGCAGGTCATTTATTGCACCTTAGTCGTGCTTGAGTTTTGTAGCGTATGGCGCTATCTGATAGTATTGTGCACTTGGCGTGATTGTGGCTGACATTCAGGTATTTCATAGGTATAATCGTTTTGGCTTGATGGGTACTTCCCAATTTAATGTCATGTGTGGATTGGGTGGCACGCCGCCACGGGTATGTTGTTTGGATCGGGTCGCACGACACAACGGTATCATATGTGGATTGGGGTGAACGCCGCAACAGTATGATGTTGAGTACAGTTCCCCATATCTATTATTGTGTGTTTTGTTCTCGTTTATGAGGAAGGTTTATAACATCCCTTCGGTTGTTTAATTAGTTACGTGGGTTGAGTGGTTCTTTTCAGAGTTTGTTTCTCCTTATGTATCACATTCGAGTTTGTGGCTTGTTGGCATATGATGGCATCATATGAGACTTTTAGTAGTGATTGTGGTGGCTTATTACCGGAACAACTTGTACTGGGTGAGGCGAGATTTTTGGACCTGGGATCAGTACGATCAGATTTATATGAGGCATATTAAAGAGCAAATATCGTTATTTAGTTCATAATGAGGTAATGGTTCCTGTCAGGAGGAGGGACTAAATAATTTGTTGACTATGCAGTTCGTCATGAATTTCTACACATCTCTTCCGTCGTGACAGTATTGCAAGAGTTGGAATAGGACTTATACGTGTCATGAGGTGTGTTGTGGGCATCAGATTCGTGGAATTGTGGCTATTGTTGTTAGAGGACATTATGAGGGTCATGTGAACTATATGGTACATGGTGTGAATTTAGTAAGGGTATGCAATCATGTTTGGTACAGTGTGTAATGATTTATACGGTGTTCGTATGTTGGAAACAGGCCTGGTAGGGAAATTCAGATATTGGAATCTGGCTCTAAGGCTTTTGGCCAAATAAACGGGGGAATATTCAGACTAGCTTGATCTAACGTGCTCAACTAGGTTGTGGTAGCACGGATAGGTTCTCAAGGGGTGAAACAATGATTTTAGCAAACTCCGGAGAAATTCTTAGCACGTTTGAGGACGAATGTATATTTAAGTGGGAGAGAATGTAATGACCCGACCGGTCATTTTTGACTTTTGGAACCCCTACCCCTAAATAAGACTCCACGTATGTGTTTTACTAATTTATGACTTGCGTTCGGGATTTAGAAGTGTTCGGGTTAAAATCGGAACACTTAGTTCCTTAGTTTGGCTTCAAAAAGGGAAAGTTTGACTTCGGTCAATATTTTTAGAAAACGACCCCAGAATCGAGATTTGACGGTTCTAGTAGGTTCGTATGATGATTTTGGACTTGGGCGTATGTTCGAATCGGGTTTTGGACAATCTGGGAGCGTTTCAACGCTTAATAGTGAAAATCAACTATTTAAAGGTTTAAGGTTCTTTAAACTTGGTTTGGAGTAGGTTTTGGAGTAATTGAGGCTCGTTTGGAATTTCGAGCTTGGGAATAGCTCCGTATGGTGGTTTAAGACTTGTACGCAAAATTTGGTGTCATTCCGAGTAGTTTAAGTATGTTTCGGCGCGTTTGGAGTAAGTTTGAAAATTTTGAAAATTCTAAGTTGAATCAATTTGGTTTGAGGTATGATTCTTAGTTTCGATGTTGTTTTACACATTCCGAGGGTTCGAGCGAGTCAGTTTTATGATTTGAAACTTGTTGGTATGTTCGGGCGGGGCCCCGAGGGCCTCAGGTGTCAACCGGACGAGGCTAAGACCAATTTTGGAATTTGGAGCAACAACTGAAGTTTTCAGCTTCTGCTTCAATCGCACCTGCGCTTGGGCAGTCGCAGGTGCGACCATCGCAGATGCGACATTTTGCTCGCAGAAGCAGAAAGAGGAGGGCAGGCCATCAACCGCAGATGCGGAATTTTGGGCGCACCTGCAGGCGAGCAGGAGCGAGGCAAGGCGCACAGAAGCGAGAAATGCGCATGTGCGAAGGCGTGGGGCGCAGATGCGGTTGCACAGAAGCGGTCCATTTGTCCGCAGGTGCGGAGCCAGGCCAAGAGGAAAATCTCGCACGTGCGAGGGTTTTTCTGCACGTGCGCAAAAATCACAAAAGGCAGAACCTCCAAGTTGCGTATTTTGAGCTCATTTTCTCCATTCTTGGGCGATTTTGGAGCTTTTTGAGAGGGGATTTCAACTAGCAACTTGAAGGTAAGTTAATCATACACACTTTGAGTTAAATACATAGATTATGGATAGATTATAACCTGTAAATTTTGGAAATCAAGGGTATAGATGAAAAACCTAGATTTTTATAAAAATGAGATTTTAACCACGAAAATGGTTATGGAATTGGATGGAAATTGTATATTTGAGTTCTTGAGATTATGGGTAATGTTTTCCTCCGAAGATTTTCGAAATCTGGGAACGTGGGCCCGGAGTGAATTTTATAAATTTTACCATTTTGGATAGGGTAATCTATTTAATAGTCTAATTTCGAATTATTGAACATGTATTAATTATTTTATATAACCTTTTGATAGTTTCGGATTTTTCGGCACCGAATTGAGAATTTTTACACGACATTGTGATCGAAAAGTGGGCTTTCAGACAAGGTAAGTCTCTTGTTTAACCTTGTAAGAGGGAATTTACCCCATAGGTGATTTAAAATAATAATTATTGCTAATTGTGGGGGCTACGTACGCACGAGGTGACGAGAGTCCGTGCGTAGCTACTAATTATGCTATGTCTGGGTAGCTTAGGACTCAAATCATGAATTTCTTGTGATAATTGCATCTTTTATTTAATTAAAGTACTGGAATTATATTGTGAATTGTTAGAAAAGATAGTAAAAGGCTAAATTTTATATACTTGAATTTTTGTACAAAATTATTCAAATGTTAATAGAAATTGTAAATCCTTATGTGTTAGCCCTATAATAATGACTTCTCTTTCCGGAGGTTCATAAGAAAATGTCCTCCTTTCTTGTGGAGCGGGCCGAACGCCTCGATAGGATAGATGTATCTATAGATCGTGTCGCACGTCCCTCAACAGTGTACACGATACTCTGGATCGGGCCGAACGACCTCGGCAGGCATCGTGCCTAATAATAATAATTACACGATACCTTGATATTCTATTGCAGCTTGTGAAGCTAATTGATAAATTAAAATTGAAAGAATTAATTATTTCTGATGGTTAAAGAAAATTATTGTTATTCCTATATATCATGCCGATTTAAATATTTCTATTTTAATATTATTGACCCTTTGTGAGTATCAAAGTCGACCTCTCGTTATTACTTCTTCGAGATTAGGCATGATACTTACTAGGTACACGTTGTTTACGTACTCATACTACACTTACTGCATATTTGTTTGTGTGCAGGTACATATATGTCTAGCGGCATTGTGGGCGCAGAGGCGTGGTTAATGCGGGGATTTAGGTGAGCTGCATTCTATATTACGATCCGCAACCAGCAGAGTCTCCTTCAGAGTTATTTATATCTTTCCTGTTTAAATTGTATTCCGGACAGATGCTGTATTTTATTTTACTCCCTAGTGAATACTCATGCACTTGTGACACCGGATTTTGGGAGTGGTTATGGCTTGTTTAGTAATTTTGTTGCTAAAATATTTATCACTTATTCTATGAGTTCTATCTTTACTATTTAATTGAAGAAAATCTCGATTCAAAAATACTAAAATGAGTAATTAAATTAACTAATTATGACTGGCTTGCATGACAACGGTGTTAGGCGTCATCACGACCTTTAATGAATTTTGGGTCGCGACAATTTATGTGAGAAAAGTCGCATTTTGAGGGTCAAACTTCTTAATTTTAATCTGAATTAGGATATAAATTTTTTAAGTTTTTTAAAATAAAATTTATATATTTAAAAACTACATGAAAAATATTATAAGTCGTATTAGTTAATAATTCAAAGTGTATATAAAAAATAGACAAAAAAATCAAGAGCCCCGAACTCCACGTAGGGAGGGAGTGAGTAACTAGGGGTGGCAAAACTAACCCAAACCCATTTGACCCACCCAAGCTTTGATGGGTTTGGGCTAGATAAATTTTAAAAATGGGTTATTTTGGGCTAGCCCAAGTTAGCCTATCAAAAATCATCAGCCCAACTGGACCCGTGATGATGCCCACCTTGGCCCTAGAAATGCTCAATCTTAGAGTTCTACCTTGACCCATATTTTGAAAAATATTTTCTAATATTTTCATATTTGGTTGGTTTAAAAGTTTGAAAAATAATTTCTTTATAAATTCGTTTTTCTCCAATTGAAGGAAAATATTTTTCAAAACTCTTTTTCAACATTTCCCATCTCCACCAACCCCTGCCACCACACCCACCACCCCTACCCCACCCAACCCCTACCTCACCCCTAACTCTCACCCACGCACCACCTAAACCCAACCCCAACCCCACCCCTACCACTGACCCCTCACCCTAAATATATGAAAATATTTTTTAGAGTACTTTTTTTTCACGATGTAAAAAAAATATTTTCCTTTCATGACGTAGAAAAAGTATTTTCTTTCATTTCAACAAAATAAGTACTTTATTTTCATGATATCGAATGATTTATTTAATTAACTGTTGTTGGCAAAAATAATCATCAAACATGAAAAAAATCTAAAGTAAAGTGAAACACATTATCACAACAAAAAAATAACAAATAAAATCTATATCAATAAAATAAAGGACGTTATTGAGCTATTCTTTTAGGTATCACAATAAAATAAAAGAAAGTACTCGTTTTATTAAAATGAAAGAAAATACTTTTTTTTACAACATGAAAAGAAAATATTCTTTTTATTGAAATAAAAGAAAATACTTTTTCTATAACAGGAAAATAAAGTACACATTTTGTGAAAAAGAAAATACTTTTTATATATTCATGAAAAGAAAGTATCTTTTTGTTAAAACAAAAGAAAATATTTTTTCTACAACATGAAAAAAAATACTCATTTTATGAAAAAGAAAATATTTTTTCTACATTAGAAAAAGAAAGTATTTATTTTATTGAAATAAACGAAAATACTTTTTCTACATCATAGAAAGAAAATTTTTATTTTGTTAAAATGAAAAAGAAAATGCTCTACCTAAAGCATTAAAAGAAAATATTTTTTCTACATCATCATGAAAAGAAAGTACTCATTTTATGAAAAAGAAAATATTTTTTCTATATCATGAAAAGAAAGTACTCTTTTTGTTGAAACAAAAGAAAATACTTTTTCTACAATATGAAAACAAAATACTCATTTTGTAAAAAAGAAAATAATTTTTTTACATCATAAAAAAGAAAGTAATCTTTTTTTAAAACAAAAGAAATTTTTTTTTCTACATCATGAAAAGAAAGTACTTATTTTATTGAAATGAAAGAAAATACTTTTTCTGCATTACAAAATAATTTTTTTGGTTTTTGTTGAAATGAAAAAGAAAATACTTTATCTGCAACATTAAAAGAAAATATTTTTTTCTACAACAGGAAAAGAAAATATTTATTTTGTGAAAAAAAAAAATAATTTTTCTATATCATGAAACAAAAGTACTCTTTTTTGTTGAAACAAAAGAAAATACTTTTTCTAGAACATGAAAAGATAGTACTTATTTTATTGAAATAAAAAAAAAATACTTTTTTTACATCATAAAAAGAAAATATTCATTTTGTTGAAATGAAAAAAAAACTCTATCTATAACGTTAAAAGAAAGTACTCTAAATAATATTAATATTTATGGTGGGATTGGAGGTTGGGGTGGTGGGAGGTTCTGATCTTTGTTAGTATTATAAGATAAAGATCTATTAAATAAAATTATATATCTAAATTGAGGAAAGAAATCATTTGGCACGAATTGACATTTATTTCAAAATATTAGATAATTTTTATATATGTTTGTTTAAAAGTTGAGAATATTATAAAGATTTAAGTCAATTTAGGCGGGATGACTCATTAAATGAGTCAGTCCATCTTGATCCAGCCTATTTTAACCCAAGTAAACTTTGGGCGGGGTTGGATAATGACTCATTTAATGAGTCAACCCACTAGTCCAAAATACAATCAAACAGCCCATTTCCCACCCTGGGAGTAACTAAAAGAGCCCCGAACAAAAGAAAAAGAAAAAGAAAAAGAAAAAGTAAGGAAAAGAAAGAAAAGAGCGCCACCAGATTTTGACAAGTCGCAGCCAATAAAATGACGTTTTCTTAACATTCGTAAAATCTCAATTCCAAAGCCATAAATCCATTACATCAAATCCACCTCTTTCTATCCCCCCCTCCCCAACCACTACAATTTCCTGCCGTTCGCTCCTCAGCTTTCTGCAGTTTCCGCAGCTACCCAAACACCTGCTCGAACCTTAATTTCCTTCCCTCAATTTCCTTCCAATTTTGCTTCATAAGTATCAATTTCCCATTCCCTTTCGCACCTCAACTTTTATCCCTGCGAAATTCAATTCCCCATTTCTAGGGTTTCTGTTTGTATTCTTTTTCTTCACCTTCATTCATTCCCATGAAATGATCGTGGATTACGAGGACCGCGGTGGGGGGGATGATTCTGATTCCTGTTCTAAGTCGATAAACGAGACGGTGAATGGGTCCCACCATTTCACCATCAGGGGTTACTCCCTCGCTAAAGGTATGGGTCCCGGGAAGTACATAACTAGCTACACATTTACAGTGGGCGGTTATGATTGGGCCGTTTATTTCTACCCTGATGGTAAGAATATTGAGGATTCTTCCACGTATGTCTCTGTTTTCATCGCCCTTGCTAGTGAGGGCACTGATGTCAGGGCACTGTTTGAGCTGACTCTATTGGATCAGAGCGGGAATGGGAAGCACAAAGTTCATAGCCATTTTGATCGGGCGCTCGAGAGCGGCCCATATTCTTTGAAATATAGAGGAAGCATGTGGTATGTCTGCAAATTTATTCATTTGCTAGCTTGTGTAATGACACTATTAAATTAGCAAGATTCGTGGCCAAATGGTTTAGGTTTTTATGTTTTCTTAGGGTTTATGTTGCGTGTAATTGGGATTTTGCATATTCCAAGTTTGTCGATATACTGGAAATAGGAGTGCTTTTGCCTACCCTTGTTGCATTTTTCTTATTTCTCTCATTGTTGTGACCATGAGGTAGGAGGTCACAGGTTCAAGCTGCGGAAACAGTCTTTGAGCCTGTATATATAAGACCCAATCTGCTCCGGCCCTTCCCCCGACCTCGCACTAGCCTTTGACCTTGGTTGTTGAGGTGGCCTAGTGGTTGAAGAGTTGGAGTAATTCAGAATACTGAAATCTTCCTATTTGCAGAGTTACTTCGTAACCGTACTAGTGGGAGGTAATAGACTAATAAGTATATGGTGGAATAGTCAAGGTGTCCACAAGTTGATTCTGACGCCACTGATACTTATAAGATTGAAGAAAAAGAAAGGTAGAAAAGAACCAAACCTTGGTTGCGGGGGTACGTCTAACTTTGTCTCCGGGAAACTCTAAATGATTGCAAATCAATCATTAACTTTAGTTTTTTAGAAAATTGACTTACTGAAATCTGAGTCAGCCTCATGATTTGACCCCTGGCTCAGCCATTTGAGGACTCAACCTTTTCTTTTTACCACTTTGAATGGTGTTTGTATGTTCCATTTTCAGTTCTCTCGTGAAGTTTCCATATGAATGATCAGTTGATGAAACCACAGTTCATTTTGTTACTATTTTGTAAATCTTATATTAATGGAATAAAATAATTTTTGTAATGAAAAATGATAACAGATTTGATATATTATGATTGCCATTCATAACAAGAGTATCTTTGTTAAAGCTCAAGATAATTCACCAATTGTTTAGTTGGGTCACTACACTACCTTTTTGATTCCATGGTATTTAAGCACATTGAAAACTTTCTCTCTTACTCGCATTAATGGAATTTCTTGCCTGTACGTACAGGGGTTACAAACGATTTTTCAGAAGATCAGTTTTGGAAACCTCTGACTACCTGAAGGATGATTGCCTGTCTATGCGCTGTACTGTTGGAGTTGTGAGAACTCGTGTCGAAGGACCCAAAGATTATAGTGTTTCTGTTCCTCCATCAGACATGGGCCAAAGTCTCAAATATGTGCTGGATGCTGAACTTGGTTGTGATATTGATTTCCGTGTTGGCGAAGAGACTTTTAAGGCTCATAAGTTGATACTAGCTGCTCGTTCTCCTGTGTTTAGAGCCCAATTCTTTGGGCTTGTGGGGAATCCTAATTCAGACAAAGTAGAACTTGAGGATATTGAGCCCTCAATTTTCAAGGTAATAAGTTCTTGCTTTTTTTGTTCACAATAGGTTCTTGCATTGATATAATGATTTCTGCCATTAAAAGAAAATAAAAAAGAAAGCTAGGGTGAAAATAGATAATTGAGGGGATATGAGAACTCTCATGGACATTCCAGATTCATTTTGTATGTTAAAGGTGTAAATGGAATATATTTCACTGCTCTTTATTAGACATTCCTTTCTTAGTTAGCATTGTTATACTTAGGCTTAAATGATTCTTATGGCTAATGTTCTGTGCATTAAACATCTTTGAACGTTACAGTATTTGGTAAAACTAACTAAATTTTTTCTATAAGCAGAATAATTTTATTGGTGATGGAAAAAACAATCCTACATACAAGAGCTATACCAAAAAGTAGAGAGTCTACAAAATGTGATTATTTTGAAAGATAGCCAATTTTCAATATAAATTGGAACCTCATGATAATACTAAGTTTAGATGGTTTTCTGGAATTTATATCTAAGAACTACCTAAGCTGACAGAATGATGTCCTCCATTATTCTTTCTATCGCTAAGAGGATATATTGAAAGAAAATAGCAGTTAGCTAAGCAATTCCATCCCTTATAGTCATGGTGTTTCCACCTCACTTTTCCCAAATCGAGTTTCTTTCAATAAAAGTTGTTCATTACCATTTTGTAATGCACATGCGTATCTTGTGCCAACCTTAGGGCTTTTTCTAATAGTTGGGATGATTGTGTACATCTGTTTGTTTTGTAGGCTATGCTCCATTTCATTTACTCTGATGAGCTTCCGGATTTGCTTGAAATTGCTGGCTCTACTTCAACACGAACATCTACAATAATGATGCAGCATATATTGGCTGCAGCGGACCGCTTTGGTTTAGATAGGTTGAAACAGTTATGCGAGGCTAAATTATGTGAAGAAGTGAATGTGGATACAGTGGCTACGACTCTTTCCCTTTCGGAGCAGCATCAATGCCTACAGCTTAAAGCCATATGTTTGAAATTTGCAGCAACAAACTTGGGAGGTGCGTGTAGTCCGTAGATGTGAGCAGTGCAGTGTTTCAGGTTATGTCATTTCTAGTTTTTCAATGTCTGTTTATCTGCAGACATGTTTTTGTCTCTGATTATTCATTTCCAGTGCATTTGTCCCATACTTCAATGTAGTCCAGTTCAAATGATAAGCCAAGTAAAGAGTTGGTATCCGTAGACCAGAGCAATAGTCCCTTGAACTCCTTTTGCTAAATGACTTATGGATATGCTTAGGTTCTGAAAATTCTCTGCTGAACACTATTTTCAGAAAAAATCTCTGTTGAAATCTTGCTGATGGACCTTGTTTTTGTATAAAAAGGTGATTTTGGCTTCCAATAGATTATTTTTGGTGTTAAGTTCGGGAATCGGTTGTGAGGAATCTAGCAAAATGGGTAACCATGGGAATATAATAACGAGATCTCCTTTAGAACTTCTTTAAAATGTTTTGGAGCTCTTGGTGGAGGATTGTTGAATGTCAGTACTGCCAGTTGGCTAGGCTCCTAGGCTTTGGCGGACACATTGCTTAAATTCTTGAAAGAATATGTTAGTGGTTTTGGCTAATGGAGTTAGTATCTTTGAAAAGGATGTATCTGTAAGATTTGCAGTTGCATTTTCTAAAGGAACCTCCAAGTTCTGATAGCCAACAACTACAAGTTACATTGAATTTTATCAATCTGCTGGCCTTGTTTAGCTCGTTCTCTAAGTTTGTCGTTAGTTAATGTGGTCGGGTCCTGTACGTGCAAGAAGCTAGCTCGTCAGAGATGCATGTTTGCAGGTGCTTCAGGGGGTGGACGTCCACAATTCACCTCTACTAAATCTAACCTAGATGGGGTTTTCTAGACCCAATGGTACTAGTTGGCAGTTGCAGATAGATAGATGATGAGATCTAACCTTTGCATCAATCTTCTTTAGCAGGGGGGCACACTTGTTTCAAAACTAAGCGTGAGTGTTTCTCCTTTCCTTGTCCAACCAACATATGCTTATTCTTCTTTTAACAACTCCTAGTAGGGAAAAAGGCCGAAAATTTTGTCTGACCTTGTAGATGCATGTAACTTTTTTCCATGTACAATATTGAGTGTCTGGCTTCATGTTTTTTTAAGATGAAGATTCCTGATACAAGTGACACAGGAATCATGGAAAATGATAGTTTGATATTGTGTGTAGTACTATTTTTAGAGAAAATATTTTGTATTATTAAAAAGTTAAGTTTCTGAGGTAAAGTTCCCAGAAACTTGCAGAGTAGAAATATTCCTGCTACACTTCTCCAATCGACACCATAAAAGAGAATGTTTGGATGGATACCTGAAGTTTGAATGATGGAATGAGAGATTTAAGACTGGGAAGACATCCAAGGGTGTGGCTTAACGCTCATTAAAGTGGGATGAATACCATGAGAGGATAGAGTACAAATCCCAACAGAGACAAATTCCTTGGTGATTTCTTCCCGTCTGCCCGTTTTAAATTTTGTATAATAAAGTTGAATTACTTGATTGTGTCTCGTGGCTGTTGGTTTTTAGCTAACCTTATAGTTATGATCATATAGCTTTTGATGCTGATAGTGCAAGTTGAAATTTGAATAATAAAGTTGAATTAATTGATTGTCTCGTGCTTGCTAGTTTTTAGCTAACGTTATGCCTATAATCTGGTTTGGGCAATGTGTTACAAGTGCTGGAAGCCTCAACATGTGACAATAATTCCCTTTGTTTTCCTCTGCTAGAACTGGAACTATAATCCGTGCCATACAGGTTCTTGCTTAATTTCGTTTGACAGCCTCAAGCTCTTAAAGTATGTGTAGCCTGTATAAGATGTGTTTCCTTCATTATTTCAGTAAGTTGCTAAAATACTGATTGTTGTTAAACAGTTGTCATGCAGTCAGAAGGATTTAAGCACTTAGAAGAGAGCTGCCCGTCACTGTTGTCAGAGCTACTGGAAACAGTTGCATCAGTTGATGAGAAGGCGACTGTGATGTCTAGCAAGAAAAGGACTAGCAGCAGCATCTTTGGGTTGGATCTGGCAGCAGATGGTGCTGCAGCAGAATCTGTTAATCCAAATGCTAGGCGTGTGCGAAGACGGATGTAATCTTATAGTAGTCTTTTGAGTGCAAAGCAAGCTTCTTGGTAGAAAATCTGCTACTAGAAAACTCACCTAATGATTATGGTTATGTTAGTCAATTCGTTGTTACCGGGATGTAGGAACAGTTCTAATGAGCTTAAGTGATATAACTTTTAATGTTAGCATTATTGGTTTTGTGTCGTTGATCCAAACAACCTAAGGGCAGGATATGTGGTCTATAATGTATCTTGTTATCTTTTTGACTACCCGAGCTACTTGTTTCTGTAGGACACAGCGTTAATGAGTATGTAACGAGTTCCCCATATAAGTGATGCCCGTATTATTGTTTTTGCTCAGTTTTGATTTTATTGATGTGTGTGTGTTTGTCTGTGCAGGGGCGAAACCACCTTTTGTTAAGGGTTGACCACCCTTAGTCGAAATATTACGAAAAATTACACTATGTATATAAGTAAAATATTGATTTTAGATGTATAAAACTTATATTGAACACCCTTTGTCGGGATTTGTTTTTACTTTTTTCAAGTCTGAACATCCTTGGAAAAATTTCTGGCTTCGCCACTGTGTATGTGGGTAATTTGAATGTCTGATGCTATAATAACTTCTTGGTTTATAAATAATACTGAAATCACCATATGAAGTCCTTTTATCGCAATAGGAAAAGCATGCGTGCGAATGAAAGACGTTGACTTGAAAAACTTTCCAAGAGAAGGAAACTGTGTGATGACTATAGCTTTGCTGTGGCATATGACAAGGAGCCTAGTAGTGAAAGCATTTCAAAATCGCCTGAAAAGGGAATCAAGAGAGATATTATGACCTCTCCCACAATCTCAGGTGAAGTTCAATACCTTATTAGCGTCCTTACTGTTAAAGTTTCATGGTTTATGCTGTCATACTGAGAGCAGTATGCTGTCTTTCTCTACAGGAGTTGGGTTTCAGCATCAGATAGAAATCATCAGAAGTATCTTACTGGTAAGAGACTTAAGATTTGAGTTTGGGCTGCATTTTGCCACTTTTGTATCGTTTTCTTTCTTTCTGGATTAGACACACTTTTTTCTCGAAAAAGCTTTTGACCGGAGTCGAATTTTCCTTTCTAGTAAAATTTAGCATTAAGTCTTTCAAGGTGCCACAGCTTTATATTAAGGTTTCCTGAAATGGAAGCAATTGGTTCGCTGAAGGTATTTCACAGGCACTCTATTTTTTTCCCGTCAATCTCAGATGCATTGTGAAATCTAGAAAATCTTCGATCTTTAATCAAGATTGCTGGACTTTATGCATCTAGGAATTCTAGTATTAGCTGTAGGGATTCGATGTATACACAATTTATGTTAACACTGGACCACTAATAAGATGATCGTATGTGCAAATGTTAAGAGCAAATAGGTATGTTCTTTTTCTTTCAATCAGGAGCAACTAGATTTGTTTTTGAGAAGTTCACTCAGGTCAGAGATGACAATAGAACTCTACAGCAGGCTGGTATTTCGCAGAATGGCAATCTTCACTTTGTAGCCTTGTTTTCACGAAAGGTCCTCCATCATTGTGATCCCTAAAGATGATACTCCTGCTTAAGCATTATACATTACAGATCAAGAATTATCTAGGTATTGTTGGGAAGATGAGTACTTGTATGCTTTTGAATAATGATGCTTTGCATAGTTATCAAAAAGAATAGAGAAAGAAATGTTACAATAGGTTTTGGCTATTCTATGGTTCGCTGATGGTGTCTAAGTAGTCATTTTTATATTCAGGCGTCCACCGAGACCTATCTTAGAATTGGGGCCTCCCAATCCTTTGTCAGATCCTCCAGCAACTAAGTTGGACAAGCATGATGAGAAGAACCATAAACTGGAGATTTCATCTCTTACAAATCCGATTGATCAATCAGCTGATGATACTGTTCCAGATTCTAAAGCATTGGCCATAGTTCCGCCTGTAAATGGAAAGACACTTGCCGTGGTTCCTGTCAATCATAAAAATAGACTTTCTGAGCTTTCACAGCGTAGAACAAGGAGGCAATTCTCAGTCACTTAAGTAGAAGCACGAAGCTGTAGAACAGCTTGGAACTGGAAGGTATGAAAATATTAGGGTTATCATCACGAGCGATGAGAACAGTTCGAAATTGTAAGTTTCATGGTTGATCTGCATTTCAATCGTTGGTAATGCAGGAATGTGTGCTTTTAATAATGTTGATCACCGAACTTACGTTGACATGAAGGTTAGACATTGCAAGCCAGTTTTAAAAGGCGTCCATGGGCATACCTCAGGATCGCGAAGCATACGTCCCAAAAATCTGGACATGCTTTGTGCACATGTCCAACGTTTAACATCTGATGCTAGCGCAATAGTTTTTGTACGAATTGTGTAGGAAAACTCTTAATTAGCCGTGTTTCCTCTTAAAATCTTTTAGCTAACCCTTGACTTCTTAATTGTCTTCTTTACCGATTCCAAATTAGAAGTTTCAGAACATTAACAACTCAAAATTTGAGTACTGATATCACATATTCTCTGTTAAGTGTGATCTTGAAACCGTTCATCTGGAAAACGCCATGAGGGTGTTAGTCGGAACCTTTCATTTGGAAACAGATAGTAGGTATTTATGTCTTATGTGTTTGGTCAGTAAACTATTCTTTATTTATTCGTCACCATAAGCTTGATCTTTTCATTTCCATTTATAACAGTGTTATCCTTTTTTGTGTTTATAAGTGATGTAACCTGTCTGTTTAGCCGTTAAGAATTGATGAGTAACTGCTACCTCAGGTAAATACCTTCAGGCTGCACCTTTCAGTTATATCTTGACTTATTAAGGAGTGCCAAAGAGTTGGGTTCAGCAGTGTATATGTTATTTCTTTAAGAGTACAAGTCTTATGTGAATTTTGGTTACATCTCAAAATAGAATTACGATAGTGAAGAAGCACATTTGAAGTAAAATTTTTATACAGTACTCTGTAGTAGATATTAGTATGTTTTTCCCCTCAAATTACTTGGTGTGATGACAATGTGTAGATATATCCATTTTTTGTAGTGTTTGGGTGACCAGGACATTATAGTTGACTTGTATCTCATGATATTTTTATTCTTTTGTATTTTTTTATGCTTATGCTAGTTCGCTTAAATACTTAGATAGTTATATTACAATTTTCAAAAACTATTTTCTTGTTTGTTTTGTACTTTTAAGGCAAAATACATAAACAAACACTTAAAGTAGGCTTTAGCTGTGAGTTAAACACTCTAACTTATCAACCTCAACTTGACACAAATGTGTTTCGTAAACTTATTCTTACATGACAAAATGTTTGATTTTCACACATTTTGGGGTGCTTGAGGTTCTTAAAATTATCTTTGTTTTGCTTTTTCTTTTTAATGTAGACCCCACTTCTTCCATCAACCTCGTTCTTGGAATGCCAGCCTTCTGTAGCGTCAAAACGCTAGCACAAATTGGTTCCACAGTCACGCATGGTAAGGGGGTGTGGGGACAACCAAGACACCACTTTTACCAGATATGGGTCCGTACGACCCAAAGAGCTTGCCACTAGAACCCAATCCTTAAGAGGCTAAGGTCCAAGGGGAACGACTGAAAGCGGCTGCTTCTAAACCCTACTGTTCACATCGATTACCCTTAGAATTCAGGTTGGGTAGTGTTTACCCGAAAAGTCGGATATAGTTAAATTTATAAGTAGTTCTAAGGGTATGTGATATAGCTTGACATAAATCGCACGTTGAAGTGGAAATGTTTAGATTCTTGGCTATAAAAACGGGATATAAATTATTGAACAAGAAGAGTGAGTATACTGAGTAAAACAAACTCAAGAGATTTATTCTTCAATAAGAGAAGTAGTCTTTTTTTTTTTACAATGTGTGGACCTGCTCTGTGTTTACAAGGATTTCCCTTCTTATAGTAGAGGGATCTTACTTTATTTATAATAAAAAATATATAGTGGAGAACTCATGATGAATTGTCTTCTCCTCGATTCCCGCCAAGATTCTCACCCCTAGTGCGGTTGCAACGACTATTGTCTACAAGCTCGATACTGGCTCGAGCTCGGTATTGGGTCGAGCCCTCGGCCTTGGTTCGAGTTCGACATTCGGGGTGAGTGTCGATCGGTCTGTGCGTCTCCGACGACCTTCACGTTGCCTTGCGGTTCGATTTGGTCATGGGCTCGATAATGATACCGAGCCAATTCCTCGATTGGTCTTGGAGCTCGAAGCTTGTTTGTACTATCTTCGGAACTCGTCTCGAAGTCTCACTTCAGTCACTTACCATTCGAACTCGATCAAACGTACGAAGGCCTAAATCTATTTCGACCGTATCCAGATAGTCCCCTCATTTCTCAGGAAGAATGTGGTGAGAAGCGATATGATTTTCAACGGCTCGATCGGATTATAAGATGGAGTTTTCACTGGGCTTGGTCATGACGTACGTGATAGCTGACCCGTCGATTTAGTCTTTCAAGGTATTTAATGCATGTCAGACGGTGGTCGGCCACCGCTGATACTGAACCGCCACGGTATAAACCTATAAATAACCCTTCCATTTATCATTCACCACTTTTACATCTTCACTCTCCCAAATTTTCTTACTCTTTCTGTCTATATTTCGCCGCTCGTAGAGCCACCTTCACCAGCGTTTGGCACTTTCAACCTTTCATCTTCCTTTGCTTTTCTTTTTCTTATATCAATGGCAAAAACTTCAAAAATCGTACCTCAGAAGGAGAAAGCTTCCTCTTCACGGCCTTCCGGCGACAAGGCGCCGGTAGAGCCGCCTCCCCACGAGTATGTTCCTGGCCCGTGTACTCTGAAGATCGATTTTAAGGTTGAAAATCCTTCGTTGGTTCCTGGTCGATGTGAGCATGTGTCGATGTACATGTGCTCGATAACAGAGGGCCATCTCGAGGCTGTGAGGAAAGACTACAGCTGGGGTCCCGAGGTTGTGTTGTAAATTCCCTCTCCTGAAGAGAGCATCATCACTCATGTGGAGGGGTTTTAAAGTGATTATACTTACCCCTTCACGTTGGGTCCCGTCGACCCAGTGATCATTGATTTTTGCAAAAGATATCAGGTCACCCTCGGTCAAATTCATCCTTCTCTATGGCGCATAGTAATCTTACGTCGCTTCTTCTCCAACAAGGCCGTGGTCTGGATTTTACCCTAAATCACCTCATACGATTGTATCGGCCTCAAATCTTTCGAGGACTAATCATGCTCCATCGTCGGATAACGGAAGCTTTAATGTCGAGCATCGACGAAGACAAGGATCAGGGTTGGATGGGCCGTTATATTCGGGTGAGGACCCGTGACCTTATCTCGGAAGAGAAGATGCCGTTTCCCGAGGAATGGAATTTCGACCGTAAGTGATTTACATAAGGCGTTGCTTTTCGTATCTTTCTCTGATTCTATCTGATATCTCCCTTCGATATACAGCTACCCCTTGGATGCCACAAGCGGTACCCGACCTCGAGGATTGGGTTCAGAAGTTAGCCTCGACTTCCTCTTATGCCGAGCGCGCTTGGCGTGATTTGGCGAAAGGTAGGTGGGAGGCCAAGAATCACGGTAAGGGTCACTTCTCATGTTTTTCGAAACATTTTTTATGCTCCATTCATTACTGACTTCCTTTCATGCAGGCGTAACCAAGGATGCCGTTTTGAGGCCTTCGAGTGGTGAGGAAGGAACTAAGTCCCCAGTCCCGTAACCAGGGAAAGATAAAAAGCAAAAAGTTGTCTCTCGGTCAGAGGACCTCAAGCCCAAAACTTGAAGGGTGAGGAGGAAGGCAATCGCTCTTTCGATGGACTCGGTCCAATGACTGAGAGAAGAAAAAGAAGAAGAAGAAGAAGATGCTTTGGCTTTGGTGGTCCGATCCGCGAAAGCTATCGCGGTCGCCAGACCTTCTGAGACGATGACGGCTACACCGGTCGGGGCCGATTCCGATACCCCGAGTCTCGATCAGAGCGTCCCGAGCGATTCGCTCGGGACCATGATAGTGGGTCATTTGCCTTCTCTTCCGACCTTTTCTGAGGAGGCGTTAAAGGAAGCTCGAGAATTAAAGACTCCCGATATGGGCGGAGGCTCTAGTGTATGGGATCCTTTTCGGGATTGCTTTACTGGAGTCGGTGATATCTCCGATATTAGTGGCGCTTCTCTTCTCCTAGAAGAGGCCCAATATTTCATTTCTCAGGTAATGATTTTACTGTGCTTGGTTTCTTCGTTCTTTTCTAAACCTGACTTGTGTTTTTTCCCTTCTGTGTAGGCCATTAGCAAGTTTCGAGCCGACCTCAACCAGTGTGAGGTCGAGCTTCAGAAGGTCTCGGGGGAAAGAGATGCTCTGCGACTTCTTTGCGGCCAAAAGGACAAGGTTATAAGGGACCTCCAAGCAGATTTGGCTAAGGCTCATGAAGAAGAGGCCGAACTAGATAAGCATGTGAGCCTCGTTCTGTTAGAGTATGGGTTTGATCCAACTATGGAAGTTAACCCTTCGTTATCTCAGCTGCAGCAAAATGTTGAAAAGATCGGGTTGCTTCGGGAAGAAGTTGATCAAATCAAAGCCATGTGATCGGTGGAAGGAGACTATCGACCGCCTGGCTGCAGAAAAAGAAACCATCTTGGCCAAATTATCATCGGTCGATGTTCAGCTTCGAAGTGTCAAGCAAAAAGGTTCGGCTCAGGCCAAGAGGATCGAGGAGCTTGAAACAAGGCTTGCTGAGGCCAAGGCGGAGATTGAGTCATCGAAAGTCATGGTGGACAAGTCTATTGCTGTGTATCGAGCCGATGCCGGGGCTCCTCAAATGGAGGCAAGAGAGGCAGCGGATACTGCCGACACTCAAGCACATTGGGTTGCCGAACTTGCTAAGTGTCGATCTCGGAGGGAGACCCTCGAGGAGATACACGCTCGAGGTTTCGATCTTGCTGAAGAGATAAAAAGGGCCAAAGAACTCGAAGCTGCTGCTGAAGCCTTGGCTTCTGATGGCGATGATGATGATGATGATGATGGTAGCAAGAGCGGGTCCGATAACGGGGGGAGACCGGTGGAGAAGAGACCGCTCTCGATGATAACCCAGAAGCTTAGCCCTTAGCTTCTATGTTGCATTTATTCATGTAAACAATCTTTATATATTAATACTAATATCTTTTTCTTTTACTGACTTCTGCTTTCTTGCCTTGTGAAGATTTCATTCATGTCTTGTGAATGTTTTCATAAGGATTTAGGCGATTTCATCGAATTCGGCCCTCGTAGCCTTTATGGACGAGTAAGTGTTTGCTCGAACTCGAAATAAAAGTAGCCCACAGGCTTAGTAGTCGAGTGAACGTTTCGAACTCGAAGTAAAGTAGCCCGTAGGCGTAACGGTCGAGTGGGTGCTTGCTCGAACTCAAAATAAAAGTGGCCCGTAGGCTTAGCAGTCGAGTGAATGATTCGAACTCGAACTTAAAGTGTCTTTTTATGATCGAGTGAGTGATTGCTCGAACTCGAAGTAAGATAGCCCTTAGGCTTTAATAATTGAGTGAGTGATTGCTTCGAACTCGAACTCGAAGTATCGTAGGCCTTTTATGATTGAGTGAGTGATTGCTCGAACTCAAAGTAAGATAGCCCTTAGGCTTTAATAATTGAGTGAGTGATTGCTTCGAACTCGAACTCAAAATATCTTAGCCCGTAGGCCTTTTATGATCGAGTGAGTGATTGGTCGAACTCAAAGTAAGATAGCCCTTAGGATTTAATAATTAAGTGAGTGATTGTTTCAAACTCGAACTCAGAGTATCTTAGCCCGTAGGCCTTTTATGATCGAGTGAGTGATTGCTCGAACTCGAAGTAAGATAGCCCTTAGGCTTTAATAATTGAGTGAGTGATTGTTTCGAACTCGAACTCAGAATATCGTACCTCGTAGGCCTTTTATGATCGAGTGAGTGATTGCTCGAACTCGAAGTAAGATAGCCCTTAGGCTTTAATAATTGAGTGAGTGATTGCTTCGAACTCGAACTCAAAATATCTTAGCCCGTAGGCTTTTTATGATCGAGTGAGTGATTGCTCGAACTCGAAGTAAGATAGCCCTTAGGCTTTAATAATTGAGTTAGTGATTGTTTCGAACTCAAACTCAGAATATCTTAGCCCGTAGGCCTTTTATGATCGAGTGAGTGATTGCTCGAACTCAAAGTAAGATAGCCCTTAGACTTTAATAATTGAGTGAGTGATTGTTTCGAACTCGAACTCAGAGTATCGTAACCTGTAGGACTTTTATGATCGAGTGAGTGATTGCTCGAACTCGAAGTAAGATAGCCCTTAGGCTTTAATAATTGAGTGAGTGATTGTTTCGAACTCGAACTCAAAATATCTTAGCCCGTAGGCCTTTTATGATCGAGTGAGTGATTGCTAGAACTCGAAGTAAGATAGCCCTTAGGCTTTAATAATTGAGTGAATGATTGTTTCGAACTCGAACTCAGAGTATCGTAGCCCGTAGGCCTTTTATGATCGAGTGTATCAAAAATCCTTTTGATGGTGGTTGGCCTTTAAGCCTGTTTGAATCATGAATCAGGAAGATCTTTTCAAAGTGTGAGATATCTTAAAAAAGAAGAAGTTCTCCTTTATAAGTCATTATACATGTGTTTGTATCTTGTGCCAGAGTTCGAGCAAAACTACGTGGGCATGGTTAGTTTTGACCATTTGGCCCTTACATTTTTCTCTATCGAGACCCTGTTTGACATGAATTTGATATGAAACAACTTTCTTGTGCCGAACTTGATTTATTCGATTGGTAGCCCCCTAAGATTCGGGGTTGATTACGAAGGAGCCTCGGATACTATTGATTTGTCCCTGGGTAGCACATAGTTGTTTCCTCATTAAAAACCTTGCCGGAAAAAACCCATTTGGGATAAAAAGCCGAACTTAAAGGAAAAAGAGTACAACGCGTGCTTTGAAACCAGAGGTCTTGATTTTTTGTCGAATTCCTGCAATGAGTTAGTGTCGAATATACATATATAGACGATAGAGAAGAGAAAATAATACCTTAACAATAATATCGTTTGAGAAGCGATATGTTCCAATTGTTGAGAAGCGATATGTTCCAATTGTTTGGTAATGGTTTTCCATCCATTGCTCCAAGTTTATAAGACCCTTTTCCCGACTATGTCGAGGACTTGATAGGGTCCTTCCCAATTTGGGCCGAGCTTCCATTCATTAGGATCTTGAGTATTGATGGTGACTTCCTTAGGACCAAGTCCCCGGTCTTGTAATGGCAGATGTTGGTTCTTCTGTTGTAGTACCTTTCGATTCGTTATTTCTGTGCAGCCATTCGAACCAGTGCCGCTTCTCGTTTTTCATCTAATAATTCGAGGCTAGTATTCATTGCCTTGTAGTTCGATTCTTCTGATGTATGTCGGAACCTTGCGCTTGGTTCCCCGACTTCGACCGAAATTAAAGCTTCGGATCCATACACTAAGGAAAATGGAGTCGCTCCTGTACTGGATTTAGATGTTGTCCGATATGCCCAAAAAACTTCAGGCAAAATTTCTCTCCACTTTCCTTTAGCTTCGTTCAATCTTTTATTTATGTTTTGGATGATAATCTTGTTCGTTGATTCGGCCTGTCTGTTCCCACTAGGATGATATGGTGTTGACAGTATCCTTTTTATTTTATGATCTTCGAGAAATTTTGTCACTTTACCGCCGATAAATTGCTTACCATTGTCACATGTTATTTCTGCTGGTATACCAAATCTACACACGATATGATCCCAAATGAAATCTATAACCTCTTTCTCTCTTACTTTTTCGAACGCATGTGCTTCAACCCATTTAGAGAAATAGTCAGTCATAAACAAAATGAATTTAGCTTTACCCGGGCCGATGGTAGAGGGCCAACGATATCCATTCCCCATTTCATGAATGGCCATGGAGAAATGATTGAATGAAGCTGCTCTCCGGGTTGATGGATCATTGGTGCAAACCTTTGACATTTATCACATTTTCGAACAAACTCCTTAGTGTCCTTTTCCATGCTATCCCAGTAGTATCCTGCTCTGATGATTTTGCGAATTAGGGGTTCGGCGCCGGAGTGGTTTCTACAGGTGCCTTCATGGACCTCCCGTAAAACATAATCGGTGTCCCCTGGTCCCAAGCATACTGCCAGTGGTCCGTCGAACGTTCTTCTGTACAATGTTCCGTCTTCAACGTGAATCGAGCAGCCTTGGTTCGTAGAACCCTTGATTCTTTAGAGTTCGATGGGAGTTTTCCGTTCTTTAAGTATTCAATATACTTATTCCTCCAATCCCAGGTTAAGCTTGTGGAATTTATCTCGGCATTCCCTCCCTCGATTATAGATCTCGAAAGTTGAACGATAATCCCCTAGTCGATCTTATCTTCTTCAACCGATGACCCCAGATTTGTGAGTGCGTCGTCCTCACTATTTTGTTCTCGAGGCACATGTTGTAGGGTCCATTCTTTGAAACGGTGTAGAGTTACCTGTAGTTTGTCCAAATACCTCTACATCCTATCTTCTCGAACTTCGAAAGTTTTGTTCACTTGGTTCACCACTAGCAAAGAGTCACATTTGGCTTTAATGACTTCTGCTCCCAAGCTCTTAGCTAGCTCGAGTCCTGTAATCATGGCCTCGTACTCGGCCTCATTGTTAGTTAATCTAGTAGTTTTGATGGATTGCCTAATAATGCCACCTGTGGGAGGTTTTAATACGATGCCAAGCCCGGATCCCTTCACATTTGAAGCACCATCTGTGTAGAGGGTCCAAACCCCCGACGATGTACCTGATTTTAACAAGAGTTCCTTTTCAACTTCGGGTGCGAGGGTTGGTGTGAAATCGGCCACGAAGTCTGCTAAAATTTGGGACTTGATGGCCGTTCGAGGTTGATATTCAATATCGTACCCACTGAGTTCGACGGCGCATTTGGCCAGTCGGCCCGATAGTTCGGGTTTGTGCAAAATGTTTCGAAGTGGGAAAGTTGTTAAAACGCATACGGGGTGACATTGAAAGTATGGTCTTAACTTTCTAGAGGCGCTTATCAATGCAAGCGCCAATTTCTCTAAGTGTGGGTATCTAGTCTCTGCCTCTCCTAAGGTCCGACTTGCATAATAAACAAGAAACTGCGTACCTTGCTCTTCTCGAACTAGGACACCACTTACCGTGATTTTCGATACCGCTAAGTATAAGTAAAGCTTCTCATCTGTCTTCGGAGTGTGAAGTAATGGTGGGCTCGATAGGTACCGCTTCAGTTGTTCAAGTTCCTGTTGGCATTCTGGGGTCCAGGTGAAATGGTTTTTCTTTTTGAGCAGAGAGAAGAATTTGTGGTTTCGATCTGACGACCTTGAAATGAATCGGCCTAAGGCAGCTATCCGTCCGGTTAGACTTTGCACTGCTTTCACACTATCCACGACGGTGATGTCTTCGATGACTTTGATTTTGTCGGGGTTGATCTTGATTCCCCGATCCGACACCATGAACCCGAGGAACTTGACTGATCCAACCCCGAAAGCATATTTCTCGGGGTTGAGCTTCATGTTGTATTTCCTTAAAACTTTGAACGTTTCCTGCAAATGAGTCAAATGGTCCTCTGCGCGCAAGGACTTAACTAGCATGTCATCAATGTAAACTTCCATCGATTTACCTATTTGGTCTTCGAAAACTTTATTCACTAGGCGTTGGTACGTAGCCCCTGCATTTTTTAGCCCGAATGGCATTACATTATAGCCATAAGTTCCATACTTAGTGACAAATGAAGTTTTTTCTTGGTCCTCCGGGTTCATGCTAATTTGATTGTACCCGGAATAGGTGTCGAAAAAAGTGAGGATCTCGTGGCTGGTTGTGGCATCGATCAAGCGATCGATGCTAGGCAGTGGAAAAGAATCTTTGGGGCATGCTTTGTTTAGATCTTTATAATCTACACACATTCTAAGTTTGTTCCCTTTTTTGGGACTACAACCACATTGACTAACTATTCGGGATACTTTACTTCCCGAATTGACCCTATTTTGAGAAGTTTAGTTACCTCATCTCTTACAAATGCGTGTTTTATCTCGGATTGAGGTCTTCTTTTTTGCTTCATCGGTTTGCACCTAGGGTCCAAACTCAGCTGGTGCGTTGTTATCGATGGTTGGATCCCTGTCATGTCTAAATGGGACCAATCAAAATAATCTACGTTATCAATAAGAAATTGAATAAGTTTTTTCCTGAGTTCGGGGGGTCAATCCTGTTCCCAGGTATACCTTTCTCTCGGGCAGTCGTTCGATTAATATAAACTGCTCCAGTTCTTCGATCGTCGACTTGGTGGCGTCAGAGTCGTCAGGGACGATGAGAGCTCGAGGTGTCGAAAACTCTTCCTCGTCATCTTCTATTTCCTGCTTCACCAATTCGGTCGAGACTGGTTGCTGTGATTGCTATTTGGTTTCTTGCCTATCTTTTATGCTCGACCTTTCTGAGGCCGATAACGTTGGTATCGGTGTTGTCTCATCGACATCAAATATTTCCTTCGCAGCATGTTGCTCCCCGTATACTATCTTTACGCCGTTCGACGTAGGGAATTTCATCACTTGGTGTAGAGTTGAAGGCACTGCCCTCATATTGTGGATCCATGGTCTTCCGAGTAGGGCATTGTACCTCATATCGCCTTCGATTACGTGGAACTTGGTGTTTTGGATGGTTCCAGCCACATTTACGGGCAGAATAATTTCCCCTTTAGTTGTTTCACTAGCCATATTGAAACTGTTTAAGACCCGAGCTGTGGGCACAACTTGATTCTGTAAACCGAGCTTCTCCACTACCCAAGATCGGATGATATTCGCAGAGCTACCTGGATCTACTAAGCCACGCTTAACTTGAACTTTATTGAATAGGATGGAAATTACTAGAGCGTTGTTGTGAGGTTGAGAGATGCCCTCGGTTTCTTCAATTCCGAATGATAAAGTGCCATCGGGTACATAGCCTCGAGTTCGTTTTTCCCCTATGGCCGGTATCTTGCCGTATTTGAGCACGGGTCCCTGTGGAGTATTGACCATACCGATGATCATATGAATGATATGCAGAGGTTCCTCTTGTTTATCTTTTTTGCTGGCGTCCCTTTCTCTGAAGTGATTCTTGGCTCGGTCACTGAGGAACCCTCGAAGGTGGCCCTCATTGAATAGACAGGCTACCTCTTCTCTTAATTGTCTGCAATCCTCGGTCCTGTGTCCATGCGTACCATGATACTTGCACATCGAATTCGGGTTCCTTTGGGAAGGGTCGGTTTGCATGGGTCTAGGCCACCTAGTATCTTTGATTCTTCCGATTGACAATACAATGCCCGATGCGTCGACGCAGAAATTGTACTCCGATAGCCGAGGTGCCTCTATAGGATCGGCATATTTATCAAAGCCATTGTTGCTCGAAAGTCCCCGAGAATTTTGTCCTTGATCACTCCTTCGATTGTTCCTAGCGGCATTGCGCGTTGAACCGTTGTTCATTTGATCTGCGACGTACAGTTGATATCGGTCTCTGCTCGGCCTTTGCTCTTTGTCGATGTCCCTCTAGTTTTTAATAGATGTCCTGCTCTGATGCATGGATCCGGAAGGAGCTCCAAACTGGTCGTCATCGACCCTAATTTTTAACTAATATCGGTTGTGTACATCCGCCCAAGTTATTGCTGGATACTTGATCAAATTTTGCTTCAGCCGACGTGATGCTATTGAACGTTGCTCGTTCAACCCTGGTGAAAGCTTGGACGGCCCAGTCGTCTGTGACCGATGGCAATTCCATGTGTTCCATTTGAAATCGGGACACGAACTCCCTCAACATTTCATTACCCCTTTGTTTTACTTTGAAGAGGTCCGATTTCCTTGTTGCAACCTTATGGCACCAGGATGTTCCTTTACAAACGAATCCGCTAACATGGAAAAAGAATCGATGGAATCTGGTGGCAGATTATGATACTATGATACCAAATCATCGCTCCCTTCGAGAGGGTCTCTCCGAATTTTTTCAATAACACGGATTCGATCTCATCGCCTTCCAAATCGTTACCCTTGATGGCACACGTGTAAGAGGTGACGTGTTCGTTGGGATTGGTGGTACCGTTATATTTGGGAATTTCGGGCATACGGAATTTTTTGGGGATTGGTTTTGGGGCTGCACTCGAGAGAAAAGGCTTTTGTATGAATTTTTTCGAATCCAGCCCTTTTATCATTGGTGGAGCTCCCGGGATCTGATCGACCCTGGAATTATGTTTCTATTTTTTTGTCGTTGGCTTCGACTCGTTTTGTGAGTTCCTCGAGCAATTTAGTAATTTCGGAAGTAGTCCCCGATTCTTCCTCGTTTGACTTCACTATGGCTGGCTCCGTTCTGTGGGTGATTTCTCAAAGCGGATTGGGCTCCGGCCTGCTTTGTACCTGGGTTTGGCTCTGCAACTGAGCTATCGCTATTTGCTGGTTTTGTAACATCTCGAAGATCATCCGTAAGCTGACTCCGATCTCCTCCGCGTTATGGGTGTCTCGAGCTATAGATCGAGTACCGCCCTGAATGTTTTTTTTCGGTTCGGAACATTGGTTCGCCTCAAGAGCCACTTTGTGAATTGACATCTAGCGGTACTTCAGCTTGGATTTCAGGTACTTCAACTCGAGCTTCAGTGACATCATTAAGTGGCCTTCCGGCCCTGGATATCAAGTTGTTGGTTTCATCTTGAAGGCCGACTTCGTGGTCGATAGGTAAAGCCATCAATCGAGGGTTTGCCATTGCTGATTCGAAGTTGTAAACTGGTGTGTATTGCAGATTTGTATCAAACAACAACTGTTACCCTTAGCCCCATAGTGGGCGCCAAATTATTTACCCGGAAAGTCGGATATAGTTAAATTTATAAGTAGTTCTAAGGGTATGTGATATAGCTTGACATAAATCGCACGTTGAAGTGGAAATGTTTAGATTCTTGGCTATAAAAACGGGATATAAATTATTGAACAAGAAGAGTGAGTATACTGAGTAAAACAAACTCAAGAGATTTATTCTTCAATAAGAGAAGTAGTCTTTTTTTTTTTTACAATGTGTGGACCTGCTCTGTGTTTATAAGGATTTCCCTTCTTATAGTAGACAGATCTTACTTTATTTATAATAAAAAATATATAGTGGAGAACTCATGATGAATTGTCTCCTCCTCGATTCCCGCCAAGATTCTTTCCCCTAGTGCGATTGCAACGGCTATTGTCTGCAAGCTAAATACTGGCTCGAGCTCGGTATTGGGTCGAGCCCTCGGCCTTAGTTCGAGTTCGACATTCGGGGTGAGTGTCGATCGGTCTGTGCGTCTCCGACGACCTTCACGTTGCCTTGCGGTTCGATTTGGTCATGGGCTCGATAATGATACCAAGCCAATTCCTCGATCGGCCTTGGAGCTCGAAGCTTGTTTGTACTATCTTCGGAACTCGTCTCGAAGTCTCACTTCGGTCGCTTACCATTCGAACTCGATCAAACGTACGGAGGCCGAAATCTATTTCGACCGTATACATGCAGGGGAAAGCCTTTCAATCCCTTGAAGGGGTTTCTTTTTTCTTCCAAAGGGATAATGCAATTGGCTGAAGACAGTTGTTATGTTAAAGCAGTCTTGGCACTGAACATCCATGATGAAAGAGTTAGGAGACTGAACAAGACGTTGTGCGTATGCTTCCTCTTTTCAATCTCTCCTGGGAGGTTCAACAAGTCGACATCATTTGGAAGAACCATTTTCGCAAGATGAAATGAGAGGGAGGAATGAAAAAACTTACATTTGGAACACCACGTTCACATCCACCTTAACCACTTACATATCTTCGTTCACAATCACGTTGTCCTTCACCAATGGACCACTATGATTCTTATCACGTGTCATGGCAAAACACAAGGTGCTCTCCAATTTTGGTCATTGCCATTGGTTTGAGTTTTTCTTTATCGAAGAGTTTTGGGAAATAAAGATGTTTGTTAGGAATAACGGGAGGAAAAAATAGAGGTGTCGAGTTTAGGTGTCTAGATGGTCACTTGGTAAGTTAGAGTGTTTAACTGACATCTGAACCCAACTTTAAGTGTCTGTTTATGTATTTTTCCTACTTTTAGTGTATTTTTATAAATTATTATATATATATATATATATATATAAAGATTTAGTGCTCCTTGAACATGTGTTGGTAGTCCTCCTTGGTGTACTTTGGGTAGTGCAGAGGCATCTTGAAATAGCTAACGAAACTCTTTTTCTTGTTGTCCATTACATCCTATCTCACATATAATGGATGCCAGAATCATGAGAGTTCAAGCTGATTTCAATTAAATGTGAAAGTTGTTATACAAGCATCTTGAATATGACAAGGATGGAGTAATGTACCTTACCATGCCATCCAGTAATTTGTACCTCTGTGTGATTTCATTTCAACCTTGAATTATGTATATGCACTAGTGTCACATCATTGAGATAGATGATCAGAAGATGCAACAGCAAGCTATTGTCAGTTGATAGCCTCCCAAGAATCTAAAGGCATTTCTTGGGCTATGCAACTTGCCGATACTTGTAATAGCCTTGCCTTGCCTTGCCCTGAAAGAGTTATTAATAAAAAGGCGGCATCTTTGGAATGGAATCCAAGGTGCCAAGAAAATGAACATGAAGGTGGATGCTATGAAGATGATCCTGTCCAGTAGTCTAATTTCATCTCTTTTGATATGGCCAAGTTGTTTAAAGTGCAAACTAATCCCTCAAAATCCCCCCCTGAACAACGATGTTGAGCGACTATGTGAAGAAGAAACGCTGCAGTTGTTCTCACTCGAGATCTTTTTGCCTAGTATTTGAGATCAGTCTTTCTGAGAAAGGCAATACTAAAATATTTTGTGCAGAGATGGAATTGCCTCTTAAGCAGATTTTAAGAGGTTGTCGATTGCAGCGAAATGAAGAAATATGCATTAAGCTTTTGTTGGGCTTCGACATCGGTCAGAACTGACCGCCAGAGACGGATATAACAAGTGAAAAGCCACATTAAGGATATCTGAGAAGTTCTACTGGTGGGCCTGACAGTTTCAACATTGATCATTTTGAGGCCCATATATAGCACATAATGACATCACATTAATAAAAATTGCATGGGGCGCCCTATTTGGTCGTCCCTTTTTAACTTATACCCGTTTTATTTTTTCGTTTGCCTCCGTACTCATTTTTTTGTTAACAACATTTTAAAAAGACGATTTTGCCCTTCTTTAATAAAAACTATTGACAAAACTGTAGATTGCAGGGCAAAACTTTAACATGTTTTGGTATGAAGTTTAACAAATGAACTAAATAACTTCAGTATATATTAGAAAAAACTAATTAGAAAATTACATACTGCAAGACAAAAAATTTAAGCATGTTTAGTCTGAAGTTTTAGCAAGTAAACTAAAAAACTTCAGCTTGTTTAGACTGAAGTTTCGGATAAAACTCATGACAAAACTGTAGACTGCATGACAAAATTTCAGCATGTTTTGGTATGAAATTTTAGCAAATGAACTAAATAACTTCAGTATGCATTAGCAAAAACTCATTAGAGAATTACATACTGCAAGACAAAAACTTAAGCATGTTTAGTCTGAAATTTTAGCAGATGAACTAAAGAATTTAAGCATGTTTAGTCTGAAGTTTTAGCAAATGAACTAAAAAACTTAAGCATGTTTAGTTTGAAGTTTTAGCAAATGAACTAAAAAACTTAAGCATATTTAGTCTTAAGTTTTAGCAAATGAACTAAATAACTTCAGCATGTTTAGACTGAAGTTTCGGATAAAACTCATGACAAAACTGTGGACTACATGATAAATAACTTCAGCATGTATTAGCATGAAGTTTTAGTTTCAATATGAAACACTTCATGCTATATTAGCATGAAGTTTTAACTTTAACATGAAACAACTTCATGCTACATTAACATGTAGCATGAAGTTTTAGCTTGAAGGTGAAACAACTTCATGCAAGTGTGATTCTGAAGATGAATCTGGACAAGTTTCTGATTTTTTGATAAAGCTACTGAGAGGAGAGGATGAGATCTTTTTTCACGAATGAGAGGTTGCAGATCACACGATTAATGCGTGATTCAGGTTTTATATCTTTTGTCAGGAAAGTAATTGTCATATTATTACGGATTTTTTGTCAGCTGGCTATCAAATCAATAATTTTTAAAAATAGGGTACAGGTTAAAAGGTGGCACAAATATAGGGTACGACTGCAAATCCCCATCACATTATAAGCAAACTTTAGGCTTGACCCATTTTTAGACTCTAGTAGAAATGGGCAACACAAGTTAACATTTAGGGACTTTTTCGTATATATACGAGATTTTAAACTTTTTATCCGGTTTTATCTAAGTTTTCATATTTATGGAAGACAACTAATTTTTTTTTTACAAAATATATACAAATTAAGTCAAAATCTACAATTTATTTATAACTTAAATATAATTTTTTTGTACAGAATCCGGTCAAAAACTACAATTTACATATAATTTATATACAACTTATATACAATTATGAAGTTGTTGATATTTTGTATACCGTTTCTACACTCGACATACAAAATATATACAATTTATTCATGTCTTCTTTTTCGAGTTTCAATCCGAAATTTCAACTAAAACCACCTCGAATCTTCACCAAATTCTCTCAAAATTAAGATATAAACTCTAAAGAATATTCCTAATCATTTACAACAACATCCAATCCAAGCAAATAACAGTTTTGCAAATTTTGATTTTTGAATTCAAAGCTTCTAAGCTTTCTAATGGCTATCAATAGTGTTTAAGCTCATGTATACTTGACCAACTTTAGTTTAGTTTCAATTACACTGTCAAATAGTTTTAGTTTAGCTCCAAACGCCACTCCTGCTGACAATATCTTATTTATTCATCTAAAAACAATCCTGGTAACCTATTTGTATTGGTGCTTC
The DNA here is from genome assembly GCF_000715075.1 of Nicotiana tabacum. Taxonomy (NCBI): domain Eukaryota; kingdom Viridiplantae; phylum Streptophyta; class Magnoliopsida; order Solanales; family Solanaceae; genus Nicotiana; species Nicotiana tabacum. Next base: position 95,609,123 of record NC_134083.1, on the reverse strand, counting down.
ATGTATGTATTCTATGGCTTTTAACTAGTTGAATCCTTTTTCTTCACTATTCTTCAAAGCTCCGAGCATGTTCATCTACAAAAGCCAAATCAAAGAGGAGCTTGGGAGAGAAATATCTATACGGAGAAAAAAATAGAGAAGAATGAATCCTAAAATGGGTAATATTAGAGTCTAATATATTATTTTGTATATAAATGGTAAATTGTATATGCTAATGTAATTAAGTAATAATCCATCTATGAGGGGTAAATAAGTTTATGCCGTAGTATAGATAGATAAAAATTCATAACATTTACCTATCTATACTACATTATAAATTTACTAGTCTTGATGTACGCGTGTTGCGTATGTTTTCTGTCTCATTGAGTAATTGTTGTAAAAAAGTTAGATAAATATTATTTAAAAAAATATGTTTGAAGTATAACTTAAAAGTGTAAGCTCCTAAAATTGATATATTGTAGATCATATATAGCTATTTTAAGATTAGTGTTTAAATGTTTGTCGTTTAAATAATTTTACGTGCTTGTGTACTTTCCTTGAATGTACTTTTATGTCCTCTCTTTGGTCTCATCACGATAAGCATCTAACTGTTACATATATGGATTTATTTTCAATTGGTATAATTTATATGAAGTAAAATATTAGTCAATTTTAAAATTTTAAATATTAGGATTTCCTACCTAGTTTATGAAAAAATATTTAATAAATAAAATTTTAGTTGGTTCTAAAATTCTAAATATTATGAAAGTAACTTATATTACAATTGTTCAATTTTAATTTTTTTCCTTTTATATAGGAATTAAGTTATATATGTCGACACCATAATGAATTTCTTTATAATATACTCTGAAACTGCATGCACAAAATCATTCATGCACAGATTTTCTTTTACTGTAATTCGACGTATTATATTAGGTTATTTATAATTTATTTTAGATATTCACCAAAAAGTACTACTTAATACAATCAACTACAATTATTGTTTAAAAGAGTAAATATTTTTGACACCGTCAATGCTCAAAACTTAAGCTATTACGTTATGTACATTTTTTTTATTTTTGTTGGTGATGATAGCCAAATCAAAAGTTTTGCTTTGAGTTCTGGACCCCAACATACGATAGTCCACCACTTTATTTTTTGTGCTCTTCTTCCTATTTTTTTTTAAATTCGCTTTTTTGTCTTAAATGATTAATTTGTTATTAAAAAAGTAAATTTCATTGTTAGTGTAAATATTTTATAGAATAAATTTAAGGGCCTCTCAATATGCTTTCGCCTTAGGCCACGAGATCCGTTGAGTTGCCTTGTACTTAACCACAACCACCGACCACTACCATCCTCAACCATCGCCACCATCGCATCATTATCTACTACCAACACCCACCAACCACATTATTATCAACTAGCACCACCATCATTATTGTAATGATCCGGCCGGTCATTTTGAGTATTTTAGCCCCGATCCCCTATTTATTGCCTCTTCTATGTTGTATTACGTGACTTGCTAGGGGCGTTTAATTTTGGTTTCGGGTGAGTTTCAGAGTAAAATGGGACATATAGTCCCTAAGTTGGAGTTTTAAGTTGAAAGAGTTAACCATAGTTTGACTTTTGTGTAGACGACTTCGGAATGGAGTTTTGACGATTTTAATAGCTCCGTATCATGATTTTAGACTTAGGAGCGTGTCCGGATGTTGATTTGGAGGCCCGTAGGTCGTTTCGGCATGAATTGGCGAAAGTTGAAAAATTGAAGGTTTGAAAGGTTGGAAATTTTGATCGGGAATTGACTTTATTGATATCGGGGTCAGAATCTGATTCCGGGAGTTGGAATTGGCCCGTCATGTCATTTATGACTTGTGTGCAAAATTTAAAGTCCATCGGAGATGTTTTGGTATGAATCGGCATTAGTTTCGAAATTCGGAAGTTCATAAGTTCCTTAGGCTTGAATCGATGCGCGATTCGTGGTTCTAGTGTTGTTTGATGTGATTTGACGCTTCGAGCATGTTTGTATGATATTTTAAAGCTTGTTGATATGTTTGGTTGAGGTCCCAGGGGCCTCGGGTGTAATTTGGATCGTGTTCGGCGCAATTCAGAACCGTGAAGAGTGCAAAATCTGCAGCTACTCATTTCCTTATACGCGATTGCAGGTGGGTTATCGCGATCGCAAGGTTGAGGCTGCGATCACGAAGGGTGCTGAGTTTGTTCATCATGAACACGTAGGGTGGAACGCGTTCGCGTAGAAGGAGTAGGGGGCTGCATGTCCATGTGTTTTTGTTCATCGCGGTCGCGTGATGTGTTCCGCGATTGTGTAGCTTGTGGAGGCAATGTGTTTCATTCAAACGTGGTCTTCCGCGTTCGCGGAGTGTTAATTTGGCTGCCTGAGATTTTGTGCTTCGCGATCGCGAAACAGTGCCCGCTATCGCAAAGAAGAATAATACCTGGGTAGAATTTAATGTTAAAAAATGAGGGTTCATCTCATTTTTCATATTTTTGACCTAGAGAGCTCGGTATGAGGCGATTTTTCGAGGGTTCTTCAAGGAAATTTTTGGGATAAGTGATTCTAACCCGGAATAGACTATATTTTATGAATTTTGTTACTATTTTCATCATTTAATTAGGGATTTGAGTTGGAAATTTGGGGAAAAATGGTAAAAACTTCCTAGACTAAATTTTTGAATTTTGAAAGGCGATTTGAGGTCGAATTTGAGTAATTCTTGTATGGTTGGACTCGTTATCGAATGGGTATTCGGATTTTGTAATTTTGTTCGGTTTCCGAGTCGCAGGCCCGGGTTGACGTTTTGACTTGACTTTTTATTTCTTCACAAAGATCGTAAATTTATTATTCGAATTAGTTTCCTATAGTTTATATTTATGGTATGATGTTGTTTTGGCTAGATTCAAGCCGTTCAGAGTTGAAAAATCGAGGGAATGACTTACTACTGGATTGAGTTAGCGTATTTTGAGGTAAGTGTCTTGCCTAACTTCGTGTGGGGAAGTTTACCCCTTAGGAATAGTGTTGTTGTGATAATTGTGATGTGTAGAAGCCGTGTACGCAAGGTGACGAGTTTGTGCACGGGTTAAATGTAGAAATTTACCGGTTTTAGCTATGTAGATTCCGTTCATACCTTAATTGAGTTATCTTAACATGTTATATTCATCATCTTTAGTCTATTTTCACATGTTCTACTTGTCTTATCTTGTACTTGCTATCTGCTCTACATGTTTAGTTGAAGTTCTTGTTTCCTTTATTCCGTATTCATTATTTAACCGTTGAACTCTTTACTTGAAGTTGTTATTATTGGAATATCTTGTGTTAAATTGGTATTGAGTTATAAAGGCCGTGATTCGCATTGAGACAAGGTGTTAAGTTGTGAAATACTACTCTTGTTGAGCCATTCTTTACCGGTTATTATTGTTGAGACTCTTGTGTACATTGTGGTTGAGCCAAGGGCTCTTTATTATAAAAATACTGTTATTGTTGGTTTCTGTGGCAAGTTGTGATATTGGGCACTTGAGGTGCGATTTGTGATACGTTGTGATATTGATACGCATGCATTGGTATAAGGATTTAGGGTTGAAACACATGCGATGAGATAAGGTGGGCTTGATATGAGTGGCTATTAGGGAAACTACTAGAAGCCATGCGGTGTGATAAGGTGGGCTAAAAAGCGGGATGCTATTTCAGAAAAATAATTTTCAAAACTAAATGTAAAGGCTCCCGCGGTGATATAAGGAAATATTGTAGATTTTTCTTGTGCTTTGAGGCTACGAGGCGGTACCTCGATAGTGACTCTTGTTGGTATTTCTCTATTGCTGTACTGGTCTTTGGTTGTTTTTGTATCCTTAGCATATCATTCCTCGTTTTTCTCCATCTTGAATTATTTTCTTAGTTCCGTGTAGCTAACCTTGACATGTTACTATTGTTTCAATTCCATTGCTGACATTATTACACTGCCATACTCTTGTATAGTTTCTTTTCTTATTTATTTCAGTAGGGCCTTGACCTGACCTCGTGTCATGACCCGAAGTTTCTACCTTCGGGATCGTGATGGTGCCTAATATTTCACTTGCTAGGCAAACCAACGTTAGAATATAATTAGCCATTTTAACACAATTTTAAATTAATTAATAACAAAGAAACATATGCGAAAATAAAGTCTGAAATAAAATAAATACTCCATAATTCTAGCTATGTCTGAATACCATCCCAGAACTGGTGTCACAAGTACACGAGCTTCTAAAATAACACAAACAAGGGTCTGAATAAAATAAAGTTGTCTGAAAGAAAGTACACAGTTAAAATAAAGTAGAAGGGGACTTCAGAGCTGCGAACGTCGTGCAACTATATCTCAAGTCTCCACTGGTAGCTGAATCCGAGCAAATCTACAGTACACCGCTGGGACCAACTCCGAAATCTGTACAAGAAGCGCAGAGTGTAGTATGAGTATAACCGACCCCACGTACTCTGTAAGTGCCGAGCCTAACCTCGACGAAGTAGTGACGAGGCTAAGACAGGTCACTTACATTAACCTGTACGCAATAATAGTAATAACAACCTTAATAGAAATAAAACAGGTAACTCATTTCAACAGTTGAAGTCAACTCGGCAATCATAACCAATTATTATTTCAATCAATTTCCGTTGCGGCGTGCAACCCGCTCCAACAATATAATTCTTCAATAAATTTTTGTTGCGGCGTGCAACCCGCTCCAACAATATAAACATAAAATATAATCTGTTACGGTGTGCAACCCGATCCCCTAATATATTCATTTTTATTTCCGCTGCGGCGTACAACCCGCTCCAGCAATATAAAATTAGCAACTCTTGATTGTAAAAATACTCCTGTAAATACCACATTCAATAAGAAATTATTAGGCAACAAAGCATACAATGATTATAATTTATTCAGGAAACAAGTAATGACAATTTGCAATTAATTATGGAAAATCAGGGAGTAAATAGCCAATTTTATATTTAATATGCTAAATGTCAAGTAGCAATTAAGACACATAAATCAAATAAGCATATAACAATTATTGCATGAATTCAAGAATTAATAATTGACAAGGAATATGCGAAAAATAATTATTATAACAATTAATTCGTATCTTAAAATAATTTATAATTTTTAAATAATTATGCAAACAATTAATTTGACAAAGTATAGGCACTCGTCACCTTGTCTATACATCGTTACACATGAAATTCACGTAGTAAATAATTCAAGGGTTCTATTCCCTCAAGTCAAGGTTAACCACAACACTTACCTCGCTTTGCAACCAAATTCAAGATTCCAATAAACCTTTGCCTCGCGAATTCGTGTCCGAAATCCTCAAATATAGTCATAAACAATTCAATATACTCAATACAAATCGTAGGAATTAATTTCATATGAATTTACTAATTTTCCATATCGGAGTATGCAGTCCGTTTCATAGATTTCTAAAGGCATGCACCAACTTTTGTCTTCACGATCAGAGAGAGAGTTCGTCAATTTATCGAGGGGCTCAACCCTGGTATCAGATTCAGCATGGCTCGAGAGTTGGAGATGGACATCCCATACCAACAGGTAGTGGAGATCGTTATGAGATTGGAGGGTACGTAGGCCCGGGAGAGAGAGAGAGAGGAGATGAAGGCGAAAAAGCCTCGAGATTCTGGCACATATAGTGATGTCCGTTCCCCAGTTACAGCCAATAATGGTAGAGGCTATGTGAGCCGTCCTTTTCATTCATCACTTCCAGCTTCTAGCAGTATTACGGATACTCCCAGGCCTCAGGTTTCCCATTATGCACCACCGCTGTCTAGTGCACCTTCTGCACAGGGTGCTTTCAGCGGTCAGTCCTGCCGATCAGGCCTGAGCCAGTTCCAGCAGCCATGTCCTCCGAGAGCTTTTTTTGAGTGTGGTGACACTAGTCATATGATGAGGGATTTCCCCAAACTCAGGAAGGGGTGCACCTCCACAGACTACCCAGGCCCTACGTATTCCACAGGGCCCTCTGGTTTCTCAAGCTGTGGTTAGTGCACTAGTTGCCACTCCACATGCAAAGCCAGCCAGGGGTAGAGGTCGGGCATGTAGAGGTCGCCCTAGAGGGGGAGGCCAGGCTAAATATTATGCTCTTCTTACCAATATGGAGGCGGTTACATCCGACTTAGTTATCATAAGTATTGTTCCGGTTTGTCATAGAGATGCATCAGTCTTATTTGATCCAGGCTCCACTTATTCCTATGTATTATCTTACTTTTATCCATATTTGGGTATATCCTGTGATTATCTGAGTTCTCTCATCTATGTGTCCACGCCTGTCGGAGATTCTATTATTGTTGACCATGTGTATTGGTCGTGTTTAGTTGTTCTTGGTGGTTTTGAGACTAGAGCTGATCTATTGTTGCTCAGTATGGTAGATTGTGATGTTATTTTGGGCATGGACTGGTTGTTTCCCTATCATGCTATCCTTGATTGTCACGCCAAGACGATGACGTTGGCTATGCCAGGTTTGCCATGGTTGGAGTGGAGGGGGTACTTAGGATTATGTTCCTAGCAGGGTGGTGTCTTTCCTTAAGAAGCAACAAATGGCTGCAAAGGGGTGTGATGAGTATCTAGCATATGTGAGAGATGTTGGTGTTAATACTCCTACCGTTGAGTCAGTTCCGGTAGTGAGAGACTATCCAAACGTATTTCCAGTGGATCTTCCGAGCATGCCGTCCAACAGGGATATCAATTTTGGTATTGAGTTATTGCCGGGTACTCAGCCTATTTCTATTCCACTATATTGTATTGCCCCAGCAGAGTTAAAGGAGTTAAAGGAGCAGTTGTAAGAGTTGCTTTATAAGGGTTTCATTCGGCCTAGTGTATCACCTTGGGGTGCTCCGGTCTTGTTTATAAAGAAGAAGGATTGTTCCGTGAGCATGTGTATTGATTATCGCCAGTTAAACAAGGTTACAGTGAATAACAAGTATCTATTACCATGCATTGATGACCTATTTGACCAGCTACAAGGTGTTAGGGTGTTTTTCAATGATTGACTTGCGTTCAGGCTATCATCAGTTGAAGATTCGGAAGCCAGATATTCTGAAGACTACCTTTAGGACTCGATATGGTCATTACAAGTTCTTTGTGATGTTATTTGGGCTAACCAACGCCCCAACAACATTCATGCACTCGATGAACAATGTATTCCAGCCTTATCTTGACTCATTCGTCATTGTGTTTATTGACAACATCTTGGTATACTCCCATATCCGGGAGGATCATGAGCAGCACCTGAGGACCGTGCTTCAGACCTTGAAAGAAAAGACGTTGTATGCAAAATTTTCAAAGTGTGAATTCTGGCTTGATTCGGTGGCATTTTTGGGTCATGTAGTGTCGAGTGAGGGGATCAAGGTAGATCCGAAGAAGATTGAAGCAATGCAGAGTTGGCCCAGACCTTTTTCAGCTACTGAGATTCGGAGTTTTTTTTGGGTTGACAGGTTATTACCGTCGTTTCATAGAGGGTTTCTCATCTATTGCTGCACCTATGACCAGATTGACCCAGAAGGGTGCTCCGTTCAGGTGGACCGAGGAGTGTGAGGAGAGCTTTCAAAAGCTCAAGACTGCTTTGCCTACAACCCTAATGTTGGTGTTGCTTACGGGTTCGGTTGTCGGTTATTAATTTATTTGGTTTGGTTAACCAAAAAACCGAATTATTAGCATTTAGATTCTTTAAGTTATAATAGGCCAAGCCCATAGGTAATAATATAGGCCCAATTTTGAAGTCCATCAAAGACCCAATCCTAATAAGTAACCCAATCGGCTATTCCTAATTTCCCATTCCTTAAGACTTTTAACTCTAACGAAACTTACCATTTTATTCTAACTTACCGAAATTTTGAAAGAAACCCAACAAATTCGTTAGTCCAATTATTACAAAGAAAGAGCCCAATATGATAATGTGCAAACCGAAAACCGATTAGAAATAAACCAAACCGAAATTAGAAAATCGAACTGAACCGAACTTATTTCAGTTCGGTTTCGGTTACTATTTTTACAAAACCGAAAACCAAATAACCGAATCGAATTTCTTCAAACCGAACCGACCAAACGCCTACCCCTAAGTCCAACCATACAAGAATTACCAAATTCCGATGTCAAATGGACCTTCAAATCTTAAATTTTTTTTTTTGGAAAGGTTTACAAAAAAATTCAATTTCTTCCATCTAAATCCGAAATAAATGATGAATATAGACATGGATGTATGAAATATAATCACTTTTGGTTATACAATACTTACCCAATTCAAAGTCGTGAAAACCCCCTTTGGAATCGCCTAAATCCGAGACCCAAAACTCAAAAATGAGTAAAAATGGCTAACTTTCGATTTTATGGGTTCTGTTCAGCATTTTCGCATCTGCGGACACTTGACCGCATTTGCAGTCCCGCTTCTGCGGACTGTCTGCTTCTGCGAGGCACGACTCACTTTTGCGAGCTCGCATCTGCGGTCTAAAATCCGCAGGTGCGATTACACCAGAAGGCCAAAATTTTAGATTTTCCTTAAGTCCAAATTTTGATCCATTAACCATACGGAATTCATCCGAGGCCTCCGAGACCTCAACCAAATACACCAACAAATCCTAAAACATCATACGAACTTAGTCGAGACCTCAAATCACATCAAACAACTTTAAAACCACGAATCCTACCCCAATTCAAACTTAAGGAACTTAAAGATTTTCAACTTCTACATTCGATGCCGAAACCTATCAAATCAAGTCCGATTGACCTCAAATTTTGCACACAAGTCATAAATGACATAACAGACCTATTCAAATTTTCAGAATCGGATTCCGACCCCGATATCAAAAAGTCAGAACCGTGGTCAAACTTTGGAAATCTTTAGCCTTTAAATTCCTAGTTTCCGTTAAATGACCATAACTTGAGTTAGGGACCTCCAAATTAAATTTCGGGCATACACCCAAGTCCCAAATCATGATACAAACCTACCAGAACTGTCAAAACACTGATCCATGTCTGTTTGCTCAAAATGTTGACCAAATTCAACTTAATTGAGTTTTAAAGCTCTATTTCACATTTTAATCAATTGTTTCATATAAAAACTTTCCGAAAAATTATATGAACTGCACACACAAGTCGAGAAATGATGAATAATTCTATTTGAGGTCTCAGAACACAGAAATAATTGTTAAATTTAAATATGACCTTTTGGGTCATCACACCTCGTCACTACTCTACAGAGGTTAGGCTTGGCAGTTACTGGGTACCGTTGTGGTATACTCATGGTATGCTTCTGCATATATTTTTGTGTAGATCTAGGTACCTCCTAGAAGCCTAGGAATTAGCGAGAGTTTAGCTGTGGAGACTTCAAGGTATACCTGTCGGCGTCCGTAGGCCTCGGAGTCCCCCTCTACCTTGACTATTCTATTTTCCTTATATATTTTTAGATATTGATGTATAGGATTATGCAGTACATCTATTTAGAGCTTATGACTTGTATTCGTCGGGTCTTGGGAGTTGTATATGCTGAGTTGCAGATTTCATATTATATAGTTGCTAAATTTTGAGACTTTATTTATTATTTGAGTTATTTCTGCATAAATGTTAGGCTTACCTAGTCTTAGAGACTAGGTGCCATCACAACATCCTATGGAGGGAAATTGGGTTGTGACAAGTTGGTATCAGAGCTCTAGGTTCATAGGTGTTATGAGTCACAAGCAAGTTTAGTAGAATCTTGCGGATCGGTACGAAGACATTTGTACTTATCTTCTGGAGGCTATGGAACTGTTAGGAAAAAATTCACTTCTTTGATTCCTTATCGTGCGAATTTGTTGACTTCAAATTCTAAATCTCAGCCTTTCTATTCTCTCACATATGGTGCGGACACACACATCTAGATTTGATGATCAGACACCCGCACCCCCTGCTAGAGCTGCAAGAGGCAGGGGCCGGGGTAGAGGCCAATGACGTCCACGTGGTGCAGTCAGAGCACCTGCACAAGATGCTACAGAGGAGCCACTAGTAGCTCCAGTTGGAGAGCAGGCACTTGAGACGCCTGTTACTACCCCTGCACTTCAATAGACCCACGCCCCAGGTTTTGAGCACTTTTGGCACTCTAGCTCAGGCAGGGTTGATTCCATTTGCTCCTGCCACATCTCAGGCTGGGGGAGGATCACAGACTTCAGCCCGTACCAGAGCAGCGGGTCAAGGTTGAACAGGTCCTAGAGGTCATACTAATGCAGCCGGTTGTCCCAGTTTAGCCCGAGGTTAGGGCAGCAACTTCTGAGGGGGAGCAGCTCAGACTCGAGAGGTACAAGAAGTACCACCCTCCTACTTTCAGCGGTTTGGCTTCAGAGGATACACATGGTATTCTTGAGGAGTTCCACCGTATCCTCCGTACTATGGGTGTTGTGGAGTCGAGTGGGGTTGCTTTCACTACGTTCCAGCTTAAGGGAGCGACTTATCAGTGGTGGCAGGCATATGGGTTGGGTAGCCCGTCCAAGGCAGCTTCACTCACCTCGACGCAGTTCTCAGAGATGTTCATGAAGGAGTTTGTTCCCCAGAGGCTTAGGGATGTACAACGCGCAAAGATTGAGCAGTTGCGCCAGGGTGCTATGAACATATCGGAGTATGCAGTCCGTTTCATAGATTTCTCCAGGCATGCACCAACTTTTGTCTTCACGATCAGAGAGAGAGTTCGTCAATTTATCGAGGGGCTCAACCCTGGTATCAGATTCAGCATGTCTCGAGAGTTGGAGATGGACATCCCATACCAACAGGTAGTGGAGATCGTTATGAGATTGGAGGGTACGTAGGCCCGGGAGAGAGAGAGGAGATGAAGGCGAAAAGGCCTCGAGATTCTGGCACATATAGTGATGTCCATTCCCCAGTTACAGCCAATAATTGTAGAGGCTATGTGAGCCGTCCTTTTCATTCATCACTTCCAGCTTCTAGCAGTATTACGGATACTCCCAGGCCTCAGGTTTCCCATTATGCACCACCGCTGTCTAGTGCACCTTCTGCACAGGGTGCTTTCAGCGGTCAGTCCTGCCGATCAGGCCTGAGCCGGTTCCAGCAGCCATGTCCTCCGAGAGCTTTTTTTGAGTGTGGTGACACTAGTCATATGATAAGGGATTTCCCCAAACTCAGGAAGGGGTGCACCTCCACAGACTACCCAGGCCCTACGTATTCCACAGGGCCCTCTGGTTTCTCAAGCCGTGGTTAGTGCACTAGTTGCCACTCCACAAGCAAAGCCAGCCAGGGGTGGAGGTCGGGCATGTAGAGGTCGCCCTAGAGGGGGAGGCCAGGCCAAATGTTATGCTCTTCTTACCAATATGGAGGCGGTTACATCCGACTTAGTTATCATAAGTGTTGTTCCGGTTTGTCATAGAGATGCATCAGTCTTATTTGATCCAGGCTCCACTTATTCCTATGTATTATCTTACTTTTATCCATATTTGGGTATATCCTGTGATTATCTGAGTTCTCTCGTCTATGTGTCCACGCCTGTCGGAGATTCTATTATTGTTGACCATGTGTATTGGTCGTGTTTAGTTGTTCTTGGTGGTTTTGAGACCAGAGCCGATCTATTGTTGCTCAGTATGGTAGATTGTGATGTTATTTTGGGCATGGACTAGTTGTTTCCCTATCATGCTATCCTTGATTGTCACGCCAAGACGATGACGTTGGCTATGCCAGGTTTGCCACAGTTGGAGTGGAGGGGGTACTTAGGATTATGTTCCTAGCAGGGTGGTGTCTTTCCTTAAGAAGCGACAGATGGCTACAAAGGGGTGTGATGAGTATCTAGCATATGTGAGAGATGTTGGTGTTGATACTCCTACCGTTGAGTCAGTTCCGGTAGTGAGAGACTATCCAGACGTATTTCCAGTGGATCTTCCGAGCATGCCGCCCAACAGGGATATCAATTTTGGTATTGAGTTATTGCCGGGTACTCAGCCTATTTCTATTCCACTATATTGTATTGCCCCAGCAGAGTTAAAGGAGTTAAAGGAGCAGTTGTAAGAGTTGCTTTATAAGGGTTTCATTCGGCCTAGTGTATCACCTTGGGGTGCTCCGGTCTTGTTTATAAAGAAGAAGGATTGTTCCGTGAGCATGTGTATTGATTATCGCCAGTTAAACAAGGTTACAGTGAATAAAAAGTATCTATTACCATGCATTGATGACCTATTTGACCAGCTACAAGGTGTTAGGGTGTTTTTCAATGATTGACTTGCGTTCAGGCTATCATCAGTTGAAGATTCGGAAGCCAGATATTCTGAAGACTACCTTTAGGACTCGATGTGGTCATTACAAGTTCTTTGTGATGTCATTTGGGCTAACCAACGCCCCAACAACATTCATGCACTCGATGAACAATGTATTCCAGCCTTATCTTGACTCATTCGTCATTGTGTTTATTGACAACATCTTGGTATACTCCCATATCCGGGAGGATCATGAGCAGCAGCTGAGGACCGTGCTTCAGACCTTGAAAGAAAAGACGTTGTATGCAAAATTTTCAAAGTGTGAATTCTGGCTTGATTCGGTGGCATTTTTGGGTCATGTAGTGTCGAGTGAGGGGATCAAGGTAGATCCGAAGAAGATTGAAGTAATGCAGAGTTGGCCCAGACCTTTTTCAGCTACTGAGATTCGGAGTTTTTTTTGGGTTGACAGGTTATTACCGTCGTTTCATAGAGGGTTTCTCATCTATTGCTGCACCTATGACCAGATTGACCCAGAAGGGTGCTCCGTTCAGGTGGACCGAGGAGTGTGAGGAGAGCTTTCAAAAGCTCAAGACTGCTTTGACTACAACCCTAATGTTGGTATTGCCTACGGGTTCGGGGTCTTATATTGTGTACTGTGATGCGTCGCGTGTTTGCCTCGGTGCGGTGTTGAAGCAGGATGATAAGGTGATTGCCAACGTGTCTAGACAACTGAAGGTGCATAAGAATAATTATCATGTCCATGACCTTGAGTTAGCATATATTGTTCATTCCTTGAAGATTTGGCGGCACTATTTGTACGGTGTCCTTTGTGAGGTCTATACCGACCACCGGAGCCTACAACATCTGTTCAAACAGAAGGATCTTAACTTGCGGCAGTAGAGATGACTAGAGTTGCTTAAGGACTATGATATCACCATTCTATATCATCCAGGGAAGGCCAACCAATTTGTTAGATTGGATATTTCGGAGCCGAGTCGAGTTTTGGATCGTGTGGTTTCTCGTTCTTCCCTATATGATCGTATTGCATTAGTATGACGACCCCCATCTATTTGTCCTCAAGGAGATGGTTCAGCACGGTGAAGCCAAGGAGGTCACTATCAGGGATGACAGTGTGTTACGAATGCAGGGCAGGCTATGTGTGCCCAATGTAGATGGTCTACGTGAGTTGATTCTTCAGGAGGCCCACAGTTCACGGTACTCCATTCATTCGGGTGCCGCCAAGATGTATCAGGACTTGAGGCAACACTATTGGTGGAGGAGAATGAAGGACATAGTGGAGTATGTAGCTGAGTGCCTCAATTGTCAGCATGTGAAGAATGAGCATCAATGGCCAGGTGGATTGCTTCAGAGGCTAGAGATTCCAGAGTGGAAATGGGAGCGACAAGTGCAAAACACACACTTAAATATGCTCGCTAGTTGAATATAGTATAATATAATATCGTATCCACAAAGATTGGAGTTAAACAGTATTTTCGTAGTTTATAGCTTTGTTGCTATCCAAGATGATCCACAGTTGAGAATTATGTGATTCAAACAAAAATTAACTAAGATTCTAGAGCTAATTGACTGTGACAATCACAACGAAAGTAAGCAACAAAGATATCAATGGGAGAAAACCTTTGGTTGATTGGATAAGTGCAAGATAAATGTCTGGGATTTAACTCTAGTTAATTCACTTCTAATGTTCAAGTGAGTCTCTCTAATTCACTCAATTATTAGTTCAACGTTTTGTAGAAACTCCTCTCTCGATTAACTTCCAACCTCACAATATGAACCAATTTACGCTCGGTGAAGATATGCAAGAATTCGTAGTGGATTGGTCTTTAGGAGAATCTCTTCCGATTATCCCCCTAACTAGGTCTAAACAATAATTCAACTAGCCTCTTTTGATTACTAAGAAGAATTAATGAATTCAACCAACAAGATAATGCAAAGATATCACAAGTTATGCCTCTCTCAATTACATGAACATGTGAATATAGATGCAACAATTAAAACACCCAAAACGATTCAATTCATAAAAACTAGAGTTAATATCCATAAACAAATATCAATACACCAAATCCATCAATCCCTAAAGAGAACTACTCCATAAATATGAATTAATTCATCACAAATATAAAGAAAAGCATAAAACTATCCAAACTCTTGTCTTGATTGAGGATTGAATGATGAATCCCTTGTGCTTTCGCTTCTCCACCTTCTCTCTTGCCTCCTTCGGTCTTAGATGTGTCAAAAGTCAATAAAATAAAGTTTTTACATGTATTTATACTATGTAGGGTCCCGGCCCAGATGAAAACACCTTTTCCTACGCGAACTGGGACAATAACTCTGTAAAAATTGCACAGGCACGCCGCATGGGGCGACGTGCCATGCAGGGCGGTTGTGGGAAACTTCAAAGAGCTTGTTCTGACAGGCTTCAGGAAAACTGGACAGTCGCGGCATGCCACGCGCCGCCCCATGTGCCGCGACTGTGGGACTTTCTCTGAGTACAGAGTTTTCTTGCTTTTTATCTATCCCGACGTGGTTCTCGACCCCCGAACGCGATCCCGACTTATTTCCTTGGGATTTTACTCAGACTTCAAAGCTCCAAATCACTCAAATTCATTCCATAACATCTACATAACTCGAAATCACTCCTACAAGGCATAAAATACACAATTAATGCAAAACAATAGCGATTAATGCTCAAACTCAATTAAAGTGCAGTAAATTGGAGTGTAATAAGCGACTAAAACACGAGATTATAGCCTACCATCAACACCCCACATTTAAACCATTGCTCGTCCTCGAGAAATCAAACCACACTTTATATAGACACAACCTTATTTAGCAACTCCCATAACTCATCATACCAAGAATAATTAAAATAGATTAAGCACAACACCGTAACATCCTAGCTTCAAGATTTGACTCGAAATCACCACGCATTATTTATAACCCGTCCACTTACTCTGACACAGAGGTCATTGACATTACCTTTCCTTCATGAATCAAGTGCCCTCACCACAATAGAGAGTAGTTCCACTCACCATCAAATTTAACAACAATCAGGAACTCAATATAGAAAGAATTCACTCACTCTCAGAAATAACATTCATATGCCACAAAAGATGAACCATAGGCTTTCCCATAGTGTACTACTCAACTAATTGAGCTCATTCAGTCAAGGATCAAGTAGGACTTAAATTGGTTGTAATGTAGGCTGCGGGACGGGTAGGATACATTTAGATATAAGAGTGACTACACCTCCCTAAGCACTTTAATACATATAATTTAACATTCAAAACCCCACACTTATGTCAAACCATACTCCACCTTAACATCATTGTACATTAACTCCCACTTCTTTAAGCATAATTAGATCAAGAGTCACCACTTATCAATGAATATGTTTCACAACAATACAATTATTTTTTTCTTTCTCTTTCAATTCAAGTGGCTCTTACTTTTTCAAAACAGTGCACCTTTCTACTTATTTCATTAGTTCCACTCAAAAGCCAAACCAATCACCCCATAGTTCAACTTTTACAAAGTTCATAATAAATTTAAGTGTTCACGAGAGGTACCACATTCAAATAGGTGGTCAATTCAAAACAAATGGGTAAGGCTTGTAGTGTGGTTGCCAAAAAAATAGGATTACAGCCTCAACGGGGTTAACTAATATACATAACAATTAGGTGGATAATAACATATAATTGACTTAACAAAGAAACGCATATATCACTTCCAAGACTAAACAAAACTACTATTTCGCATTGCAAATACACGGGGCAAGTTCTAGACATAAAATGCAATGTACAGAATACACAAAACCTTACTCATACATGGCACATAACTCACTCAAGATTGGATTATCAAGACACTCTAGCCAAAGCAGTTAAGCACAGTTAAGATCATACAATTCAAGGTACTTATGCAAGTATAAAAAATAGAGCCTAAGCATCTCAACTAAAGCACTCACTATTATCAAGGCATAACCAAGTCAAGAGATATTGCCTTCAATTCAAAACACAGCACATGGTTCCCTACTATTAACAAAAATTTTAAAACTAACTACACCTGGTTCAAACAAAACCTTAAGAAAAGAATCGCGACACAAAGAAACGCCAAGGGGGAATTATTACACTACCTAACAAACTAAAATCTTTTTATCTTTTTATTTCGACTTTAATCCCTCAAGAAACCCGTCGAATGATATCCATCGTCGGGAAAAGTCAAAAATTTTAAATTTTTATAGTTTTTCTCATTTTTCTATCTCTCACATAATTTTATCTTTTTAAGTTTGGTGTTCTTTGACTGTGCACGGGCTATAGGTTAGATTTGAGCATGACTTGATCTTTTGGTAAGGAATTGCAACCATACAAACCAGAAATCGAGAAACAACTGCGACAGTTGAGGAAGGAAAGAAATCTCGCCGAGAAATTAGAGAACGTTGGGCAATCCTCAACCAAGGAAGACATGGCTGGAGATGATGATAATGTTGATTTGGCTGCGAGAGGGGCAGCCCAACTTAGAGAGAAAGATGCAAGGGATGCTAAAGAAGCAGCACTTAGAGATGTATAAATTGCTTATGAGGAGGAGAGGGCTCGAAGAATAGCTCAGAATCAGCACTTGGGTGCAGACCAGTTCAGAAACATAACTCCAGGCCAAGGGACACCACTTGGTGATTATGCTAGACCGGTCTACAACCAAGGCTTGTCAAGTGTGAGGTCATCTCCAATTGCAGCTAATAATTTTGAGCTGAAGCAAATGTTGCTCAAAACGCTTCAAAATAGTTATATTTTTAGAGGAAAGATGAACGAAGATCCAAACAATCATGTGATGGACTTCGAAGAGATAATGAACACCTTTCAATATAATGGTATGTCACAAGATGCAGTTTATCTAAGGGAATTCCGCTTCACTCTCAACGACGGTGCAAAGCACTGGATTCGAAGCTTGCCTAATGGATCGATTAGAACATGGGATGAGATGACCAGAAAATTTCTTGACAAATATTTCTCATCAGCTAAGATGGGAAAGTTTAGAATAGAAAATCCATAACTTCATTCAGAACGAGACTGAAACAGTGTATGAAGTTTGGGAAAGGTTTAAAGAGATAGTGCAAAAGTGTCAACATAGCGGGAGAACTCTGGATGCAACTCCATGACTTTTGGGATGGATTAACACCTACCTCACAGAGAATATTGAGTAATGCTGCTGGAGGCCTCCATTCCACGCGCCCGAACCAATGTACACATACATGCAGACAACTTCTTCTCAGCCTTCTTGGGGTATACCCCACACTTATCTTTTCCACTCGTTGCAGCCTTCTCTTTCGAAACCTTCACCTTTCGCTCAACACTTGCGGCTAGCTTCTCCTTTATCACCCCCGTCTCTACATTAACCTCGAATGTCACAGTCTCTTCACCCAATCTATGCATAAGTTTTCTATCATGTATATTTAAAATTGCTCTACCCATTACTAAGAATGGTCTTCCCAAGATTAGGGGGACCTCTTTATTCTCATCCATCTTCACCACTATGAAATTTACAGGAAATATAAACTTATCTACCCGAACTAAGACATCTTCCACTATCCCCTCGGGTATTATAGATGTTTGGTCTTCCAACTACAAAGATATTGGTGCAGACCTTATCTCTCCAAACTCATTCTCCAGCTTCCTGTAAATAGACAAATGCATTAAATTAATTGAGGCACCAGAATCACATAAAGATTTGTCAATATTAAGAGTGCCTAACGAGCAAGGTACAATAAAACTCCCTGGATCTCCACACTTTTGTGGGAGTTTATTTTGCAAGATTGCGCTGCAATGCTCTATGAGCTTGACTACTGATGTCTCTTCTATCTTTCTCTTCTTTGCAAGGATCTCCTTCAAGAATTTGGCATAAGTTGGCATTTGTGAGAGAACTTCTGTGAATGGCAAATTTACATTAACTTGTTTCAGCATATCCAGAAATCTCTCAAATTGCTTGTCTAACTTCTCTCTATAAAGCATTTAGGGAAAAGGTAAAGCAGGAATGTGCTTGTTCTCTTCAGATTCATCCCTTCTTGAATTCTCTTCCTTCTTACCTTTCTTCTTCTTACCATCTTCAATTTTCAGCTCCTTCCCACTTTCTTTTTCTGTTATCACCTCTTTTTGGATCGGAGTGGATCTTTCAACACTTATTCGCTTCTCAAGGTCACAACATTTACCGTTTCTTTTGAATTCTTTTCAGTATCAGCTGGAAGAGTACCTGGGATTCTCTTAGATAATATAGTTATAATTTGTCCCACTTGTCTCTCTAAGTTACGCAATCCTGTCCCCAAGTTCTTTGATAGCTACACCATGAGCATCTAACCTCTCATCTGTCTTGAAAATAAAGGACTTCATTAGATCTTCTAGCCCAAGCTTCTTGGATTGTTTAGGTTGAAACTGCTACCTTTGTTGATTTTGGAAGCCTGGAGCTCCTTGTCCTTGAAATCTAGAGTTATTTTGTTGCCATACATTTGCTGTACCCCCAGGTGAACTCCATGAAAAACCGGGGTGCTTCTGACCCATTACATTGAAGTTATAATTACCCACAACATTAACTTCCTCAGTTGAGGCTTGACACTCATGAGTTGGGTGTCCTCTTCCATATATATCACATGCTGCATGAGGCTCATTATGTATTGATGCTAAGGTCAACTTCCTGATTTCTTTCGCTATGGCATCAAGCCGTACCTGCACAGATGTGTTAGCATCAACCTGGTGAACACCAGTTGATCTTTTCTTTAAGCAATTTCAGAGGGCCACTGATTTACATCTTCAGACAACTCATCAAGAATAGTGACTATCTCCTCTGGAGTCTTTTTCATCAACGGGCCTCCAGCTGCATTACTCAATGTTCTCTGTGAGGTAGGTGTCAATAATATCCTGGAGTTGCATCCAGAGTTCAATCCCGCTACGTTGACACTTTCGCACTATCTCCTTAAACCTTTCCCAAGCTTCAAACACAGTTTCAGTCTCGTTCTGAATGAAGTTATGGATTTCTCTTCTAAACTTAGTTGTCTTAGCTGATGAGAAATATTTGTCAAGAAATGTTCTGGTCATCTCATCCCATATTCGAATCGATCCATTAGGCAAGCTTCGAAGCCAGTGTTTGCATCGTCTTTGAGAGTGAAGGGGAATTCCCTTAGATAAACAACATCTTGTGATACACCATTATATTGAAAGGTGTTCATTATCTCTTCGAAGTCCATCAGATGATTGTTTGGATCTTCGTTCATCTTTCCTCTGAAAACGTAATTATTATGAAGCGTTTGGAGCAACCCTTGCTTCAGCTCAAAATTATTAGCTGCAACTGGAGGTGGCCTCACACTTTACAAGACTTGATTGTAGACCGGTCTAGCATAATCACCAAGTGGTTTCCCTTGGTCGGGAGCTATGTTTCCGAACTGGTCTGCACCCACGGGCTGATTCCGAGCCATTCTTCGAGCCCTCTCCTCCTCATAAGCAATTTGTGCATCTATAAGAGCTGCTTCTTCAGCATCCCTTGCATCTTTCTCTCTGAGTTGGGTTGCCTCTCTTGTATCCAAATCAACATTATCATCATATCCAACCATGTCTTCCTTGGTTGAGGATTGCCCAATCTTCTCTAATTTCTCAACGAGATTTCTTTCCTTCCTCAACTGTTGTAGTTGTTTCTTGATTTCTGGTTCGTATGGTTGCAATTCCTTACCAGAAGATCGAGTCATGCACAAATCTAACATGTAGCCTACGCACAGTCAAAGAACACCAAATATAAAAAGGGAAAAATAAAATAAAAAGAAAAATTCCTGAATTAGCACTACAAACTATTTCAAAAACTATTGATTGCCAATCCCCGGCAACGAAGCCAAAACTTGACGAAAAAACCTTTTCCTGCGCGAACTGGGATAATAACTCTGTAAAAAATGCACAGGCGCGCCGCGCCATGCGAGGGGTTATTTGAAACTTCATAGTGCTTGTTCTGACAGGCTTCAGGAAAATTGGGCAGTCGCGGTGCGCCATGCGCCATCCCACGCGCTGCGGCTGTGGAAGTTTCTCAGAGTCCAGCTCTTTCCTTGAGTTTTGATTCCCGAACGCGATCCCGGCATAATACTTGGGATTTTACTCAGACTTCAAAGCTCCAAATCACTCGAATTAGCTCCATAACATCTACATTACTCGGAATCACTCCTACAAGGCATAAAACACACAATAAGTGCAAAACACTAGCGATTAAAGCTCAAACTTAATTAAAGTGTAGTAAATTGAAGTGTAATAAGCGACTAAACCATGAGATTATAGCCTACCATCAATGGGTTACTATGGATTTTGTTGTTGAGCTCCCATGGGCTCAGAGGAAGTTCGATGTAGTTTGGGTGATTGTGGATAGATTGACCAAGTCGGCTCATTTCATTCTAGCGGTGACTACTTATTTTTCAGAGAATATGGCTCAGGTTTATATTCGCGAGATCGTCAGACTTCATGGCATGCCAATATCTATCATCTCTGACTGGGGCACAAAGTTTACATCGTGATTCTAGAGGGCCGTACAACTTGATCTAGGCACGCAGGTTGAGTTGAGTACAATATTTCACCCTCACAAGGACGGACTGTCCCTACACACTATTTAAATATTGGAAGATATGATCTGTGCATATGTGATGGAGTTTGGGGGTTCTTGAAATCAAATCTTTTCGCTCGTGGAGTTTGTCTACAACAACAGTTACCATTCGAGCATTCATATGACTCCATATGAGGCCTTGTATGGGAGGCGTTGTCGGTCTCTGGTGGGTTAGTTCGAGCCGAGTGAGGCTAGGCTATTGGGTACAAACTTGGTTCAGGATGCTTTAGAAAATGTTAAATTGATTCAAGATCGACTTCCTACAGCCAAATCTAGAAAGAAGAGTTGTGCGGATCGGAAGGTTTGCGACGTTGCATTCATGGTTGGGGAGCATGTCTTGCTCCGGGTTTCGCCCATGAAGGGTGTTATAAGGTTTGGGAAGAAGGGAAAGTTGACCCCTTTGATATTCTTGAGAGGATTGGAGAGGTGGCCTACAGGCTTGCACTACCACCTAGTCTAGCTGCAGTTCATCCAGTATTCCATGTTTCTATGCTCCGGAAGTATCACGGCGATCCGTCTCGTATGTTGGATTTCAGCTCAATCTAGTTGGACAAGGATTTGTCATATGTTGAGGAGCTGGTGGCCATTTTGGATAGGCAGGTTTGAAAATTGAGGTCAAAGAACATTGCTTCAGTGAAGGTTCAGTGGAGGGGTCAACCTGTTGAGGAGGCGACTTGGCAAACCGAGAATTATATGCGTAGCCGTTATCCTCATATTTTTACCACTTCAGGTATGTCTCTATACTCATTCAAGGACGAACGTTTATTTTAAGATGGGGAGAATGTAACGACCTGGCCAGGCATTATAAGTATTTTAGCCATGATCCCCTATTTATCGCCTCCTCTATGTTGTATTATGGTTACGTGACTTTTCGGGGGCGTTGGTTTTGTATTCGGGTGTGTTTCAGAGTAAAATGGGACATATAGTCCCTAAGTTGGAGCTTTAAATTAAAAGAGTTGACCGTAATTTGACTTTTGTGTAGACGTCTCTGAAATAGCATTTTGACGGTTCCAATAGTTCTATATGGTGATATTTGACTTAGGAGTGTGTTCGGATGTTGATTTGGAGCTCCGTAGGTCGTTTCGGCATGAATTGGTGAACGTCGAAGGTTAAGAAGGTTGGAAAGTTTGACCGGGAGTTGACTTTATTGATTTCGGAGTCGAAATCTGATTCCGGGAGATGGAATAGGTATGTCATATCATTTATGACTTGTGTACAAATTTTGAAGTCCATCGGAGTTGTTTTGGTATGAATCGACATTAGTTTGAAATTCGGAAGTTCATAAGTTCCTTAGGCTTGAATCGATGCGCGATTCATGGTTCTAGTATTGTTTGATGTGATTTGACACTTCGAGCATGTCCGTATGATGTTTTAAAACTTGTTGGTATGTTTGGTTGAGGTCTCAGGGGCCTTGGGTGTAATTCGGATCATGTTCGGCGGAATTCGGAACCTTAAAGACAGTAGAATCTGCTGCTATTGGTTTCCTTATACGCGATCGCGAGTGGGTTATCGCGATCGCGAAGTGTTATTTCGCATTGGTCGATTTTTATTCTATGGGATCGCGTTATTGAGGCTGTGATTGTGAAGGGTGTTGAATTTATTCATCGCGAACGTGTAGGGTGGAACGGGTTTGCGTAAAAGGAATAAGGGGCTGCAGGTCCACTCGTTTTTGTTCATCGCGGTCGCGTGATGTGTTCCGCGATTGTGTAGCTTGTGGAGGCAGTGTGTTGCATTCGCTCATGGTCTTCCGTGTTCGCAGAGTGTTAATTTGGTAGTCTGAGATTTTGTGCTTTGCAATCACGAAGCAGTTCCCGCGATCGCGATGAAGAATAATACCTGGGTAGAATTTAAAATTCAAAAATGAGGGTTTATCTCATTTCTCATATTTTTTACCTAGAGAGCTTGGTGTGAGATGATTTTTCGAGGGTTCTTCAAGGAAATTATTGGGGTAAGTGATTCTAACCCGGAATGGACTGCATTTCATGAATCTATTACTATTTCAGCGGTTTGGCTTCAGAGTATGCACAGGGATTTCTTAAGGAGTTCCACCGTTTCCTCCATACTATGGGTATTATGGAGTCGAGTGAGGTTGCTTTCATTACGTTCCATCTTAAGGGAACGACTTATCATTAGTGGCGGACGTGTGAGTTGGGTAGCCCGACCGAGGATGATTCACTCTCCTGGGCGCAGTTCTCAGAGATGTTCATGAGGGAGTTTGTTCCCTAGAGCCTGAGGGACGCATGACGCACGACGCACAAAGTTTGAGCAGTTGCTCCAAGGTGCTATGACCGTATCGAAGTATGTAGTATGTTTCGGTGATTTGTCCAGGCATGCACCAGATTTAGTCTCTATTGTCAGAGAGTGAGTTTGTCGATTTATCGAAGGGCTCAACTTTGGTATCAGATTCAGCATGGCTCGAGAGTTGGAGATAGACATCCCATACCAGCAGGTAGTGGAGATCGCTAGGAGATTAGAGGGTATGTGGGCCCGGGAGAGAGAGGACATGTGAGGCAAAGAGGCCTTGAAATTCTGGCACATATAGTGATGCCCGTGCCCAGTTGCAGCCCGTCGTGGTAGCGGGCTATGTGAGCCGTCCTGTTCATTCAGCACTTCCAGCCTCTAGCGGTATTCTGGCTACTCCCAGGCCTCAAGTTGCCCATTATGCACCGCCGTTGTCTAGTACACCTCCTGCACAAGGTGATTTCAATGGTCAGTCCAGTCGATCAGGCCCGGGCCGGTTCTAGAAACCACATCCTCCGATAGCTTGTTTTGAGTGTGGTGACACTCATCATATGGTGAGGTATTGCCCTAGACTCATGAGGGGTGCACCTCCACAAACTACCCAGGCCCCACGTATTCCATAGGGCCCTCAAGCTTCTCAGGCCGTGATTACCACACTAGTTGCCACTCTACCTGTACAGACAACCAGGGGTGGAGGTCGGGTATGTAGAGGCTTCCCTAGAGGGGGAGGCCAGGCCAGATCTTATGCTCCTCCTACCAGGATGGAGGCAGTTGCATTCGACTCAATTATCACACGTATTGTTCCGATTTGTCATAGAGATGCATCGGTCTTATTTGATCCAAGCTCCACTTATTCCTATGTATCATCTTACTTTGCTCCATATTTAGGTATATCCCGTGATTCTTTGCGTTCTCCTGTTTATGTGTCCATGCATGTCAGAGATTCCATATTGTTGACTATGTGTATCGGTCGTGTTTAGTTGTTCTTGGTGATTTTGAGACCAGAGTCGATCTATTGTTGCTCAATATGGTAGATTTTGATGTTATTTTGGGTATGGACTGGTTGTTGTCCTATCATGCTATCCTTGATTGTCGCGCCAAGACGGTGACATTGGCTATTCCAGGTTTGTCACGGTTGGAGTGGAGGGGTACTTTGGATTATGTTCCTAGCAGTGTGGTGTCTTTCCTTAAGGCACAACGGATGTTTGTAAAGGGGTGTGATGAGTATCTAGCATATGTGAGAGGTATCAGTGTTGATACTCCTACCATTGAGCCAGTTCCGGTAGTGATGGACTATCCGGACGTATTTCCAGCGGATCTTCTGCGCATGTGTATTGATTATTGCAGTTGAACAAGGTTACGGTGAAGAACATGTACCATTGCCACACATTGATGACCTATTTGATCAGCTACAAGGTGCCAGGGTGTTCTCATAGATTGGCTTGCGTTCAGGCTATCATCAGTTAAAGATTTAGGAGCCGAATATTCCAAAGACTACCTTCAGGACTTGGTATGGTCATTACGAGTTCCTTGTGATGCCATTTTGGCTAACTAACGCCCCAGCACCAATCATGCACTTGATGAACAGTGTATTCCATCCCTATATTGACTCATTCATCATTGTTATTATTGCCGACATCTTGGTTTACTCCCGGAGCTAGGAGGATCATGAGCAATACCTGAGGACCGTGCTTTAGACCTTGAGAGAAAAGAAGTTGTATGCAAAATTTTCAAAGTGTGAATTCTGGCTTGATTCAGTGGCATTTTTGGTCACGTAGTGTCGAGTGAGGGGATCAAGGTAGATTCGAAGAAGATTGAAGCAGTGCAGAGTTGGCCCAGACCGTATTTAGCTACTGAGATCCGGAGTTTTCTTGGGTTGGCAGGGTATTACCGTCGTTTCGTAGAGTGTTGCTCATCTATTGCTGCACCTGTGACAAAATTGACCAAGAAGGGTGCTCCATTCAGGTGGACCTAGGAGTGTGAGGAGAGCTTTCAAAAGCCCAAGACTACTTTGACTACAACCCTAATGTTGGTGTTGCCTACGGGTTCAGGGTCTTATACTATGTACTGTGATGCGTCGTGTGTTGGCCTCGACGCGGTGTTGATGCAAGATAGTAGAGTGATTTCCTACGCGTCTAGTCAACTGAAGGTGCATGAGAAGAATTATCCTGTCCACGATCTTGAGTTAGAAGCTATTGTTCATGCCTTGAAGATTTGTTGGCACTATTTGTACGGTATCCCTTGTGAGGTCTATACCGACCATCGGAGTCTACCGCATCTATTCAAACAGAAGGATCTTAACTTGCAACAGCGGAGAGGGATAGAGTTGCTTAAGGACTATGATATCACCATTCTATATCATCCCAAGAAGGCCACTGTAGTGGCTGATGCCTTGAGTCGAAATGCGGAGAGCTTGGACAGTTTAGCATATCTACCGGCAGCGGAGAGGCCATTAGCATTGGATGTTCAGGCCTTGGCCAACCAATTTGTTAGATTGGATGTTTCAGAGCCGAGTCGAGTTTTGGCTGGTGTGGTTTCTCGGTTTTCCATATATGATCGTATCAGAGAGCATCAGTATGACGACCCCCATCTACTTGTCTTTACGGACACGGTTCAGTACGGCGATGCCAAGGAGGTCACTATCGGGGATGACAGTGTGTTACGAATGTACGGCAGGCTATGTGTGCACAATGTAGATGATCTACATGAGTTTATTCTTCAGGAGGCCCACAGTTCGCGATACTCCATTCATCTGGGTGCTACCAAGCTATATCAGGACTTGAAGCAACACTATTGGTGGAGGAGAATGAAGAAGGACATAGTGGAGTATGTAGCTCAGTGCCTAAATTCTCAGCAGGTGAATTATGAGCAATAACGGCCATGTGGATGTCTTCAGGGGCTAGAGATTCCAGACTGGAAATGGGAGCGGGTACTATGGATTTCGTTGTTGGGCTCCCACAGACTCGGAGGAAGTTCGATGCAGTTTGGGTGATTGTGGATAGGTTGACCAAGTCGGCTCATTTCATTCCAGTGGTGACTACTTATATTTATAAGCAGCTGGCTCAGGTTTATATTCGCGAGATTGTCAGACTTCATGGCATGCCAGTATCCATCATCTCTGACCTGGGTACGCAGTTTACATCGCGATTCTAGAGGGTCGTATAACGTGAGCTAGGAACGCAGGTTGAGTTGAGTACAATATTTCACCCTCAGACGGACAGACAGTCCGAGTGCACTATTCAAATATTGGAAGCTATGCTCCGTGCATGTGTGATGGAGTTTGGGGGTTCTTGGGATCAGTTCTTACAGCTTGCGGAGTTTGCCTACAATAATAGTTACTAGTCGAGCATTCAGATGGCTCCGTATGAGACCTTGTATGAGAGGCGGGGTTGGTCTCCGGTGGGTTGGTTCGAGCCGGGTGAGGCTAGTCTATTGAGTATAGACTTGGTTCATGATGCTTTGGAAAATGTTAAATTGATTCAAGATCGACTTCGTACAACCCAATCTAGACAAAAAGGTTATGCGGATCGGAGGGATCGCGACGTTGCATTCATGGTTGGGGAGCAGATCTTGCTCTAGGTTTTGCCCATTAAGGGTGTTATGAGGTTCGGGAGGAAGAACAAGTTGAGCCCTATGTATATCGGATCTTTTGAGATTCTTGAGAGGATTGGAGAGGTGGCCTACAGGCTTGCACTACCACCTAGTCTAGCTGTAGTTCATCTAGTCTTCCATGTTTCTATGCTCCGGAAGTATCACGACGATCCATCTTATGTGTTGGATTTCAACTCAATCCAGTTGGACAAGGATTTGTCATATGTTGAGGAGCTGGTGACCATTTTGGACAGGCAGGTGTGAAAGTTGAGGTCGAAGATGTCACGCCCGAAACTCGGGGAGCGCGACCGGTGCTCAACCGAGTGAACCCGGTCAAGCAAGCCTGTTGAATTCTTTCTACCCGACTCACCCATGGTTTAAAGAGTATACATAACTTTGTTAATTAACCAACAAGGAGATCATGTAGACAATGCCGAATTTATTACCAATAATTACTTCATTTAATAAATCCCAAAAGTACACACACACACACCCCTCCATGGTTCAAAGTGAAACAAGTGATTCAATCACAACACAACTTGTTTAACATTTCCAACACCCATATACAACCCACACTATATCTACAAAGCCTCAAAAGATACCAAATAGTACAATGATAGTGCCGGTAACAAGGCTCCGGCTATACCTCAAAACATAGTAATACACACAAAACAAAGATACATAACCCCGGAATGAGATGAGGCTCACCACGTCAGCTGGGAAGAATGAGTCCCGCTATCACTGGTCAATATCCTCTATAGTAGAACCACCTGCATCCATTAAAGATGCAGCGCCCCCGGCAAAAGGGACGTTAGTACATGTCGAATAGTACTCAATAGCATAGATAGAGGTTTAAACCAATGGAATAGCATAGATAGAAGTTTAAACCAAAGCAAATTTATCAAGAGCTCTTAATATCATATATAAATTGTAATAGGAAATTCTCGATAACCATCTTTACACAAAGCGGCCTCGCCGCCTCACCCCAATATGTGTGGGTGGAGGTGCAAGTACAGTACCACAACTCTACTCAAGCGGCCCCGCCGCCTCACCCCAATATATACGGGTGGAGGTGTAACCATATGACCAAAACCTACAAAAAACGGCCATACCGCCTCACCCCCAATATATAGGCGGGTGGAGGTGCAATAACAATACCAAAAATCTTACACAAAGCGGCCATACCGCCTCACCCCAATGTATATGTGGGTGGTGGTGTAACAACAATACCAATATCCTACACAAAGAGGGCATGCCGCCTCACCCCAATAAATAAGGGTGGAGGTGTAATCCCTAGCACAATCTCTACACAAGTTGGCATAATAACTTTTATATGAAATATGTCATTGGAGTCACAACATGTAGATACAAAATCCATAGGTTGGTACACACCTCAATTAATAGTACAATATAATAAGAGTACTTGAAACACAAATCGAACATATATCTTTGTCACAAGCTTATTCAGAATAATCGATTTATGATAAACATCTTGGAACTTACAAGGGTGATGTGGGGTTCAATTATTAAAGAAGAGTTTAGCCAACATACCTCAAATTCATTCCTTAATGATACAACAATGATCCACTACACTAAGCAACTTCAATATACAATAACAACATCCAATGGGACCGATATTAGTAATAAATTCCATAGGTTCATTGTATTCATAAATTTCATCGCTAAGATTACCATACATCTTCTCTCTTATTTTCTCAAAAGTACCATTCATGCCATGAAAAAGAGTTTTATAATCCAATATTTCAACCATTAAAACTTCTAACAAATGCTTCAAATACTTCTAACTACTCATAATAAACGAGTTTGAAGCATTGGAATTACCTCTAGTAGATCAAACTTGAAAAATCACAACTTTGGTGATTTTTGTGTTCTTGAGGATTTGATTATAAAATCTAGTATTTGGATGTAAGAATGATGTTAGAACTCATGTATATTGAGTAATAATCAACCCAAAATATCATAAATAACTTACCTTAGTTGATTGGACTTGATTTGAGCTCAAAATCGTCTCTTCACCATCAAGAACCCTAACCCCCAATATAGAAAATACTCTCTTCCCCCGATTTTGTATTTATAAGCCCAAAATTATGGGTTTCGGATGCGGCCCTGGATGCTTCGCATCCCCACTTCACTCCTCTTTGAAGCTCGGATGCGGACTTGGACGCTATGGCAATACTTCACTGCCAGCCTCTCTTTCGGACGCGGCCTCGGATGCTTCGCATCTGCAGATTCCTTCGTCAACCTTTGGTAATTTGGTCATACCTGCTTGTAGGAATGTCCAAATGACTAACGGTTTGAAGATTTTGAAACTAGATTCAAATACCTTTAATTTTATAGGTCATTCATCACATAACGCCTTATATATATGTAGATATGCTCGTCCAAGGTTTGGTCTTGTGCGTACTCATTTGAAACATTAGTCTATCATGAAATTTCATACTTGACTTGGACTTAGGGCTCTCCTTAGACCCCACATCACTTATAATATGCCTCGTACACTTATTATCATATCCAATTGATATCCATCCTATTAATAGTCCTCATCTTCACACAAAATAATATAATTAGCGCACATTGACTTTCTTAATAATCGCTTAAGTACTTCAAAATTTCTGGGGTGTTACATTCTCCCCTACTTAAGAACCTTCGTCCTCAAATCTTTCACAAGTCAATTCTAAGAATATAGTTATCCTTATACCTCCAACCATTATACATAGGCACTTATGACTACATCGATCTCATACTTCCTTTCCAAAATTTCAACTTACCTATACCCCTTAAAATTTGGCTATCTTTACAAATTCATAAATATTTTGGCAGAATTTGTTGAATTCAAAATTCTAAATCTCTGTCTTTCTATTCTCTCACAGATGGTGAGGACACGCACCGCTAGATCTTATGATCAGACACCTGCGTCTCCTGCTAGAGCCACGAGAGGCGGGGGCTGGGGTCGGGGTAGAGGCTGAGTACTTCCACGTGGTGAAGTCAAAGCACCTGCACGAGCTACTACAGAGGAGCCACCAGTAGCTTCAGTTGGAGAGCAGGCACCTGAGACGCGTGTTGCTACTCCTGCACTTCAGGAGACTCTCGCCCAGTTTTTGAGCATGTTTGGCACTCTAGCTCAGGCGAGGTTGATTCCACTTTCTCCTGCCATATCTCAGGCTGGGGAATGAGCATAGACTCCCGCAGCCCGTACCCCAGAGAAGCGGGTTCAGGTTGACCAGGTCCCAGAGTTCATACCAGTGCTGCGGTTATCCAAGTTCAGCTCGAGGTTAGTGCAACAGCTTCTGAGGGGGAGCAACTTAGACTCGAGAGGTACAAGAAGTATCACCCTCCTACTTTCAGTGGTTTGGCTTCAGAGTATGCACAGGGATTTCTTGAGGAGTTCTACCATTTCCTCCGTACTATGGGTATTGTGGAGTCGAGTGAGGTTGCTTTCACTATGTTCCGGCTTATGGGAATGGCTTATCAGTGGTGGCGGGTGTGTGAGTTGGGTAGCCCGACCGAGGCTGATTCACTCTCCTGGGCATAGTTCTCAGAGATGTTCATGAGGAAGTTTGTTCCCCAAAGCCTGAGGGACGCACGTCGCACAAAGTTTGAGCAGTTGCTCCAAGGTGCTATGACCGTATCGGAGTATACAGTCTGTTTTGGTGATTTGTCCAGGCATGCACCAGATTTAATCTCCATTGTCAGAGAGCGAGTTTATCGATTTATCGAAGGGCTCAACTCTGGTATCAGATTCAGCATGGCTCGAGAGTTGGAGATAGACATACCATACCAGTAGGTAGTGGAGATTGCTAGGAGATTAGATGGTATGTGGGCCTGGGAGAGAGAGGAGAGGTGAGGCAAAGAGGCCTTGAGATTCTGGCATATATAGTGATTCCCGTGCCCCAGTTGCAGCCCGTCGTGGTAGAGGCTATGTGAGTCGTCCTGTTCATTCAGCACTTCCAGCCTCTAGCGGTATTCTGGCTACTCCCACGCCTCAGGTTGCCCATTATGCACCGCCGTTGTCAAGTGCACCTCCTGTACAAGGTGCTTTCAATGGTCAGTCCAGCTGATCAGGACCGGGCCAGTTCTAGTAACCATGTCCTTCGAGAGCTTATTTTGAGTGTGGTGACACTCGTCATATGGTGAGGGATTTCCCTAGACTTAGGAGGGGTGCACCTCTAAAGACTACCCAGACCCCACATATTCCACAGGGCCCTCATGTTTCTCAAACCGTGATTACCGCACCAGTTGCCACTCCACCTGCACAGCCAGCCAGGGGTGGAGGTCAGGCATGTAGAGGTCGCCCTAGAGGGGGAGGCCTGGCCAGATCTTATGCTCTTCCTACCAGGATGGAGGCAGTTGCATTCGACTCAGTTATCATAGGTATTGTTCCGGTTTGTCATAGAGATGCATCAGTCTTATTTGATCCAGGCTCCACTTATTCCTATGTATCATCTTACTTTGCTCCATATTTAGGTATATCCCGTGATTCTTTGCGTCCTCCTATCTATCCATCCATGCCTGTCGGAGATTCCATTATTGTTGATCGTGTGTATCGGTCGTGTTTAGTTGTTCTTGGTAATTTTGAGACCAGAGACAATTTATTGTTGCTCAATATGGTAGATTTTGATATTATTTTGGGCATGTACTGGTTGTTGCCCTATCATGCTATCCTTGATTGTTGCGCCAAGACGGTGACATTGGCTATTCTAGGTTTGTCACGGTTGGAGTGGAGGGGTACTTTGGATTATTTTCCAGCAGGGTGGTGTCTTTCCTTAAGGCATAACGGATGTTTGTAAAAGGGTGTGATGAGTATCTAGCATATGTGAGAGATGTCAGTGTTGATACTCCTACCACTGAGTCAGTTCCGGTAGTGAGGGACTATCCGGACGTATTTTTGGCGAATCTTTTGTGCATATGTATTGATTATTGCCAGTTGAACAAGGTTACGGTGAAGAACAGGTACTCATTGCCACACATTGATGACCTATTTGATCAACTACAAGGTGCCAGGGTGTTCTCAAAAATTGACTTGCGTTCATGCTATCATAAGTTAAAGATTCGGGAGCCGGATATTCCAAAGACTACCTTCAGGACTCGGTATGGTCATTACGAGTTCCTTGTGATGTCATTTTGGCTAACTAACGCCCCAACATCATTCATGCACTTGATGAACAATGTATTCCAGCCTTATCTTGACTCATTTGTCATTTGTTTATTGACGACATCTTGGTTTACTCCCAGAGTCGGGAGGATCATGAGCAGTACCTGAGGACCGTGCTTTAGACCTTGAGAGAAAAGAAGTTGTATGCAAAATTTTCAAAGTGTGAATTCTGGCTTGATTCGGTGGCATTTTTGGTCATGTAGTGTCGAGTGAGGGGATCAAGGTAGATTCGAAGAAGATTGAATCAGTGCAGAGTTGGCCCAAACCATCTTTAGCTTCTGAGATTTAGAGTTTTCTTGGGTTGGCAGGGTATTACCATCTTTTCGTAGAGTGTTGCTCATCTATTGTTGCACCTATGACCAAATTGACCAAGAAGGATGCTCCATTCAGGTGGACCGAGGAGTGTGAGGAGAGCTTTCAAAAGCTCAAGACTACTTTGACTACAACCCCAATGTTGGTGTTGCCTACGGGTTCAGGGTCTTATACTATGTACTGTGATGCGTCGCGTGTTGGCCTCGACGCGGTGTTGATGCAAGATAGTAGGGTGATTTCCTACGCGTCTAGTCAACTGAAGGTGCATGAGAAGAATTATCCTGTCCACGATCTTGAGTTAGCAGCTATTGTCCATGCCTTGAAAATTTGTTGGCACTATTTGTACGGTGTCCCTTGTGAGGTCTATACCGACCATCGGAGTATACTGCATCTATTCAAATAGATGGATCTTAACTTGCGACAGCGGAGATGGATAGAGTTGCTTAAGGAATATGATATCACCATTCTATATCATCCCAAGAAGGCCAATATAGTTGCTGATGCCTTGAGTCGAAATGCGGAGAGCTTGGACAGTTTAGCATATCTACCGGCAGCGGAGAAGCCATTAGCATTGGATGTTCAGGCCTTGGCCAACCAGTTTGTTAGATTGGATGTTTCAGAGCCGAGTCGAGTTTTGGCTGGTGTGGTTTCTCGGTTTTCCATATATGATCGTATCAGAGAGCATCAGTATGACGACCCCCATCTACTTGTCTTTACGGACACGGTTCAGCACGGCGATGCCAAGGAGGTCACTATCGGGGATGACAGTGTGTTATGAATGTACGGCAGGCTATGTGTGCACAATGTAGATGATCTACATGAGTTTATTCTTCAGGAGGCCCACAGTTCGCGGTACTCCATTCATCTGGGTGCTACCAAGCTATATCAGGACTTGAAGCAACACTATTGGTGGAGGAGAATGAAGAAGGACATAGTGGAGTATGCAGCTCAGTGCCTAAATTGTCAGCAGGTGAAGTATGAGCAATAACGGCCATGTGGATATCTTCAGAGAATAGAGATTCCAGACTGGAAATAGGAGCGGGTACTATGGATTTCGTTGTTAGGCTCCCATAGACTCGGAGGAAGTTCGATGCAGTTTGGGTGATTGTGGATAGGTTGACCAAGTCGGCTTATTTCATTCCAGTGGTGACTACTTATTTTTCTAAGCAGCTGGCTCAGGTTTATATTCACGAGATCGTCAGACTTCATGGCATGCCAGTATCCATCATCTCTGACCTAGGTACGCAGTTTACATCGCGATTCTAGAGGGTCGTACATCATGAGCTAGGAACACGGATTGAGTTGAGTACAATATTTCACCCTCAGACGGACAGATAGTCAGAGCGCACTATTCAAATATTGGAAGATATACTTCGTGCATGTGTGATGGAGGTTGGTGGTTCTTGGGATCAGTTCTTACCGCTCGTGGAGTTTGCCTACAACAATAGTTACCAGTCGAGCATTCAGATGGCTCCGTATGAGACCTTGTATGGGAGGCTGTGTCGGTCTCTGGTGGGTTGGTTCGAGCCGGGTGAGGCTAGTCTATTAGGTGCAGACTTGGTTCAGGATGCTTTGGAAAATGTTAAATTGATTCAAGATCTACTTCGTACCCAATCTAGACAAAAGAGGTATGCGGATCGAAAGGTTCACGACGTTGCATTCATGATTGGGGAGCAGGTCTTGCTCTGGGTTTTGCCCATTAAGGGTGTTATGATGTTCGGGAAGAAGAGCAAGTTGACCCCTAGGTATATCAGACCTTTTGAGATTCTTGAGAGGATTGGAGAGGTGGCCTACAGGCTTGCACTACTACCTAGTCTAGCTGCAGTTTATCCAGAATTCCATGTTTCTATGCTCCGGAAGTATCACGGCGATCTGTCTCATGTGTTGGATTTCATCTCAATCCAGTTGGACAAGGATTTGTCATATGTTGAGGAACTGGTGACCATTTTGGACAGGCAGGTTCGAAAGTTGAGGTCGAAGATGTCATGCCCCAAACTCAGGGAGCGCGACCAGCGCTCAACCGAGTGAACCCGGTCAAGCAAGCATGTTGAATACTTTCTACCGGACTCACCCATGGTTTAAAGAGTATACATAACTTTGTTAATTAACCAACAAGGAGATCATGTAGACAATTCTGAATTCATTACCAATAATTACTTCATTTAATAAATCTCAAAAACCCCCCCACACACACACTTCCATGGTTCAAAGTGAAACAAGTGATTCAATCACAACACAACTTGTTTAACATTCCCAAAACCCATATACAACCCACACTATGTCTACAGAGCCTCTAAAGATACCAAATAGTACAATGATAGTGCCGGTAACAAGGCTCCGGCTATACCTCAAAACATAGTAATACACACGAAACAAAGATACACAACCCCAGAATGAGATGAGGCTCACCACGTCAGCTGGGAAGAATGAGTACCGCTATCACTGGTTAATATCCTCCGCAGTAGAACCACCTGCATCCATTAAAGATGCAGCACCCCCGACAAAAGGGACGTTAGTACATGTCAAATTGTACTAGTATGAAAACAAAATACCAAATCAAGAACTAGGAAATCCAACATGAATATGATGAATCAGGGTGACAATGGAATAGCATAGATAGAAGTTTAAACCAAAGCAAATTCATCATGAGCTCTCAATATCATATGTAAATTGTAAGAGGAAATTCTCTATAACAATCTTTACACAAAGCGGCCCCGCCGCCTCGCCCCAATGTGTGCGGGTGGAGGTGCAAGCACATCACCACAACTCTACTAAAGCGGCCCCGCCGCCTCACCCCAATATATACTGGTGGAGATGTAACCACATGACCAAAACCTACATAAAGCGGCCATACCGCCTCACCCCCAATATATAGGCGGGTGAAGGTGCAACAACAATACCAAAAATCCTACACAAAGAGGCCATACCGCCTCACCCCAATATATATGTGGGTGGTGGTGTAACAATAATACCAACATCCTACACAAAGCGGGCATGCGGCCTCACCCCAATAAATGCGGGTGGAGGTATAATCCCAAGCACAATCTCTACACAAGTTGGCATAATAACTTTTATATAAAATAGGTCATTGGAGTCACAACACGTAGTTGCAAAATCCATAGGTTGGTACACACCTCAATTAATAGTACAACATAATAAGAGCACTTGAAACACAAATCGAACATATATCTTTGTCACAAGCTTATTCAGAATAATCGATTTATGATAAACATCTTGGAACTTACTAGGGTGATGTGGGGTTCAATTCTTAAAAAGGAGTTTAGCCAACATACCTCAAATTCGTCCCTTCATGATACTACAACGATCCACTACACTAATCAATTTTAATGTATAATAATAACATCCAATGGGACCAATATTAGTAACAAATTCCATAGGTTCATTGTATTCATAAATTTCATCACCAAGATTATCATACATCTTCTCTCTTATTTTCTCAAAAGTACTATTCATGCCATGAACTAGAGTTTTATAATCCAATCTTTCAACCATTAAAACTTATAACAAATGCTTTAAATACTTCTAACTACTCATAATAAACGAGTTTGAAGCATTGGAATTACCTCTAGTAGATCAAACTTGAAAAATCACAACTTTGGTGATTTTTGTGTTCTTGAGGATTTGATGATAAAATCTAGTATTTGGATGTAAGAATGATGTTAAAACTCATGTATATTGAGTAATAATCAACCCAAAAAATTATTAACAACTTACCTTAGTTGATTGGACTTGATTTGAGCTCAAAATCGTCTCTTCTCCATCAAGAACCCTAACCCCCAATACACAAAATACTCTCTTCCCCCGATTTTGAATTTATAAGCCCATAATTCTGGGTTTCGGATGCGGCCCTGGATGCTTCGCATCCCCACTTCACTCTTCTTTGAATCTCGGATGCGGACTTGGACGCTATGGTAGCACTTCACTGCCAGCCTCTCTTTCGGACGCGACCTCGGATGCTTCGCATCTGCAGATTCCTCCACCAGCCTTTGGTAATTTGGTTATACCTTCTTGTAGGAATGTCCAAATGACTAACGGTTTGAAGAGTTAGAAACTAGACTCGACGAACTTTAATTTTATAGGTAATCCATCATATAACTTCTTATATATATGTATATGTGCTCGTCCAAAGTTTGGTCTTGTGCGTACTCATTTGGAACTTTAGTCTATCATGAAATTTCCAACTTGACTTGGACTTAGGGCTCTCCTTAGACCCCACATCACTTATAATATGCCTCGTACACTTATTATCATATCCAATTGATATCCATTATATTAATAGTCCTTGTCTGCACATAAAATAATATAATGAGTGCACATCAATTTTCTTATTAGCGCTTAAGTACTTCGAAATTTTTCGGGGTGTTACAGAAGAACACTGCTTCAGTGAAGTTTCAATAGAGGGGTTAACCAGTTGAGAGGGCCACTTGGGAGACTGATCATGATATGCATAGACGTTATCCTCAACTTTTCACCACTTCAGGTATGTCTCTATACTCGTTCGAGGACGAACGTTTGTTTTAAGAGGGTGCGGATGTAACGACCTGGCCGGTCATTTTGAGTATTTTAGCCCCGATCCCCTATTTATTGACTCCTCTATGTTATATTTTGGTTACGTGACTTTCCGGGGGTGCTTAGTTTTGGTTTTGGGTAAGTTTCGGAGTGAAATGGGACATATAGTCCCTATATTGAAGCTTTAAGTTGAAAGAGTTGACCATAGTTTGACTTTTGTGTAGACGACTTCAGAGTGGAGTTTTGACGGTTCCAATAGCTTCGTATGGTGATTTTATACTTAGGAGCGTGTCCGAATATTGATTTGGAGGTCCGTAGGTCGTTTCGGCGTGAATTGGCGAAAGTTGAAAACTTGAAGGTTTAGAATATTGGAAAGTTTGACCGGGAGTTGACTTTATTGATATCGGGGTCGGAATCCGATTCTGGGAGTTGGAATAGGTCCGTCATGTCATTTATGACTTGTGTGCAAAATTTGTAGTTCATCAAAGTTGTTTTGGTATGAATCGATATTAGTTTCGAATAGTTCATAAGTTCCTTAGGCTTGAATCGATGCACGATTCATGGTTTTAGTGTATTTTGATGTGATTTGACGCTTCGAGCGTGTTTGTATGATGTTTTAAAACTTGTTGGCATGTTTGATTGAGGTCCTGGGGTCCTCGGGTGTAATTCGGATCATGTTCGGCACAATTCAGAACCTTGACGATTGCTGAATTTGCTGCTACTGGTTTTTTTATATGCGATCGCGTGATTTTGGCTGCGATTGTAAAGGGTGTTGAGTTTGTTCATCGCGAACGCGTAGGGTGGAACGCATTCGCATAAAAGGAATAGGTTGATGCAGGTCCACTCATTTTTGTTCATCGCGGTCGCGTGATGTGTTAGGCAATCACGTAGCTTGTGGAGGCAGTGTATCGCATTCGCGCGTGGTCTGCTGCATTCACGGAGTGTTAATTTGGTAGCCTGAGATTTTGTGCTTCGCGATCGCGAAGTAGTTCCCGCGATCGCGAAGAAGAATAATACCTGGGTAGAATTTAATGTTAAAAAACGAGGGTGCATATCATTTTTCATATTTTGGACCTAGAAAGCTCGATGTGAGGCGATGTTTCAAGGGTTCTTCAAGGAAATTCTTAGGGTAAGTGATTCTAACCCGGAATGGACTATATTTTATGAATATATTACTATTTTCATCATCTATTTAGGGATTTGAGTTGAAAATTTTGGGGGAAATGATAAACACTTTCTAGAGTAAAAATTTGAGTTTTGAAAGGCGATTTGAGGTCGAATTTGAGTAGTTCTTGTATGGTTGGACTCGTTATTGAATGGGTATTCGGATTTTATAATTTTGGTCTGGTTCCGAGACACGGGCCTAGGTAGACTTATTGAGTTGACTTTTTATTTTTCGCAAAGATCGTAATTTTATTATTCGAATTAGTTTCCTATAGTTTATATTTATGGTATGAAGTTGTTTTGGCTAGATTCGAGCCGTTCGGAGTTGGAAAATCGAGGGAAAGGCCTACTAGTGGATTGAGTTAGCGTATTTTGAGGTAAGTGTCTTGCCTAATTTCGTATGGGAAAAATTACCCCTTAAGATTGGTGTTGTTGTGATAATTGTGATGTGTGAAAGCCGTGTACGCAAGGTGACGAGTGTGTACACGGGCTAAATATGGAAATTTACCGGTTTTAGCTATGTAGATTCCTTTCATGCCTTAATTGAGTTATCTTAACATGTTATATTCATCATCTTTAGTCTATATTCACATGTTCTACTCTTCTTACCTTGTACTTGCTAATTGCTCTACATGTTTAGTTGAAGTTCTTGTTTTCTTTATTCCGTATTCATTATTTAACCATTGAACTCTTTAATTGAAGTTGTTATTCTTGGAATATCTTATTGTTGAAATTGGTATTGAGTTATAAAGGCCGTAATTCGCATTGAGGCAAGGTGTTAAGTTGTGAAATACTACTCTTGTTGAGTCATTCTCTACCGGTTATTATTGTTGAGACTCTTGTGTACATTGTGGTTGAGCCATAAACTCTTTATTGTGAAAATACTGTTATTGTTGGTTTCTGTGGCAAGTTGTGATATTCGGCACTTGAGGTGCGATTTGTAATACGTTGTGATATTGATACGCATGCGGTGGTATAAGATTTTGGGGTTGAAACGTATGCTGTGAGATAAGGTGGGGTTAATACGCGTGGCTAGTAAGGAAACTACTAGAAGCCATGCGGTGTGATAAGGTGAGCTAAAACACGGGATGCTATTTCGAAAAAATAATTTTCAAAACTAAATGTAAAGAATCCCGCGGTGATATAAGGAAAGATTGTGAATTATTCGTGTGATTTGAGGCTACGAGGCGGTACCTCGGTAGTGACTCTTATTGGTATTTCTCTATTGTTGCAATTGTCTTTGGTTGTTTTGTATCCTTAGCATATCATTCCTCGTTTTTCTCCGTGTTGCATTATTTGCTTAGTTCCGTGTAGCTAACCTTGATATGTTACTATTGTTTCAATTTCATTGCTGTCATTATTATACTGCCATACACTTGTATAGCTTCTTTTCTTATTTATTTTAGTAGGGCCTTGACTTGACCTCGTCACTACTCTACCGAGGTTAGGCTTGACACTTATTGAATACCGTTGTGGTGTACTCATGCTACGCTTCTGCACATCGTTTTGTGCAGATCCAGATACCTCCCACCAGCCCAGGCATTAGCGAGAGTTTAGCTGTGGAGACTTCAAGATATACCTGCCGGTGTCTGCAGGCCTCAGAGTCCCCCTCTACATATTATATAGTTGCTGAGTTTTGAGACTTTATTTATTATTTCATTTATTTTTGCATAAATATTAGGCTTACCTAGTCTTAGAGACTAGGTGCCATCACGATATCCTACAGAGGAAAATTTGGGTCGTGACAATTATCCTCAACCACAATCACCAACACACCCACCTCATCTACCACCACCAATCACCACCATCATCAACCATAGCCGCCAATATCCACCATTGTAAACTACCATCATCCACCACCACCTTCCTCAACCACAACTCTCACTATCAATCACCATTAGCTACTACCTAGAAACACCAATTTCAACCAAAGCGATAATCAATCACCACCACCAGTCGGCATCCACAAGCACGATCATTAGTCATCACCACCATCAACTACTATATTATTTTTAAAATAATATTTTATTGGTAAAATATTAGGTTAATTAGTATTTTATTTTAATTTTTTAAATTTTTAAATAAAAATAAATTTGATACATTCATATGTTGAAAAAGCATACAATCTTAATTATTAGTATTTAAATATTAATACATATTTTCATATTCAGATGTGTATTCAGATTTATACATTTTAATCTTAATACAAATCTTAATATTCAGATATGTATTCAGGTTTTGACGTACGGCTAAACTTCTCTAAGTGTAGAATCAACTGTCTAGTTGGTTTGACAAAAAATAATTGTGTCTGATTCGTCTTCAAAAGGATTTAAATTGTGAGAAAGATTTTCAATCCCATTAGATTCAAGTTTTTACCAACATTAATAAGAGGGACGTAAATCCTCATGGAACCAATTTGAGTGGGTAAATGCTATAAAAATTCTCCTAAATACAAATCTCAGTTGACTTCAAAGAGATATTCGTAACATAAATAAAAACAAAACACATTAATTGTACTTATATAAGGACTTATTAATAAGGAAAAATTTAATAACTAAAATTTAGTTAATTAAAATTTTAAATATTAGAGAAATAATTTAATTACGATTTTGTCAAATATAAAATTAATTTTTTACTGATAAGAATAACATTTCGCTAAAGGGCTTCAGGCTTTTAAAATATTATAAATTTACCCTTCCTAGAGGAGTTAGCACTTAATTACATTAGCATATATAATTTATTATTTATATACAAAATAATATATTAGACTCCAATCTTACCAATTTTCTCTCCTTTTCTTCATTTCCCAAATTCAAACCTCTTCAAACTCATCGTAATCCATACAATTCTCCAAACTTCACCATCAACTCTACACCAGTCAATTTCAGTCATTATCCAATTTGTATAAAAGAAAATAGCAATAACTATATTTTTTTTCGAAACAAGGTTAGAGATTTTTAAAAGTAGCTGAACCTAACATTTCTCAAGTCCAGAATTGACCAAATAGTCGGCCGTTTTAGATTTAACGTTCTCAAGAAAAAAGGGGTTTCTTTGATGTTCGTGTTAAAAATATATTATATTATGGATCTTCATTTAGTATTCCGTTGTAAATAAGTTTCCTAAAAAATCTTATCCATATGGGACTCCACCGTAAATATGTTTATCTATTTATTACTCTATTGGAAATAAGCCTCCTGAAAAAACTTATCCTTTCGATACTCCGTTATCGATAAATATTACCCCTGGTAGAAGATTATCTATGTCTGGTGGCCGTTTTAGATTTAACGTTCTCAAGAAAAAAAGGGTTTCTTTGATGTTCGTGTTATAAATATATTATATTATGGATCTTCATTTAGTATTCCGTTGTAAATAAGTTTCCTGAAAAATCTTATCCATATGGGACTCCGCCGTAAATATGTTTATCTATTTATTACTCTATTGGAAATAAGCCTCCTGAAAAAGCTTTTTCTTTCGGTACTCTGTTGTGGATAAATATTACCCCCGGTAGAAGATTATCTTTATTTGGTATAATAGCAGCTTACAAGCAACTTATACAGCAGCTTGCAATAGCAGCTTACACAGCAGCTTGCAGTAGCAACTTACACAACAACTTTCTTTCTTCTATAAATAGAGGAGATTTCAGTTCATTATGTACATCAGTTTGAAATTGAATAATATATCAGTTTCTCTCTATACTTGTCTTTACTTTACAGTCTTTATTTTATAACACGTTATCAGCACGAGACTCTGACATCTCGAGCAAATACTTTGAAAGTATTAGAGGTAAGAACTTTCTTTTCCTAAATAATGTCAAATCTTTCTAAACTTGAATTTGTAGCTCTGGATATATCGGGCAAAAGCTACATGTCTTGGGTGCTTGATGCTGAAATTCATCTTGATGCGATGGGTCTGGCAGACACCATCAAGGATAAAAATCAGGCATCAAACCAAGACCGTGCCAAAGCAATGATATTCCTACGCCATCACCTTGATGAAGGCCTGAAAATGGAATATCTCACTATTAAAGATCCAGTCATACTGTGGAATAATTTGAAAGATAGATATGACCACCTGAAGATGGTCGTTCTTCCACAGGCAACGTTATGATTGGACTCATCTAATGTTACAAGATTTTAAATCTATCAGTGGGTATAGTTCTGCTATGTTCAGAATTATTTTCCAATTAAAATTATGTGGTGATAATATTACTAATCATGATCTGTTGAAGAATGTCGACAGAGATCTGATTGGCCAAAATGGCAAGAGGCAATTCAATAAGAATTGAACGCACTTGCTAAAAGAGAGGTCTTTGGACCAGTAGTCCAAACACCTACTGGTATAAAATCAGTTGGTCATAAATGAGTTTTTGTGCGAAAAAGGAATGATAAAAATGAAATTTTAAAGATATAAAGCTCGCCTTGTCGCACAAGGATTCGCACAACGAACTGGAGTCGATTTTGATGAAACATATTCATCTGTTATAGATGCCATAACATTTCGATATCTCATCAGTTTTGCACCACAATGAAAGCTTAAAATACATCTAATGGATATCGTTACAGCTTATCTGTACGGTTCACTTGATAATGAAATTTATA
The DNA here is from genome assembly GCF_000715075.1 of Nicotiana tabacum. Classification (NCBI taxonomy): domain Eukaryota; kingdom Viridiplantae; phylum Streptophyta; class Magnoliopsida; order Solanales; family Solanaceae; genus Nicotiana; species Nicotiana tabacum. The sequence continues at coordinate 95,566,687 of NC_134083.1, read as the reverse complement.
TGAAAATACCTGAAGGATTTAAAATGCCTGAAGAAAATTTAAAATCTCGAAAAATATATTCAATCAGATTACAAAGATCTTTGTACGGTTTAAAACAATCTGGGCGCATGTGGTATAATCGCCTTAATGAATATTTGCTGAAAGAGGGTTACACAAATGATGTTACTTGTCCATATACTTTTATAAAGAAAATGGCATCAGAATTTGTTACACTTGCAGTTTATGTTGATGACACAAATCTTGTTGGAACTCCAGAAGAGCTCCAAAAGGCAATTGAATATCTTAAGAAAGAATTTGAGATGAAAGATCTTGGAAAGACAAAATTTTATCTTGGTCTGCAAATTAAACATTTAGTAGACGGGATCTTTATCCATCAATCTCCTATACAGAAAAGATCTTAAAACGCTTTTATATGGACAAAGCGCACCCATTGAGTATACCAATGGTTGTTCGATCACTTGAAGTGAATAAGGATCTGTTCCGACCTCCAGAAGAGGATGAGGAACTCCTTGGTCCCGAAATACCTTATCTTAGTGCAATTGGTACACTTATGTATCTTGCTAATGATACAAGGTCTGACATATCATTTTCTATTAATTTACTAGAAAGATATAGCTCTTCTCCTACACGGAGACATTGGAACGGGATCAAGCATATATTGCGATATTTAAAGGGAACTCTTGATATGAGTTTATTTTATTCTAACAAAGGTAGTGCAGATCTTGTTGTTATGCAGTGCAAGTTATTTATCTGTTTCACATAAAGCTCGATCTCAAACCGGGTACGTGCTTATATGTGGAGGTACTGTCCTATTATGGCGCTCCACAAAGCAATCTATTATTGCTACTTTTTCAAATCATACTGAGATAATAGCTATTCATGAAGCAAATAGTGAGTGTGTATGGTTGAGATCAATGATTCATTTTATTCAAAGAATATGTGGCTTGGAATGAGATAAAAGATCCACAATTTTATATGAAGACAATGCTGCATGCATAGCCCAATTAAGGGAGAATTTATAAAAGGAGATAAAACGAAGCACATTTCACCAAAATTATTCTACACACATGATCTTCAGAAAAATAGTGACATCAATGTGCAACAAATCAGTTCAAGTGACAATCCAGCAGATTTGTTCACTATATCTTTGCCAACATCAACTTTTGAAAAAATGGTATACAAGATTGGAATGCGGAGACTCAAATATTTGAAACGAGATTTTTATCAGGGGGAGTAAAATACGCGCTATACTCTTTTTTTCTTACTAAGGTTTTTCTCACAGGGTTTTCTTTATAAGGTTTTTAATGAGACAACTAGTTATGTGTATTACTAAATATGTGTACTCTTTTTCCTTCACTAGGATTTTTTTTCCCACAGAATTTTTCTTAGTAAGGTTTTAATGAGGCACATTATCTTTTAATGAACATCCAAGGGGGAGTGTTATAAATATATTATATTATGGATGTTCATTTAGTATTTCGTTGTAAATAAGCTTTCCGAAGAAGCTTATCCATATGGGACTCCGCCGTAAATATGCTTATCTATTTAGTACTCTATTGAAAATAAGCCTCCTAAAGAAGCTTATCCTTTCGGTACTCCGTTATGGATAAATATCACCTCCGGTAGAAGATTATCTATGTCTGATACAATGAGCTTATCCTTTCGGTATTCCGTTATGGATAAATATTACCCCCGGTAGAAGATTATCTATATCCAGTATAATAGCAGCTTACAGTAGCAGCTTACACAACAGCTTGCAGTAGCAGCTTACAAGCAACTTACACAGCAACTTGCAGTAGCAGCTTACGCAGCAGTTTTCTTTCTTCTATAAATAGAGGAGATTTCAGTTCATTATGGATATCAATTTGAAATTGAATAATATATTAGTTTCTCTCTCTACTTGTCCTTACTTTACGGTCTTTATTTTATAACAGTTCACGTATTCTGGCGTTATTTTCATAAGCCTAAAAAATGCTCTATTAATTACGAGCTAGTTCTTTCTTATTTACAGTAGATTCTAACATTATAAATAATTTTCTACTTAACTACTTGTCTGTCAATTTCCTCAACACCGGGATTTAGCCTTAATTGATTAATTAAGTTCAGAAGGGAATCACGTATTTCTCAAAAAAGTCTATTGAAAGTTATTGAAAAGCTTCAAATTCAAAAATCGGGTTGGGTAAAATTGTTATTTGTTTGGACTGGGTGTTATTGCAAATAATTGGGAATATCATTTAGAGTTTATATCTCAATTTTGAGGAAATTTGATGGAGATTCGAGTTGGTTTGGGTATGAATGTAAAATTGAGACACCAAAAAGAAGATATAAATTGTATATACTTTGTATATTAGGTGTACAAATGTTATACAAAATATATATAACTAACATAATTGTATATAAGTTCTATGTAAATTATAAATTTTTCCTCGAATTTTATCCAAAACATTATATATATGTTGTATATAAATTGTATATAAATTGTAGTTTCTACGAGATTTTGTACAATAAAAAAGTTATATTTCAATTATATATAAATTGTAGCTTTTGACCTAATTTAAATATATTTTATAAAAAAACTTTAGTTATTTTCTACAACTAGAAAAACTTATCTAAAACCGGGTAAATAATTTTAAATTTTTGTATATATACAAAAAAAAATTCATTGTGTCAAGAAAAAAACGGCCAAGAATATTGTAGAAATGACACCAGGTAACCACTCTAAAGGGTTGCTATTTAGGAATTTGCCAGCGCATCCTGAATTTTAGTTTTTCAATTTAATTTTCGGGATAAAAACGTCTTGAATTGTCATGAAGTTAAGATGTTTAGTTTAAAATTTAAAGACAAAATAAGTACTGTTAATCTCTAAGTAGCATCTCTAAGAATGACTGTTTATGTACCTACCTTGGAATATCAAGAATAGAAGTGATATAATAAAAGTGAAAAACAATGTTATTTAATAATCAAACAATGATTTACAGATATATATATATATATACACAAAAAAAAAATCCAGAATAAATAAGACTTCTAATCCTATAGAGTTATGTTTTCAATAAACTTCTATCCTAGAGTTTAAGAGTGATTAGTAGTTATCCTTTACATTCCCCCTCAGGTTGAGCAGGATCTGGTAGCACTGCCAACTTATCCCTTAACAACCAAAATTGAGATTTTGGTTGTGGCTTAGTCAAGACATCAACTACTTGATCATGTGAGCTTAATTATCGATCTTGTAAAGACTTTGCACGAACTCTATCATAGACAAAATAAAAATCAATTAATATGCTTCGTCCTTCAGTGAAAAATGGGATTCGCTGCTAAGTATGTAGCACTAGGATTATCACACCACAATGTTAGAACTGTAGAGAAAAAGCAACCTATTTCTCGTAGGAGATGTTCAACCCATGTAATTTCTGACATAGTAGCAGCTAAGGCTCGATACTCGGCCTCTATACTCGACCTAGAAACAACATTTTGTTTACGTGAAGCCCATGAAACAAGGGTAGAGCCTAAGAACAAAGCAAATCCAGTAGTCGACTTCTGATCATGAACATCACCTCCCAGTTCGAGTTTGCATAACCGTGTAGTAAGGACGAGGACTGTGAAGCAAAAAATAAATTATATGATGGAGTCGCCTTAATATACAGTAGAATGTATTTAACAACAATCCAATGTGAGTCCAAAGGATTATGCATAAGCTGAGACACCTTGTTCACCATATAAGCTATGTCCGGACGCGTAAAGGTTAGATACTATAGTGCCTCATAACACTCGATATAATGCAACATAAAAAATGAGCACTATATGTAGTTGAGAGTTTGTTTGTAGCCGAAGCTGGTGTAGACAAGCTATTGTAAGAACCCATTTGAGCTCGTTAGAAAAAACCAACAACATATTTACCTTGAGACAAATGAAGACCATCCTTCATCTAGTGTGCCTCAATTCCCAAGAAATATGAAGGCCTGTCAAGTCTTTCACTGCAAAACGATCATGTAATTGAGCAACTAATGTCTTAATAAGAGTAGAATTAGAGCCCAACACTAGGATATCATCCATATAGATGAGGAAGAAAATTTTCTGTCCAGCAGTAGACTTATAATACAAAGAGCTATCAGTTTTGGAACCCAAGAAACCAAAGGAAGTCAAGGCATCGGTGAGACAACAATTCCACATTCTAGGAGCTTGTTTTAGTCCATAAAGAGAGCGCTTTAACAGGAAAATACGGTCTGATCGTGTAGGATCAACAAAATCCGGAGGTTGTGACATGTAAACCACCTCATCTAGATGACCATGAAGAAAAGCACTGGAGATATCCAACTGAGTAGCATACCAATCATAAGTCACAGCTAAGGAGAGGACTAATCAGATAGTTGCAAGCTTAACAATTGGACTGAACGTATCAATATAATCAACTCCGGGACATTGATGATAGCCTTTAGTAACAAGCCTCACTTTGTTGCGATCGAGTGAACCATCCACCTTCAGTTTTGTTTTATAGACCCAACAACATCAAATGATATTTTGTGAAGGAGAAGGTGGCCGAACAAGTTGCCAAGTCCCATTTTGAATCAATGCATCATATTCATCAGTCATGGCTCTACGCCAATTTGCATCTTTAGCAGCAAGTGAGTAGCAAGAGGGCTCAGTGGAAGGTAAAGTAGTTGCCATTAAGGAAAAACATTGTTTAGGTTTAGACGAGCATGTTTTTGCTTGAGTAACCATATGGTATACATGTTTAACTATGAGAGATGAGGCACTATTATGACAAGGCAGTGTATCAAGAGGACTATCCTATGGAGAATCAACACACAAATGGATACCAATATGAGAGGGACGAGCAGCCAATATAGAGTGTCCATCCGGAGCAATAACTTCAGGTAGAGGTGTTGGGCATGTAGATGAGGTTGGTGAAGAATGATCTATCAAGGTGTTGCATTACTCCGAAGGTGAAGCTGGTATGGGCTTGTGAAATGGTATATTGACAACTAACGAGTTTGAAGTTCCATTGGCTGATGAAGTAGGCACCACAACATCCTGTGAAGCAAATGAAAATTTAGACTCATCAAAACTTACATGACGGGAAACAAAAATTTTTGATGAGGATCAAAGTATTTGTACCCCTTGTGCAACTTACTATTTCCAGAAATACACAAGGCTTAGATCGTGGAGAGAGTTTGTCCTTTGTGTAAGGCCGAAGCCATGGAAAGCGTAAGAAACCAAAAACACGTAAGACAGAGTAATCTGGATTAGTATAAAAGAACACACGAAAGGGGCATAGATTATTTAATATGGGAGCGGGTAATCTGCTTATAGTATACACGACAGTCTCAAACGTGTTCGTCCAAAACTTAGATGGAACATTGGCATGTGGAGAAGAGCATGACCAATCTCAACTATGTGCATGTATTTTTTTCTAGCACATCCATTCTGCTCAGGTGTATATGGACAAGAAGAACATTGGACAATTCCATTATCCCTCAAATATGTGGTCATGGTGTGATGACCCGATATGTTTTTTTGAGTACCAGCCTTAAATTCTGTGTTTTGAGACCTCTCATAACTTCATTTTATGTTTATTGATTTGTGTGCATGGTCCGTGTCGCTTTTCGGAAAGCTTTTACGTGAGATTTTGAAGAAAATGATTTTTTTACTTAAAATGAGGCTAGAGTTGACCACGGTCAATATTTTTGGTACATGATCGGTGTTTTGATAATTTCGGTAGGTTCGTATGATAGTTTTGGACATGTACGCACATTGCAGAATAAATTGGGACTGCAAATGCACATCACTTGGTGTGCTCAGATTGTAGGTCTCGCATTTGCGAAGACATGATCGCAACTGCGAGCCTCACATTTTGCGATGTCAGGCTCGCAAATGCGAAATTGGGGCTGGGGCTGGGACTGGTGCCGGGACTACATACTTCGCATATGCGAAGAAGTGGTCGCATTTGCGGACAGTGGGTGGTCACATTTGCGACCTTGGAGTCGCTTTTGCGACTTGGATCTAGGGGCTGGCAGCTTCGCAAATGCAAAGCTTAGCTCGCATTTGCGAGGAAGGGACTCCTCATATTTGCGAGATTTATGTCACATTTGCGACTTATGTAGGCCTGATGCACCAATTGCATTTGCGATCACTGTGTCGCATTTGCGGACATTGCAATTACGAACAAGAGTTCACAATTGGGACATCTGTAACTGGGTAAAAGGTTGGGAAATCTGGACTTAGCTTATTTTACACTATTTTTCAACCCTAAGCTCTCTAGAGGCGATTTTTGAAGAACTGCTTCTCACCAAACTCATTAGTAAACATCTTTAACTAGTTTTCAATCAATTCCAACTACTTTTCAGGATTTCTTAACATCGAATCTATGAATTATATGTAAAAATTAGGGATTTTGGGTAGAATTTAGGGATCTTAAAAAATTAAGATTTAGACCTCAAATTGAGGTCTAATTTCGAAATAATATCTCGGTTAAGGGGTGAATAGGTAATCAAATTTTGGTCCGAATCTTGAATTTCGACCAAGCAAGCCCGGGGTTGACTCTTGCTGACTTTTTAAAAAATGATCAAAATTGAACCCTTTTCATTCGTGGGTAGTTTTTAAAGCTTGTTTTGAATTGTTTTGATCAGTAATTGGCTAGATTCGGTTGGTTTGGAGGCTTGTTCGAAAGGCAAAGCCGTGCTTGATTGTTGATTTGATTTCAGAAAGAGGTAAATGTCTTGGTTAACTTTGATTTAAGGGAAATAAGATAGAATTGAGTTTATTTTCTATGTGAATTATGTGTTGGGGACTGCGTATATACGAGGTGATAGGTGTATATACGCGGGCCATAGGATATGAATGCGGGCAAAATTTCCCTTACTTGTACCATGTCATTTCATGAAATATGTCTTCTATGTTTAGATAGATTGTCAATTACTTATCTTCCCACTTTCATGCTATTTCATATACTGAGATGGTTGTGTCATTGGGTGATGAGAACGTGTAAGTAGTTTGTTGGTTGTTGACACTAAATGTTGAAAGAACCTCATATGATAAGTCATATTCAAATGTCATTATTGGAACTATATTGCTTCCCACCTTGCATGGTATTGTATTATTGTAACTGCTTCGTGAGGAAGAGTGAAAAGCACGAAGGGTGTTTCCGTGTATCGTTTGTATATTGATATCCTTGCTTGAGTGAACGTGAGGTTAAAGCATGAAGGGTGATGCCATGCAATTGCATTTATATTATCTTGTGAGGAAGAGAGTAAAAGCACGAAGAGTGATGCCGTGCAATTGCTTGCTTTTATCATTGTCATGTGAGAATGAGAGTAAAAGCACGAATGGTGATGCCACACACATGTTTTATTCATATTATATTGCGAGAATGAGAGTAAAAGCAAGAAGGGTGATGATTTTGTTGATTTCATTGTTTTACCTGATACTTGGATTGTGAATTTAACTTGGCGGTTTCGTTGCTTATTTCGAAAAGAGGCTTACTTGGTAATACTTTGCTTATTGTTTCGATTGTTTCCCCTTTTATATGCCCCCAACCCGTTATTGCTTTGATTCTTTACTTGTTATTTTTGTTTCTTTATATACATATCTGCACAGGTGTTTAGTAGGTGTCTTGTCTTAGCCTCGTTACTACCTCGTCAGAGTTAGGCTCAATACTTACTGAGTAAATTGAGTCAGTTGTACTCATACTATACTTCTGTACTTCTTGTGCATATTTGACGTTGGTACCGGCGGAGTTCCGACAGGCACTTAGGGGATACCAGTCAGTGATTCGAGGTAGAGCTACACCGCGTTCGCATACCCTAGAGTCACTTTCCTAGTTTTACTGTACTGTTTTCATTCTATTCCAAACAGTGTTGTATTTCTTTCAAACCCTTGTATTTAGCTGGATTTAGATGCTCATACACTTGTGACACCAGATTTCGGGGTTCTTTATGTTATGTTATTGTTAAGTTATTAAATATCCATTGCGTTTCTTTGCGTATAACCCTATTGTACTGGCGTGCCTAGCAAACGGTGTTAGGCACCATCATGGCCCCATAGTTGGAATTTCGGATCGTGACACATGGCTTGAACTTTTTATCCCCAATATGCTTGAAAACATTTAATAAGACGACCAAAATATATTTCAACGATAGTACGAAACTGAATAAAGATAGAAAGAACTTCAGATTTAAGGCACAGAAAATAAATTCAAGTATATTTACTAAAATGATCAAAAAAGATCACATAGTATTCATAACTATCATTAGAAATAACTGGAGCAGGGCCCCAAACATCTGAGCAAACTAAATCAATGGCCCGGAGGCTTGAAATCTAGACTCACTAAATGAAATTTTGTGACTTGTACTAACAGTACATAAACTAGAATTTTTATTTGATGAACAACTAAGGGCACTAGACGACAATATATGACGAAGTGTGGGATATGATGCATGATCGAAACGAGCATGCCAAACTCCTAATGACGCCACATAGGAAGCTGGTGAAGCTGGTTTTTGCACAGGAAGAGAATACAGGCCTCCTTCAGTCGGCCCCTTGTGGCGGATGTCTCTCGTTGCTAAGTCCTTAATCAAAAAATAACCAGGAAAGAATTCAACTAACACTTTTTTAGATTTAGCAAAGGAGCTAATAGATAATAAATTTTGTGTGGCAGTAGGAACATGTAATATATCATCAAGATCAAATTTTTTATTAGAGACAATAATAAAACTTTTACCAATATGAGAGATAGGTAATTTAGAACCATTACCTAATGTTACTTCTTCAGGACCTTGGTACTCAAAGTGAATACCTAGATTATTAAGATCTATAGTGAGATTATGTATTGTACCAGCATCCATCAACTAAATTTATGTAGAAGGGTTTGGAGAAATAGAAAGGTTTGAAACAGGTCGGCCATATACCATGTTACCATTGTTAGTCCGAGGTGATGGACACACGCGCGTAATATGTCCCTTTCCTTAAAAATTATGACAAATAATTCTAGAGAAATATGAGTTATATTGTGTTGTTTTTATAGTCTAGTTGGAAGTCTGAAAGTTTCGAGTTGATATTGTCTGTGCATATCCATGGATTGAGGAGCATCCATGACCACGAACCTCACGGCCTCTACCACGTCCTCGATTAGATGAGATTGAGGTTTGAGTAAACTAAGTTGTAGGCGCAATAACATTAATTATTTTATTATGAAAACTCAATAGGTTATTTTGAGTACTAGCCTTAATTTTTGTGTTCCGACACCTCTCAAAGCTTTATTTGATATTTATTGATTTACATACATGGTCCATGTCTCTTTTCGAAAAGCTCTTATGTGAAATTTTGAAGAAAATGAAATATTTGACTTAAAATGAGGCTAGAATTGACCACAGTCAATATTATTAGTAAACGACCTCGGATCGGTATTTTAACGATTCTGTAGGTTCGTATGTTATTTTTGAACTTGTACGCATGTTTGGTTAGGTCCAGGGTGACCTGAGCGTATTTCGGTGCATCATGTGAAAGATTGTGAAAATTGAGTTTTAAGTTGAAATCATTGAGTTTTGATGATCGATTCTTGTTATTTGATGTTATCTTGATGATTTGAGATAGCGAGAAAGTTTATAGAATATTATTACACTTGTGTGCATGTTCTGATTAGAGCCCGAGGGGCTCAGATGAGGTTTGGAATTATTTCAAAAGGTTTTGAATTGCTGATGCCTTTTGCTGGTGTTTCAGGTCTGCAGGTCTCGCATTTGGGATGACCTGTTCGCAATTGCGAGTCCCGCTTTTGCAAAGTCGGACTCGCAAATGCGATATCTGAGGAGGGACTGTTGGCTTCGCAAATGCGAAGATGGCATCACAAATGCGACCTGGTGGGCGCCGGGTTTGCGATGGGGTGGTCACAAATGCAACTGGGAGCTAGGTTTGAAAGTCTTCACAATTGTGATGGTTGTCTCGCCTTTGTCAGTAAGGGGCAATCATAAATTTGATCATTATGTCGTGAATGCGTTATCTAAAGGGCTGGGAAGTTTTTTGCTTTTGCGAACAGTGGTTTGCTTTTATGAACATCGCAATTTTTTCGCAATTGCGACATCTGCAGCTGGGTAAAAGATTGAAAAATCGGGACTTAACTCATTTTTTACCCCTAAGCTCTCTAGCGGTAATTTTTGAAAAAATATTTCTACCCAAATTCATTGGTAAGCATCTTTAGCTAGTTTTCAATCAATTTCAATTACTTTTCATAAATTTCTAACATTAAATCTATGAATTTCAAGGTAGAAATTAGGGGTTTTGGGTAGAATTTAGGAATTTTGTAAAATTGAGATTTAGATCTCAAATTGAGGTCATATTTCAAAATAAATCACATATCCGAGCTCGGGGGTGAATGAGTAATTGAGATTTGGTCTGAATCTCGAATTTCGGTCAAGCAGTCCCGGGATTGACTTTTATTGAGTTTTTTTTCAAAAATAATAAAAATTGATTTTTTTTCATTCGTGGGTAGTTTCTAAAGCTTATTTTGGATTGTTTTATTAACAATTGGCTAGATTCGGTTGGTTTGGAGGCTTGTTCTAAGGGGAAGGCCGTAGTTGATTATTGAATTGATTCCGGAAAGAGGTAAGTGTCGTGATTAACTTCGACTTGAGGGAATTAGGACTTGTTTGGTCTATTTGCTATGTGAATTATATGTGGGAATGACGTATATGCAATATGATGAGTATATATATGTTGTCTCGGGTTAAAGCATGCAGGAGGAATTTGCCTTATTTGTACCATGTTGTTATATTTACTATGCTTTCCATGCCTTTGTTAGATTGTCCATTCTTTAATTACTCGCTATCGTATTTATTGCTTATGTTGAAATTATTATGATGTCAAAAGTTGAGTTTGCTTATTCTAGTGCTTTTGTTGAGGTTGAAATTGCTTCTTACCTTGTTTGATATGTTGGATTATTGTTGTTTCTTGGTGAGGAAGAGCGAAAAGCACGAAGGATATTGATGTGCCATATTTTGCTCGCATATTGACATCATTGATTGAGCGAATGTGAGGATTAAAGCACGAAGGGTGATGTCGTGCATATGTATTTATATTATGATCACATTAGAATGAGAGTAAAGTACGAAGGGTGATGCCGTGCACTTGCATTTATTTCATATGGTGAGGCTGAGAGAAAAAGCATGAAGGGTGATACCGTGTGAGTTAATTATTTCATTGTTTTACTCGATATTTGGTGATATGAAATTTGACTTGGTAATTTCATTGCACGTCTTAGAAATAGGGTACTTCATAATTCTTTATTTATTGTTTTGTCTATTGTTCCATATACCTGTCCTACTCCGTTATTTCATTTGACTCTTTACTTGTTACTCTTTTATGCATATAAATAATAGTCAGATTTGTTGTGTTTTGCCTTAGCCTCATCGAGATTAGGCTCGACACTTATGGAGTACATTGGGTCAGTTGTACTCATACTACACTTCTGCACTTTTTGTGTTGATTCTGGTATTGACCCTAGCGGTGTCTAGCGGAGGCTTACTCGGATTATATCTGTTCAGGAGACTTGAGGTAAAGCTGCACGACATTCGCAGTCTCTGAAAGTCCCGTTCCTTATTTAGTTTATTGTTTACCTTATTTCAAACAGTTGTACTTTGTTTCACACTGTATTGGTAGTATTCTAGTCGCTCATGTACTTGTGACTCTGGATTTCTGGGATTAGTATAGGTTGTGTTATTTATGGAGTTATTTTGTGTATTTCAGAGCCTTTAAGTCATTAATTGTTAATATTGTACTTTTTAATTGTTAAAAATTAGTTAATTCTTTAGCAAATATTGGCTTGCCTAGCAAGTAAATATTTGGCGCCATCACGGTTGCCTAGCAAGTAAATATTTTGGGTCGTGACAAGTTGGTATCAGAGCACTAGGTTGCCTAGGTCTCACGAGTCATGACCAAGCTTAGTATAGTTTTAAGGATTGGTACGGAGACGTTTGTACTTATCTTCTAGAGGCTATAAGGCTTTAGGAAATTTCACCTTCTTTCTTTCTCTGTCATGCGACTTTATTTTATCATTATGTCTGAATCATTCTGTTCTTATTATCTCACATATTGTGAGGACGCGTACCACATCGGTAATTGATTAGGAGTCGGAGAACCAAGTTGCGTCCACTACTAGGGGTAGAGTCCGGGGTCGAGGCAGAGTTCAACCTAGAGAACGTGCAACAACACCTTTGCAGAGCCTCAGATCGAGCAGGAGGAGGAGATCCCTGTTCCGGATGTGCTAGTTAGACCAACTCAGGTCACATAGGGTTTTATTGCTACCCCCATACTTCAGGATGCCCTAGTCCACCTGGTCGGTCTTATGGAGAGCATGGCCCAGGCCGACACATTCCTTATGGCACCAGCCGTCTCTCAGGATGGGGGAGGATCCCTGACTCCCGCTACTCACACTCCAGAGCAGATGGCCCATGGATATCGCACTCTAGCAGTTCTTCCAGTTGGAGTAGTTCAGTCTATTATTATTACACAGTTCGAGGAGGGAACTGCGATGTCGTCCGAGGGGATGAAGAGGTTGGACAGGTTCACCAAGCTGTTTCCTATTCGTTTTGGTGGTACACCTTCTGAGGACCCACATGATTTCTTGGACCATTGCCATGAGGTATTACGTAACATGGGGATAGTGGAGTCCAATAGAGTTGACTTTGCAGTGTTTTAGATGCATGGCTCTGCCAAGAGGTGGTGACAGGAGTATGTTCAAGGCAGACCAACAGGTTCACCTCCAGTCACTTGGGATCAGTTCTCACAGCTATTTTTGGAGAAGTTCATCACCTTCACTTAGAGAGAGGATTTTCGCAGCCAGTTTGAGTGCCTCTAGCAGGGTAGCATGACTGTTACCTAGTATGAGATCAGGTTTGTAGATTTATCCTTCCATGCAATTATTTTGATCCCTAAGGAGAGGGAAAGGGTGAAAAGGTTTATAGAGGGACTTACTTGCATAATCAGGATACAGATGGAAAGAGAGACTGAAGATGATATTTATTTCACCCGAGTTGTGGAGATTTCTTGGCGGATTAAGAGGATTTGTGGTCAGGGTAGGGAGGCAGTATTTTATAAAATGCCTCATCATTTTGGTGGTTTCAGTGGTGCCTCATATGGAGGCAGGGGTTCATTTGGTATAGGCCATCCCACCAGGCCGATTCAGTCAGTGCTAAAAGTATCACACAGTGCTTTGGGTGGTCGTGGTTCTTATGGGTCTCATCGTGAGCAATTAGCATACACTGCACCTTCAGCTCCGGTTAGTGCACTTCCGATTTAGAGTTATCGGGGTGGTCATTCAGGTTGACAGGGATAATCCAGGGTCAGCAGTCACATCAGTTGAAGGCTTTTTATACCTGTGGAGATCCGAGACACATTGCGAGGTTTTGCCCCAGGTCCTAGAGCAGCATGCCATAATAGGGTACTCGTGCGATAGTTCTGGCACCGGTTGCTCCACCGCTTGCTCAGCCAGCTTGGGGCAACGATCATACAGCCCGAGGTGGTGGCCAGGCCATTAGAGGTAGAGGCTAAACAATGAGAGGTCGTCCGAGAGGTGGAGGTTAGAGTGGTGGGGCCCAGCCATATTTTTATGCATTCCCAGCTAGACATGAGGCAGAGTCATCTAACGCTGTCATCACAGGTATTGTTCCAGTTTGCCATAGAGATGATTTAGTTCTATTTTTTTGGGCTCTACTTATTCCTATGTGTCCTCATATTTTGCTTCGTATTTTAGTATGCCTCATGATTCTCTTGATGCTTTTATTTCTGTGTCTACACTGGTTGGAGATTATATAGTAGTTGATGGGGTGTATAGATCTTGTATTCTTACATTTCATGGTTATGATATCGTGGTTGATCTTCTATTTTTGGATATGGTGGATTTTGAGGTTATTCTTCGTATGTACTAGTTTTTCCCGTATCATGATATCTTGGATTGTCATGCCAAGACTTCGACTTTAGCTATGTTAGGGTTTCCTAGATTGGAGTGGAGAGGGACTCTTGGTCACTCCACTAGCAGGATCACTTCATATGTGAAGGCTCGACATATGGTCGAGAAGAGGTGTTCGACGTATTTGGCTTATACCGATAATTCTAGTGCATAGGTTCCTTCCATCGATTAGGTTCTAGTTATGCGTGAGTTCCTAGAGGTGTTTCTTACGGACTTGCCAGCATGCCACCCGACATAGATATCGATATTTGCATTGACTTGGCTCCGAGCACTCAGTCCATTTCTATTCCACTATACTGTATGGCTCCAGATGAGTTGAAAGAATTGAAGGAGCAGTTGCAGGATTTGCTTGTTAAGGGATTCATTAGACCAAGTGTCGTGCCTTGGGGTGCACCAGTGTTATTTGTGAAGAAGAAGGACAGATCGATGAGGATGTGCATAGATTATTGGTAGTTGAACAAGATCAGTATCAAGAAAAAGTATCCGTTGCCGAGGATTGATGACTTATTTGACCAGTTTCAGGTTGCCACAGTGTTTTTCAAGATTGACTTGAGATCTGGCTAGCATCAGGTGAAGATTTGGGAATAAGATGTCCCTAAGACAACTTTTCGGACTCGGCATGGTCACGACGAGTTCTTGGTGATGTCATTTGGCTTGACTAATGCCCCAGCAACCTTTATAGATTTGATGAACCAGATGTTCAAGCCTTGTTTAGATTCCCTTGTGATTGTCTTCATTAATGCTACTTTGGTTTACTACCGCAGTCAAGAGGAGCATGAGAAACATCTCTGGATCCTAATAAGACTTTGAGGTATCTGTAGTTATATGCCAAGTTTTCAAAGTGTGAGTTCTAGTTGGACTCGGTTGCTATTTTGGGCCATTTTTGTACCTTTCGAGGGCAGTAAGGTGGATCCTAAGAAGATTGAGGCAATTCAGAATTGGCCTAGACCTACTTCAGCTACAGAGATTCATAGCTTCTTGGGTTTGGCGAGTTATTATCGCCGGTTCTTGGAGGGGTTTTTATCTATCTCATCCCCATTGACCAGGTGGACCAAGAAGGGTACTCTTTTCAGATGGTCCGATGAGTGTGAGGTGAGCTTTCAGAAGCTTAAGACTACATTGACTACAACCCCAGTGTTGGTGTTGCCTACAGGTTCGGGATCTTACACTATGTATTGTGATGTATTGTATGTTGGGCTTGACGCGGTGTTGATGCAGTACAGTAGGTTGATTGCCCACGCATCTCGTCAGTTGAAGGTTCATGAGAAGAATTACCTTGTGCATAATTTAGAGTTGGAAGCCATTGTTCACGCGCTGAAGATTTATAGGCACTACCTAAAGGGTGCCATGTGAGTCTATACCAACCATTGGAATCTCCAACACCTGTTTAAGCAGAAGGACCTTATTTCGTGGCAACGAAGATGACTAGATTTGCTGAAAGACTATGATATCACCATACTCTGGGGAAGGCCAATGTAGTGGCTGATGCATTGAGTAGGAATACTAAGAGCATGGGAAGTTTGGCATATTTACCGGCAGTGGAGAGGCCACTAGTTCAGGCTTTGGCTAATCGGTTCGTGAGATTGGATGTTTTAATCCTAGTCGGGTCTTTGCTTGCATTGTGGCACATTCATCGTTGTTGGAGTGTGTCAAGGCTCGCCAGTTTGATGATCCTCACTTGTTGGTATTGAAAGACACGGTGCAACGGGGTGGTGCTAAGGAGCTTGTGATTAAGATGATGATATTATGCGGTTTTAGAAAATGTTGATGGATTGAGGGAGCTGATCCTTGAGGAGGCTCACAGTTCTCGCTAATCATTCACCTAGGTGTCACGAAGATGTACCGTGACTTGAAATTGCACTATTGGCCGCGGAAGATGAAGAAAGATATTGCTGCTTATGTCTCTCGGTGTTTGAATTGTCAACAAGTGAAGTATGAGCATCAAAAACCGGGTGGGTTGATTAGGAGATTGAAGATACCGGAGTGAAAGTAGGAGTGCATCACTATAGATTTTGTGGTAGGCTTACCACAGACCTTGAGAAAATATGATGCAGTTTGGGTTATTATGAACCGGTTGTGTCCGCACACTTCATTCTGGTAATGACTTCCTATTCTTCAGAAAGGTTGGCTCAAATTTATTCGAGAGATTATTCGCTTGCACGGTGTACCTATTTTCATAATTTCTGACTGAGGTGTGCAATTTACATTGCATTTTTGGAGAGCCGTGCAACGTGAGTTGGGCACGCGGGTTGAGTTGAGTACCGTATTTCATCCTCAGATGTATGGACAGTCTAAGCGCACTATTCTGATATTGGAGGATATATAGTGGGCATGCTCTAAGGATTTTAGGGGTCAGTGGGACCGGTGTTTACCTCTAACGGAGTTCGCCTACAACAGGAGCTATCAGTCGAGCATCCAGATAGTGCCGTATGAGGCCTTATATGGAGGTGATGTCATTTGTCAATTAGTTGGTTTGAGCCCGATGTGGCTAGATTGTTGGGTACTGATTTGGTCCGTGATGCTTTGGAAAAGGTTAAGGTAATTCAGGAGCGACTTCGTACAGCTCAGTCCAGGAAAAAGTGTTATGCGGATCAGAAGGTTGGAGATCTGGCCTACATGGCGAGTGAGATGGTTCTTCTCCGAGTATCGCCTATGAAGGGTGTGATGCGATTTGGAAAGAAAGGCAAGTTGAGACCGAGGTTTATTGGCTCGTTTGAGATCTTGGAGAGAGTTGGGGAGGTTGCTTATAGGCTTGCATTGCCTCCTAGCCTAGCAGGGGTACATCCACTATTTCACATTTTCATGCTTCGAAATTACCATGAGTATATGTCACATGTTTTAGACTTTAGCACGGTGCAACTTGATGAAAATTTGACCTATGAGGAAGAGCCAGTGGCTATTCTAAACCGGCAGGTTCGTAAGTTGAGATCTAGGAGTTTTCCTTCTGTCAAAGTGCAATGGAGAGGTCAGTTGATTAAGGAGGCTACATGGGAGTCCGATTTCGATATACGGAATAGATATCCCCACCTTTTTACCAGTCCAGGTACTTTTCTGTGTCCGTTTGAGGACGAATATTTTTTTAGAGGTGGAGAATGTGACAACTCGATACGTTATTTTGAGTATTAGCCTTAATATTTGTGTTTTGAGACCTCTCATAGCTTTATTTGATATTTCTTGATTTACGTGTGTGGCCTGTGTCGCTTTTCGGAAAGCTCTTATGTGAAATTTTAAAGAAAATAATTTTTTTGACTTAAAATGAGGCTAGAGTTGACCATGGTCAATATTTTTGGTAAATGACTCTGGATCGATATTTTCACGATTTTAATAGGTTTGTATGATATTTTTGGACTTATATGCTCTCTTGGTTGGGATCCGAGGTGACCCGAACGCATTTCGGCGCATCATGTGAAAGATTGTGAAAATTTGAGTCTTACGTTGAAATATTTGAGTTTTGATGATCTATTCTTGTTATTTGATGTTATTTTGATGATTTGAGGTAGTGAGCAAGTTTGTAGGATGTTATTACACTTGTGTGCATGTTCGGGTTGGAGCCTGAGGGGCTCGGATGAGTTTTGGAGGTGTTTCAGAAGGTTTTGAATTGTTGATGCCTTTTGCTGGTGTTTCAGGTCTGTAGGTCTCGCATTTGCGATGGCCTGTTTGCAATTGCGAGTCCCGCTTTTGCGAAGTCGTACTCACAAATGCGATATCTGGGGAGGGATTGTTGGTTTAGCAAATGAGAAGATGGCATCACAAATGCGACCTGGTGGGCACTGCTTTTGCGATGGGGTATCGCAAATGTGACTGGGAGCTAGGTTGTTCAGTCTTCGCAATTGCGCTGGCTGTCTCGCTTTTGCGAGTAAGGAGTAATCGCAAATGCGATCATTATGTAGCAAATGCGATATGAGAAGGGTTGGGAAGTTGTTCGCTTTTGTAAACAGTGGTTTGCTTTTGCGAACAACGCTTTTACGAATATCACAATTGCGAATAAGAGTTCGCAATTACGACATCTGCAGTTGGGTAAAAGTTTGAAAAATCGGGACTTAGCTCATTTTACACTATTTTTCAACCCTAAGCTCTCTAGAGGCGATTTTTGAAGAACTTTTTCTTTCCAAATTCATTGATAAGCATCTTTAGCTAGTTTTCAATCAATTTCAATTATTTTTCATAAATTTCTAACATCAAATCTATAAATTTCAAGGTAGAAATTAGGGATTTTGGGTAGAATTTAGAAATTTTATAAAATTGAGATTTAGACCTCAAGTTGAGTTCGAATTTCGAAATAAATCAAATATCCGGGTTCGGGGGTGAATAGGCAATCGGGATTTGGTTTGAATCTCGGATTCCAAAAATAATAAAAATTGAACTTTTTTCATTCGTGGGTAGTTTCTTAAAGCTTATTTTGGATTGTTTGATTGATAATGGTTAGATTCAGTTGGTTTGGAGGCCTGTTCCAAGGGGAAGGCCGTGGTTGATTATTGAATTGATCCGGAAAGATGTAAGTGTCGTGATTAACCTCGACTTAAGGGAATTAGGACTTATTTGGTCTATTTGCTATGTGAATTTATATGCAAGGTGATAAGTATATATACATTGTCATGGGTTAAAGCATGCAGGAGGAATTTGTCTTATTGTACCATGTTATTACATTTACTATGCTTTCTATGCCTTAGTTAGATTGTCCTTTCTTTAATTACTCACTTTCGTGTTTTTTGCTTATGTTGAAGGCGCTGCGGTTGGGATTTCGGGTCGTGACATTCATCTTTTTTTAATTGTCGTCCTTCATTAAGAAGAAGACCATATAGAGAATCAAAGGTAATATCTTCTTGTCGCGATTCAAGCGACCTAGTAAATGGACAGCAAAAAGGACCCAACCCAGCAAGAATAATTTCGACTAAGTCGTCATTAGGAACTAGATACTGTAGTGCAGCTAGTTTATCAGCAATTCCCTTCGCCTTTTGAACATATGACTCAATACTTGCATTCTCACGACGCAAAGTGTGTAACTGCATCTTTAAATCACGAATCAAAGGTTTGGATCCTAAAGCATATGTAGCGACAAGCTTCTCCCAAGCTTCACGAGCAGTTGATGCTCCAACTAGTTGTGGCAAGATGCTCTCTGATACAGACGCAACTGAGCACAAGTTGATCCTCTCGTACCTAGGCTTTATAACTCTGAATTTAACTGATTCTCAGCAAGAAACTGCATGGGGGTCGGCTCACTACCATCAATATGATGGTTAAGATCACATCCACATACCATTGGTACAAATTGTGTCTTCCACAATAAGAAATTAGATCAAGTCAACTTCACTGGAAATTGATGGGCAAGGTTTGAAGAGGGCATGAAAACTGGTATGGAAACTTGAGTGCGCGATGGTGAGGCTAATGATGATTTATCGTCTCCCGTGATCAGATGAACTGGACAAAAGAAGTTGTCGGAATGCTAATAGATGCTTCCTTATGTCATGAAAAAGAAAAGAGGGTTTCGATATATACCATGAAAAGCTCTATTATTCAATAATCAAATAATGATTTACAGCATGTATATATACAAAATATTCCAGAGTACTGAGTACATATGAGTTCTAATCATATAGAGTTGTGTAGACAATAAACTTTCATACTAGAGTTTAAGAGTGATTAGGAGTCATCCTTCGCAAAAAGTACCCTTCAACTAAAAAGACTTTCTTGATGTGAGCTGGGAACTACTTAGACGCGTGAGGACCCCGTAACTCTCCCCCAATTGTTAGTTTTGTTGTTCTCGATCTCTATAAGGTCCAATATTGAGCCTATTCAATTATAATCAGAGAATTATCTCAACGGCTATCATATTTTTTGAATGGTTCCATTTTTATCAAATGTTCAAAAATGTCTGCCATGTTAATTCACCCACAAAAACTAACAAATAAAACCACTTCATCTATCTTGTCAATGATTCTCAGTCTTAAAACAACCAACGATAAAGGGAATGTTACAAGAGCAGATACTTGCATGTCGGAACAGTTGAAATTACGTATTACATGTCAGTCACAGTCAGTAGCCAGACAAATAAAGCCAAGGAATGCAAATAATCAAAACATAGATTTTCACGGAAGCTAATATGTACATCAGATCTTACGAGTATAGTTTTCTCAACTCATAATGAATAAATAATAATGAAGTATTAGTCAAAAACCATATGCAATTTTACTAATGAAAATAATGAAAAAATGATACTGTATAGCCGCTCTCAAAATAATAGCCAAAAAAATCTATATTTTTTGTATATATATACATTCTGTATGTTATATACAAAAATTATATACTTTTTCGGTTACCGAATATAAATAGTTTCTGGCGCTGGCTAAAAGTGATAATACCCCAAAATAATAGAACCATATCATTTTCAAAATTTCCGTTTGTCTAATGATAGTCAAATATTTGACAGATAACAAAACATTTGGCCGTGTCACATCATGGAATAACCATTAATAGGCTTGACGTTTTCCCATTGATGAAAAAAGATCGATGAACTAATCGAGAGTTCAGAAAACAGTTGGAGTGAGTGCTGATTTTTCGCAAGCAGTTTCAATATTCAAGGAAGTAAATAGATGGATAAATTATAAAAATAAGAATGGCCTCAATGAGTTTTTAAACTTCTTAGTTTGAGGCAGGCAAAGCAAAGTCTCGGGCTCGAATCCGATGATTTGCTATTAGATGACTGCAATTGGTTAAAATAATTTGTTCTCAAAATGACAGCCTCTCAAGGTTCATTTGTTAAAAAAAGAAAAGAACTAACAAACGAACATTGAGTTTCGAACATGTAAACTCTCTTAAATATCGGAAATAAACAGAAGAAACTCTAGTTTCCATGATATATATATATATATATATATATATATATATCGCACGTGTATGCCGAACCAGGTAGTATATGATATTGTAAATAATATTAATATTCATAAATAAAAATTTGAATAAATAATTGTAGATGAAAAAATAAAGTATAAAATTTTACGAATAATCAATGTGAATTATTGCATGATAACTTGTTTGTCGTGGATAATTCTTTAATAGAATACAACTGTTTTTCCTATTGACAAAGATTAGTAAGAAGAAATATATATTTTTTATCAAAATTGAGAATCTGATAATTACTCGATTATCTCCATACATCCACATGGATATAATAGAAGGAAGCAATATGGAGAAGAATATAGCTAAATTATGTTAGAAAAATAACTAAGTAGAAGTAGAAAAAGAGCTAGCTAGCATAGTTCTTTGCAGTTCAACATTTTTGTGTATGTCCAGTGCATATAGCGAGCCGAATGCGTGAATTTTTTAAGTTTATCAGCAATTAGAGTCTTTATATTTCCAAAAATAATATATTTAATTTGGTATCTGTACAATATCTTTTATACTGTATAATTTCGACACATATTTATCTTATGATTCTCATCTTCTCCAACTTCAATTATTTTTTATCAGGGTAATTTAGATTATTTTCAGATGTAATTCTTGGTTTATAAGTACAATTGTTTCAACACAATTTTCAAGTTAAAGAACGTGGCGATTTTTTTGTTTGGATTTCCACTAATTAAGAAGTTGGCCACAGAATTTAAAATTTTCCTTGATAATTTTGTACCTGAATTATTTTGAATTTTACAATTTCCGTCTCCCGACATTTCCTTTTCGTTAAATTCTCTTCGCAGAAAGCTAGATGTTGTTTGGACATATTTCGTGGCTTTTAATTCTAATTTCCTTTATGGTTTTGTTCATTTGATTTTTTTCATTTTTTCAGTTAGTTAGATTTCTCAATATTTTGAATCATTCATATAACAATTTTTTTCAGCACGTTCACTGTTCGTATTAATTGATCCCCCAATATTTATTTTGTTGTCACAGATCAAATACCTTATTCGAACATACATTCATAAGCCAAATCGACATTGAGGAAGAGTAATTCATGTATAACGAACAAAAGGAATCATGAGATACAAAAGAGTAACACAATCATCAATTGAATCAGACAAGATACACGTAATTCGGAAAACTTCTCTAACCTAGAACCCAACAATCTAAACTTTAATTAGAAGGCATAATTCAAGAATGAAGAAGGCATAATGAAGAACCCAAGAATGAAGAAGGCATAATCTTTCTTTAAAAAACTTAGTGTCAGATATAATTATTACTTACCTAATTTTATTTTATTTTTTGAAGTTTTGGCTCCAACTGTGAACCACACTTATTTTATGTGATATTTCTAATCTCTAGATGCCCCAGTTCAGGAAAAAGTCGCAAAAGAGAACAGAATATAAATGAAATTACCTTGTCAAGTATTCCTTACTTTCAGAACCTTCCAAACATTCTGCAACCGTGCTCCTACTTATGCAAGTAAATGCAATTTTCTAAAGCCTAAACACTAAATATTTCTAAAGCCTAAACATACAATTACTATGTTCTCACACTAACATAGTAATTGTATTCAATATCTTCTGAATATGCATAGAATGAATTGAGTTAAATTAGTTGTACATTATTTTGTAGTTATATATATCTTTTAATATGATATATAAATATGTTAAATTGTGTCTCACCTGATATCTCTTTATGAATACATTTTGTCTCCTACTATTTCATTCTTATTTCTTAAAGTTTGCATTTTAACTAATTTAATTCTTAATACTATAACGGATTTTGTTTTATATTCTTATGATGGTCTTTTTATGAAAAATAATTTATGTATTCTAAGATTTGCGTAACCTTGAAAAATAATTTTACCTATTTGATGAATTTGAAAGCAATAAAATTAAATTATTTTGCTAGTTAGTTAATGCAAATTTGGGAAAAAAAAAAGTTAATTCAAATATTTAATTATCTGTTTAATCACTAAAAAATCTATTTTTTAAGGATTCAAGTTATTAATATTAGCTCATACCATATATTAAATATTTAATTATAACAATACTTTTATCCACAAAAACTCTTCTATCAAATAATAAAATTAAACTTTTGCACTTTATGTTTGTTGTAGTGTTAGTAAATGACTTTTGTCAATTACGTTCTTCCTCTCTTTCTCTTGCTATTATTAAATATTTTCGAAATTATTTTTCTAATTATATTTTAAAATCTATATTAATATTTATATCTAAGAAAATTATTGATCGAAGAATAAAATTAATAGTCAGTGGACCAATCTCACACACTACTCACAACATTTATAGGTTAATTACTGATTTGGGATAAAGAACAATTAAAGCAAAATGCTTTCTCTTTCTTCAATCTTTTCTTTATTTTATTTTGTTTACATAATAATTGTTCACCTAAAATTTAGCACAATTATACAATCTCTTTTGAGCTAAAAAAGGTTCAATTGTAGAAAATTCATACGCATAAAGATTTGGTATTATTTAATCATACTTTAATTATAAATTTATATAAGGTAAAATTTAATAATTTTAAAGTCATAAATATAAGGACTTCTTACTTAATTAAAATAAGAAAATATTTAATGAGTATTAAATTAAATTTAATTTCAAACTCCTAAATATTAGCTAGTAGCACAATCAAATGTCTATTTTGTCTAGTGTGAACTTTATTTTAAAAGGGTAAAAAAGACGAATGATATTTCACTAAGGGTCTACATGCCTTTAATATAGTATAGATATAGATAGATAGATGTAGATTTAATATAGATAGATAGATTTGTGATAATGAACGAATAATGTTAAAAAGACTCTACGAGCCTTTAATATTTAATTTTTCCTATTAGTTTATAAGGTAAAATCTTAATTAATATTAAAGTCCTTTTTAGAACATCATAACTTTAATAAATAAAGATTTAGTAAATAAATTTATATGATTAAAAAGTCTTATTTGTTAGAAAAATAATTATATAACTATTTTGTCTAGTGTAAAATTCAATTTAATGAATATAAAGTCGACCAATTACTTTTAATTGGTAAGAACAACTCTTCGATACTCAAAAACTTAGTAGTTGGTTATATGCAATGTTATTATGATTTAATTTCACAAAATCAAAATGTAAACAGAATAGAAACTTGGAAAGTTCAAGTCGAGTGATTTTAGCCAACAAAATTAAGTACTTCTATTAAAAAGGAAACTTGAAAACGTTAATTTACGGTAATTTTTGAGCTCTTCTATGGCCTTTTCCCCTAAATATAAGGGTGTCAATGATTCGGTTCGACCGGTTATTTTATAAAATTTGTACCATATCAATTTTTCGGTTATTCTATTATGTATAACCAAAATTAGACTTTTCGAAACCATTTCAATCATGTCAGTTTCTCTTTGGTATCGGTACTGTTCGATAAATTTTCGGTAATTTTTTTAAATGTCATGTACAAATCACTAGTAGAAGTAGAATGCAATAACATACGTACTTTTATAGGACTTAGAAAAATTCTGTAGACATTTTTACGTTTAAAGTTGATGAATTAAGAAAATATGAAAGATGGCTAGAGTATAGATCCATCAACTATTCTACATCAACGTAAAAGAAACTAAACAAATACAAAAAAAATATAAATCACACGAGTGAAAAAAATATTAACCAAGCTAGGATTCAAGATTAAAGTCTATAGAAGATCAAAAATTCAAAAAGATAAATCTAAAGCATACGAAAGGAAACATATTCAATACATTGTATTTTGCTACTTATAATCGCTACAATACCTTGTGCATTGCTAGTGAATATGCTAGAAATTGTTTAGTTTCAATAGGAGTAGCATAATAGGTTTGGGAATTATGATTTTGAGTTTAACTACTTGTTGGCTTGTAACTGCTTCATAATTCCAAAGTCAAAGAAAAGATTTAATGCTTTATTATTTTTAAACTTAATATATAAATATATTTTTCACATTGTAAATTTATTAGGTACGGTTCGATATTTTTGGTTTATTTTCATAAAATAAAAAACATACCCTAATTATCGGTACGGTTATAAATTTATATAAGAACCTACAGTTTTATTAAAAGAAACCTAAAAATCAATTCGGTACGGTACGGTACGATTAGTTTAATCGATTTTTAAATATCTATTGACATCCCTACCTAAATATTTGAAAAAGTATAGTTATAGTTGTATCATAATTAAAGTGAAGTATTTATGTAAGGTAAACTCTTCATTGATTTTTGGCAAAATACATAAGTTGTCACCTGACCTATGGCCCAAATTTCCCTTCCACACTTTTTGAGAACAAAAATTATTTTACACACGCAACCTTTCTAAAATGTGTCTAGTTCACACTACTTTTTTCTTAACCAGCTTTTCAAAATATGTGTAGGTCATACGCCAATAAGGTCGTGACACGTGTCCTAACTCAAGAAAAAAATACTAAATTTACACCAATTGATAATATTTAAAAGAAAACAAACAAAAAAGAAACAATCCCCCCCCTCCCCCCCACGCACACACACGTTTCTCATCTTTTTCTGATCCCCCAAACCCGTCAACCTCCTCCTCTAAACTCCAATAGCCATGGCAAATCCCCACCAGAAAAAAATATTAACATGAATCAAGCACTTTCATATCCATACTATTGAAGCACCCAAACTTATCAAATTTTGAAATTTCTATTTACCAAAATCAAAATTAAAATCTGCAACTTTAGATTCTATTTCAAGTTTAAAATGTACAAAAATGCTAGCTCTTTGCTGGAGGAAAAGAAAAAGTAAAAGATGATAGTTGTAACAAACCCAACACTAAACACACACAATTCCACGCTCAACAGATTAAAGAGTGTATTTCACTATGATAAAAACTGGAATTACAAAGGTAAACTAAACACTGAAAGGAAATTACTAAGAACAAACATAGTAGAAGAAGGGGATGAGAAGTATAGAGAGAATTGGGATGAGAAAACATAGACTTTGCCTAAGCAGTTAACAAAATTCGCCTCCTTTCCAAAACTGCCGATGACACCCTTTTATTCTCTTTGTCACGTACTTCCCTACTCAACCTGGATCCCAAGTAAATGTATAGTTGAGCTGTTTAATTCCTTGGTCATATCGCGATTTAGCCCCAGACCCAATAGCTTGCCCAATCTTTGTCCAAATAATTGGGCCATAAGTATTATCTAACTTATCCATGTTCACAATAATACTCTTATCCTCAATAAAAACCTTGTCCTCAAGGTTCGAGTTAAGAAATCCCAGGCTCACGGGCTTTGGTAAACTAGCTGTAGTTACGTGGACTTCAATAAGCTTGAAGTGCACTGGATGGCAAGCACATGCTAATTCCTCTTGAGCAAAATTAAGAATGACATACCAAGCTCTATTCATGTCTGGCACAACAATAGGGACTGCATAGTGGACTTCATTTTGGATAAGGACATGATGAGATATATATTGTGTTTCCTTTGAATACTTCATAAGCCACAAAAGCACTGGAATGGATAGCAACATAGCTATTATTCTACAAGTGAGTTCCATAATCATCTCTACTTTCCCTTTCTTTATTAGTATACCAGTTAAATCTTGAGGCATGAATAAATGTGTACTTACTCTAATAACATGTTGATCTCCAATATAAACTAATTGTGAGACAAAACAAAGGAGTATATTGCATTCTTTTACTAACACAATCTTGGTACTGACCTGGGGTCCTAATGCCAAAGTCATCCATTTTTCTAGATTGCGTCCTTGTAGCATATTCGAAGTGGTTGTGATGATCTTTGGAGCCTTAGGTGTAACTTTGGCTCTCCCCTGATGGCCAAAATATGGGTTCCCAAGGTCAAAAGGCAGTAGACAATCAAGGGGCTTTTCTAACTTTGACCCATTCTGGTGTATCCAAGCAATTATAATATGCTGGGCTGACTTTCCATCGTAGGAGGAACCATAAATTAGTTCCAAAATTCTAGCACTAGACACAAACACAACAAGAATCCCATCATCTCCAAGCGTAAGAGTGGCGTCACTACAGATCAGCTCATTTGAAGCATTAACATAAGTAAAATGCAAGCGTCTGATAGCCCCCTTCTAGTTGAGGGATTCACAACATCATGAGTAAGTGCAAGCGCAAGCTTATTAGACTGGACAGACTTAACAGATCCAAGAAGCATCACATGGAAACTACTATAGACAGTAGTTGGTGGTACAAAAGACTCGAGCACAGTGAGTATGTTCCCATCAATCATGTCATCGAATATCCCTCTCCCAATATCTAACCAACTAACTTTGAAATACACACACCTATCAATCAGAATAATCACAAAGAAATCTAGAGAGAACTTACTACCCTTAGGTCGCTGCCCAATGTCAAACAAATTAGCTATATGGACACTGATATCATGTTGGAACCACAACACATATTTAAAAACTCCTTTCTGTTTTGTCAAATGTTGCCTACTTGGATTTGAGGGTGTAAAAAGGTCCTCTAACCTCCCCTGAGGTAACTCCACCCTGATTAAAGGAATAGCACCAGAGCACGGAAAATGTAAGTCAAATGCATCATGTCGAGGGCAAAGTATTTTAGGATGTTCAGTAAGTAATTGATTCTAGCAACCATATCCTATATCAAATTCAATGGCAGGAATTGGAATTTTTGCATTAAATATAACACTCACTAGACCAGTCGTACTAATTTGTTGAGAGAGCACCGGATTGGTGTGGCTAACAACCTCCTTGATGAGTGTCGTACCAGTTTCTTTTCTCTGAATAATTTTATCAAAACATTTTATCCGCGTCACTTTTTAAAATGTCACCAGTTTCTTCAATGGATATCCACGGTGGTATATTATCCAAAAAATCAGTTCCTTTCCTATGAGCAGATTTGTCAAATAACTGAACTACAGCATCGCTTGAATTTTTCTCCACCATCGCGTAGACTTGCTGGTCCTCCTCTAATTTGCTAGCATTTGAATCAAAGTTTATCTTAGTTGCCTCGGAAAATCCCACATAGTTTATAGATAAAATTTTTGTAAAAGCAGATTGTTCAATCTTTTTTGGCATGAGACAATCTCGTCCGACAAGAGAAATGAGGAGTGCTTCATCGCTTGCAAAATGGCAAAGCAAATTAGGTTCATCGCTTTGGGGAATTTCATCGAGCACTGTTTCTTCCGTCGATGTGCACTTGTTTCCACCAGGTAAACTAGAGGTAGGTTATGTATTTCAGGGATTTGAAGGTTTGTTAATGAATCTGATGAGGAAGGAGGATGAATTTTGGAATCCGCTGTTGTAACCGAAGAACTATCAGCAATTGTATTAGGGAAAACTCTAGTAGAGAGTGCGTCAAGTGCTTGTTCCGTCTTGTTGGCTAGTTCAAAAGTAGATTCAAGCCCATACAAATTTGAAATACATAGCAGATCAGTAAAAGTCTGTTTCTGAAAATGTAGAAGAAACTTCTCCTTAAAATAGTTTCAATAATAGAATTGGTTGTTGCGAAATAACCAATCGAACCATGTGAGGGCATCGCCTTCTAAATAGAAGGAAGGAAGATGCAGCTAATCCTTCTTAGAGAAGCCAAGGTATGCGAAGTATAACTCGGCTCGAAAAATCCAGCGCTCTGGGTTGCCGTCGCCACTGAATCTAGGCAGAAACATTTCTGATGTTGGAGTCCGATCAATAAAAGCACCAATGTAACGAAACCAACACTAAACACACAATTCCACGCCCAACAGATTAAAGAGTGTATTTCGCTATGATAAAAACTGGAATTACAAAGGTAAACTAAATACTGAAAGGAAATTTCTAAGAACAAACATAGTAGAAGAAGGGGATGAGGAGTATAGAGAGAATTGGAGATGAGAAAATATAGACTTTGCCTAAGCAGTTGACATAAGTCGCCTCCTTTCCAAAACTGCCGATGACACTCTTTTATTCTCTTTGTCACGTACTTCCCTACTCAACCTGGATCCCAAGTAAATGTACAGTTGGGCTGTTTAATTCCTTGGTCATATCGCGGTTTAGCCCCAGGCCCAATAGCTTGGCCAACCTTTGTCCAAATAATTGGCCCATAAGCATTATCTAACTTATCCATGTTCACAACAATAGTACCTCCAATATAGTCAAACTTGTTATGAAATATACCTCAAAGTAACAATATAGAACAAGGAAAAATAAGCTAAGAGATATATATATATATAGAGAGAGAGGAGAGATTCTTATTTCTTCTTCAATTGTGTGTATTTTTCTATCTATTATAAGGCCTTTATATAGGCATGAAAAGTGAAGAAAAATATGTCATTGAATATGTCATTAAGCATAGAAATATGTCATTGAATATGTCATTAAGCATTTGAGAAGATCATAGAGGAAGAATAGACATCCACTATAATTTGATTTTTCTTATAATACTCCCCCTTGGATGTCCATAGATAATGTGCCTCGTTAAAACCTTATTAGGAAAAAACTCTATGGAAAAAAAAATCCTAATGAAGGAAAAAGAGTACACATGTTTAGAAATACGCCTTTTGGTTGCCTCGTTAAAAACCTTGCAAGGAAAACCCAGTGGGAAAAAATCTTGTAAGGGAAAAGGAGTACAACGCGTATTAACTCCCACTGATGAGAGCATCAATTCACATCCTTGAGCATTCGCATCCCAATCTTGTACACTAGTTTCTTGAAGGTTAACGTCGGTAGAGATTTGGTGAACAAATCAGCTATATTATCACTTGAACGGATCTGCTGCACATTGATATCACCATTCTTTTGAAGATCATGTGTGAAAAATAACTTTGGTGAAATATGTTTTGTCCTATCCCCTTTTATGAATCCTCCCTTTAATGGGCTATGTATGCTGCATTATCTTCATACAAAATTGTGGGTAGTTTGTCACACATCAAACCACATTTGTCTCGAATAAGGTGTATTATAGACCTCAATCATACACATTCTCGACTTGCTTCATGAATAGCAATTATCTCAGCATGATTAGATGAAGTAGCCATAATTGATTGCTTAGTCGATCGCCAAGATATGGCAGTGCCTCCATATGTAAACACATAGCCTGTTTGAGATAGATCCTTATGTGGGTCAGATAAATACCCAGCATCGGCATAACCAATAAGATCGGGACTGCAATCATTGGTATAAAATAATCCCATATCGGTAGTCCCTTTTAAATACCGCAATATGTGTTTGATTCCATTCTAACGTCTCCTTACAGGAGCAGAGCTATATCTTGTTAAGACATTAACTGAAAAAGTTATGTCAGACCTTGTAATGTTAGAAAGATACATTAGTGCACCAATTGCACTAAGATATGGTACTTCGGGACCAAGAAGCTCTTCATTATTTTCATGAGGTCGGAATGGATCTTTATTTATATCGAGTGATCTCACAACCATCGGAGTACTCAATGGATGTACTTTATCCATATAGAATTGCTTCAAAATCTTTTTAGTGTATGCTGATTGATGAACAAAAATTCTATCTTTCATATACTCAATTTGTAGACCAAGACAAAATTTTATCTTTCCAAGTTCTTTCATTTCAAATTCTTTCTTTAAATAGTCTACTGCTTTAGGAAGCTCCCTAGGAGTTCCAATGAAATTTAAATCATCAACATACATGGCGATTGTAACAAATTTAGATCCAGATCTTTTTATAAAGACACAAGGATAAATTGAATCATTCTTGTACCCTTCTTTCAATAGGTACTCATTCAGGCGATTATACCACATGCGCCTTGATTGTTTCAATCCGTATAAGGATTTTTGAAGCTTTATTTAATAAATTTCTTTTAAACCTTAATATGCTTCAGAACAATTTAAATCCTTCAATGATTTTCATTATACGCATATCACGTTTTTCTTGTATTGCCAGATTAAAACCTAAAATGACGACATCAACCACAGGAGAACATGTCTCTATATAATCAATGCCAAGATATTTACAAATCTTCTTGTCGTCTTTATGCTTATCGACTTGACCTTCTTTTTTTTCCGCACAAGAACACATTTATACCTCCACTGGCTTTATACTTCCACGTGTTGGGACTATCCGTCCAACTTTATATTTTTCAGGTGAAATTAATTTTCATTGCGTATTTTTCATTTGGCCAATTATTTATCTGTCCAAATTTCATGACAGATTTGAGCTCAAGATCCTCGTCAATATTAATAATATTGAGCGCTACATTATATTAACAATATCGTCGACGATCATTTTATATCGGTTCTACTATTATTCAATAAAGACATAACTTATTGAGATCTCTTTATCTTATTATTTTCAGGTACCTGAGCCTCTCCCATGAGGTCTTATGAAGTGTTATGTCGTGGTGCTCTTTTAGAGCACTTACCTCCTTATTATGATCATCTTGAACATTTGCTCCTCTCCTTCTTCAAGGAGTTTTATCATTGGAATCGATTAGTCTATTATGCTTCATGCATGCCATAGACTCTATTCATTATGAACTTTATTTTATTTGGAGCATTAGCAGCTGAATATGACATTTAGCTTTGGGTCAGCAAATACGCCTGGCAATATTTTGCAAATAAATTATCACTTGACCTTCAAGTTCACATTTTCTCGTACGAGGATCTAGATGTACTCATAATAATTTATTACATGCATTACTTTTTTAACTGTCCATTTTCTCCCCCTATTGTTAGGATCACCAACACATATCCCTAGCCTTATTTGGGGATCCATTTTTGTGCATTGTGGTGGAATAATTAAATCATATAGTACATTCATATTTCAAGATAGAAATTATTTGGTTCCTGACCCTGAACCGATTATGATAGGGAGAACTTATCATAACTTAGCTAGATGCGTACAAGTGATGTTGTATATTAAATAATACATCGCATACCAAAATTTATTTTGCAAGTTTTGTTCTCATAACCAATGGTTTAGATATAATTGGAGGCATACAATTTCTGCTTAACCAACTTGGATTTAAACCAGTATTATCAAGATAAATCATCATAATTTATATTCTGGAACTATGCTATAATAATCTGAGCAATCAATCTTGCAAAACCAAACTGCAAGTTGATAACAAATTCACATGTAACCATAGAATAGATGCATCTATTAAAATCATATTATAGTAAACGGTCCACATGGCTAGTGACTGGGCCCATATATTTATCACCTTTTATTTGTTCCAGAAATTAAGGGATTCAATCCCAACCTTAACTGGTATATCATGAGAATAAGCAGCACAAGAGAATTTTTGAAGAATCTTCTATTTCTTCAATATATGCCAATGTAATTCTCAATTATTTTTTCGCATCATAATTGAACCGGGATGGTCAACCGGTCATGCCAATTTGTTTCAGTAAACCTCTAGTTTACTTGTGATATATGATTCCATCATCATACTTATATTTGTGTAGTACAAATAGAAAGAAAATCAGGTAACCTTTTATATCATCCGTTATGATTATAGAAATATAAAGATATTCAATATTCCTTTTATTTATAGTCTCAATATGCCAACCACTTTGACTTATACATTTGAAACTCAAAAAGTTTCTTTTGAGACTTTACAATATCAATATCGTGAAAAATTTTATTCATCCGCGTAGTAACAAATTAATTTTTTTGGAGCTCTTAATAACTTTTGTACTACAAGATCTTTTGTCACACCATTTATATGGTAAATGTCTCCTTCACGGAGAAAATTATATCATAATAAATTATCATGGTCAAAATTATCATAAGCAAAATTATTTCTTGCTTTAATTTTGCCTTTAATAACCTTTTATAAGGCACAACAAAATATTTGTTTTTTTGGTGTATCATACGTACGCGATCAATGACATATTCATGTAACCACAAAATAATATTTATTATCTTTATTTCACTCAAACCTCCCTTAGAGATGAGTTGTGTGGTATTCATCTAATCATGCATTGCATGTCTTTATTCATTACTTTTATCACATATTGTCACATTCACCTTTAGGAATGAGTCTGCATTCTCAATGCTTATCACAAGTCACATTCTCTTCAATGAATGGATCATAATCAGCGGCATGTTTTATTATTTTTCATACCAATTTGATGGCAAACATTGCCTTAACATTTTGAAAGACTATTTTGAGAACCATTATTGTTCTCCTTTTATAATCATAGTGATGATTATTATTATTTTGATCTTTGAAATGCCCATGTTCATTGTTCAACCACCTGTCTTTATTTAGACTTATTATGCGCCGCTACCACATTCACTTCAAGAATGGAGCAAATCAAGTGGGACAATATTCATGCCTTTTCATGAAAAATATATTATTTTTCTTTAGTCATCATTATATCATCAATATGGTATAGTGGGACTCAAACCCAATATCTTACCAATATAAAGGCATGTTAGGACATAATGAATTGGGACTCAAACTCAACTCTTATCATCATGGAGCATCAGGACTTGATCCTGATGTCTTACCCTCATGGTGCATTGTGACTTGAAATCATTGAAGTTGATATCATTAATAGCAAAGGAAAAAATAATTTTAAATACAAAAAAAATGCTTACCTCTTGAGTTAAACTCTTCATAATGTCATTTGGATATAATTCTCAACAATAGACTAACGTTTACTCAAATCAGCTAAGTAATTAGTGTCAAACATATATATGAAAATACAAAATAATATTAAAAATTCACATGTGGTCTTTGCTGCAATAAGCTTACTTCAAAATGAAAGTTATATGACCAGAACATTAAAGAAAAATGATGTATCAAATTGAATAATATAGTACTACTAGTTACCATGCACTTTTGTGAAAACTAAGTATTGTGCTCTCTAGAAAAATAAAAAGATGTATCATAACCTTTAGGTTAATCAGGGAATTAAACAAAATAGGGGACAAATCTTTGTCTATTGTCTACTACTATATGTTTTCCATAAAGAAATGATTCAACATGTTAATTTGATAAGAACTATCATCAATGAAAAATTTGGTATAGTACATACTTCTTGTACTAATATTTTATTTTATTAAAATAAAATAGTTACGAATAGTATTATTATTATTATTATTATTATTATTATTATTATTATTATTATTATTATTATATTATATTTGACAGTAAACTAATATATAATCGTTATACTAGGCATACTAAAATCGTATTATAAGGTAAAACCATTCGCATACATAATAAAGTATAATTTTAATTTTATAGATTATTTAGTATACCGCATGCCACCTATTATTTAGTTCATGAAAATTTAACAAGGTGACATCCTTAGCAGCCACATAAATACTAATTTTCTAATAACAAGACAATTGCCTAGCTATTCCAAATATTGGTATAAACTTATCTGGTTTTAAAACTCGGACTTATTGCTGTAGCAGAAAGACGTGCATGTAACACAGAAGTGGGATTCAACCTTGAGGTTAGAGACTTCGTGTTATAACGTGTTATTAAATATACCTCAAAGTAACAATATAGAATAAGAAAAAATAAGCTAAGAGATATAGAGAGAAAGATAGGAGAGATTCTTATTTCTTCTTCAATTGTGTGTATTTTCCTATATATTACAAGGCCTTTATATAGGCATGAAAAGTGAAGAAAAATATGTCATTGAATATGTCATTAAGCATAGAAATATGTCATTGGATATGTCATTAAGCATTTGAGAAGATCATGGAGGAAGAGTAGACATCCACCATAATTTGATTTTTCTTATAATAAAACTTATTTTGGCCCTTTATTCCGGTCACACGCTCCTCTCATTATAAAAGGGAAAAGAAAAAAGAAAAAGAAAAAACTTGAAAACTTGATTGAACACTACCTTGAGAAAAGAAAATAGAGGCTAGAGAGACATTTTTTAGTAAAAAGAAAAAGGATAAAAAGAAAAGATTTATGTAGGCCATCAGATCAACTTTATTAAATCTGAGTCATTGGAATAAATTTGCATATGGACATGTTGACAAAACATGTATAGATCTGACGCGCTCACTTTTATTTGTTAAATATGCGCGCCCCATCTGACAAAAGTAGTATGTCTTAGACACACTTTAGAAAGGTTGCGTGTGTAAAGTAATTTTTGTTCGCAAAAAGTGTGTAAGGGATGGTCAAGTGGCAACTTATGTATTTTGCCTTGATTTTTTTTTTTTTTTAGAGTTTAAATAAGAAAAGATATAATAAATAAAATTTTAGTTGGTGTAAAAGTCCTAAATATTAGGAAGATAAGTAAAATGACAATTTTATTTAATGTAAAATCTATTTTTAAAGGGTAATAAAGACGAACGATATTTCGGTAACAGTTTTCGTGTTTTTAATATAGTACTAGTCTTTAAGGTACGTGCGATGCACGTGTACCCATGCAATGAATATATAGTTTTAAAAAATATTGATATTATCAAATAATATGTGTAAGTTATAAATAAAAAGGGTATAAGTCTTAAAAATAATGAATATTAATCTCATTCAGCTATCTCTAAAAACTTGATAAGTGACAATATAAAGTCCAAAATGACCAATATCAATTTAATTTTTTACAACAAATAACTTATTATATAAAAGAAATAAGGAGTTGTCATTGGAATTAATGCAAAATAATAATATTAATAACAACTTAAATATTAGTTGATAACATACTAGTGGAAGTCCAAAATCATCACCATTTAGTTTTGAACTTTATTAGAATAATAATTAAAACTATAAATTACGCGTTAATCAGTGATTATATACTCATTATCATCATTTGCCCAAAATTATCATTTAAGTTTTTCCTAATATTTCGAAGTTTTTAATCAATCAAATTTTGTGCATTTAATCCTTACTTATTTGAATTGTATATAAAATTTTAATGTTAAATATAGTATATAAATTCTTTCCTTATTTGAATTATGTAAACTTTTATTTTATAACTTAAACATAATTTTAATATAATACTTATCTAATTGTTTTAAACATATCATCAAGATGGTGTGAAATATATTTTTAAAGGATAAAAATATCGAACGATATTTCGCTAAGAGTTTTTGTTCTTTTAATATAGTATAGAAGGTAGATATAGATTTAGAAAATTTTTTGGACGAAAACGACATTGCTTCACTAAAGTGCATCCGCCGCTGGGTGCGGGTGGAGGTAGGGGAAACCAATCCAGGAATTATTTTCCTTCTTTTTTGGCCTTTTCAACGTGTTGTACTATCAGAATAAGGTGATACTATATATTCAACGCTGAAAGTCTGAAACGGATTAAGAGGGTTTTGTCCCCTTGGGTCAACTGTTGTTAACTTTGGAGTTTTTTTGACAAACTTCTCTAACTCTAGGTAGCAACTTGCAAATTTTGTCAATGGAAGAACAAGCCAAATCCCCCAAAATGGCCAAAACTGTGTGGGGTCAAATGTGGTCAAATTTGAGCCAGCTAAAGTGAGATGAGGTATGGAAATGACTTTATTTCATGAGTCCAATTTTTCTAAAGTTGGATTTGGGTTAAAATGCACTAGATCAAGGGGTGACGTAGAAAATCATAGCTTAACTTATTCAACTCGAGACTAACTCATTTATGAGTCAAAATTCAAAATTAAAATTCCACATTACGATGTCATTATTTAAAAGGGAAACTTCTTGATACCGCGGGGAGAGGAGAAGATTGAGGCATAATCATCTCGGTGGTTATGGACTTATCTATTTCTTTTCTCATAAAAAAAACTTATATATTGACTTTTCTTTTCCTTCTATTTGGCCAACTTATATATGGCCTACCCTTGAAGGGTCAGCGAGGACTAGGGTTTGGGATGGTAAAAACTTACTCGCTCAGTGAGGACTAGGGGTTGGGACGGTAAGAACTTATTCGCGTTAGATGTTTGCACAACATTATAAGTAATAATTTATTATGATTAAGAGATAAATAAACGTAAGAATATGTATTAATAAATTTTGATTTAGTGAATGATGTCTCGTGTATTCATTGTTGAAACAATTACGCTATAATACAATTGGGAGAAAAACTTTACCTGATTTAACTCCTATTTGAAGTCCTTATCCGGTTTAACCGCCACCCAGGGGTGGATCTATGTGGTGGAGAGGGGGTGCCACTGTTATTCCCGGTCAATATTGCTGTATTTGTAAATATTAATTCTGCAAAATATAAGTTAACGTAATGAAACAATAATAATAAATTCGAGCCCACTGAATTCACAGTGTTTCCTTAAGGAATTTAATCCCCTCCTAGTACCCAAGGTAATGGATTATTTCCTCCCAGGATAGAACGAATAACACACTGGTGTAGCGGTACTTCAAACCCCAGTGTTTCAGCGAACACAAAGTTCGGTAGCAAATCACACTTACAGTTGCTTTGTTTGAAGTTAAAAACAATGCAGAACGAAGGAGTATATACTCAGAAAAACGTATGGAAGTTCTGAGAGGAAGGAGTGCAATGTATAGCCAATTTGTTGAGCGAATTGTATGTTGAGTTGAGTATTTCTTCAACATTTGCTGCTCATATATATAGCAGCCAAGAAGGAGTGCAAGACCAAACGTTCACCCTTCATGGTGGATCAAGCATTACATATTTGTGGAGCAAGCACTTCATATTTGTGGAGCAAGCACTTCATGGTGGGAAGACCATTATCCGGCTGCCAAATTATCAATACACGGATTGAAAAATATCCGTTTACAAATACGGATAATCTTACGTTAATATTTACTATTAACAAATAAATTTGGTCCAAAAAATTAATCAATCAATCGATCATTTGACCAAATCCAAATCCAAATCCGAATCCGAATTCGAAGCCGAAGCCGAAGCCGAAGCCGAAGCCGTAGCCGTAGCCGAAGCCGAGCCGAGCGAGCGACGACGACGACGGCGCGAGGCTTGCTTTCTTCTTAACTCTTTAAGAGCTACAAGAAGAGCAATTATATATATACCCACCAAAAATGTCTTCCACTTCCAATATGGGACAATGTCTCATTGTTAAGAGGGGGAAACTTAAAATTTTACTCAAAATTTTATTTTCCCTCCATTTCTCATTCACCCTTATTTTAAGAATATTACATCTTAAAAATAAAACCTCAACAATCCCCCACATGAATGGGGAATGGCTATATCACGGAAGTATGCATGAAAAAACTGTGTGATTTACAAGCAAGGATTAATTGTATCTGGATAAGTAGGTTTCCCTTTGAACTTTTCGTAGTAAACTTATGTCGGATATACTCGGTCAATCGGTAGATTTGATATCTTTGAACCGTCGATCTTTGGTGTATACCTAGACAACCATAAGTCACACAATCAACCCTTAACCGTCTTTGGTTCTCATTGTTGTGTTCGTTTCAGCCATGAACACCGCCTGGTTTCATAAGTGCGTAGAGAACTGGCTTTACAAAGTTCTCCTTGAAGCGGCTCACACTTCACACTTAAATAGGTGATTCCTAAACGTGTCATCCTATAGATACACTATTTGATATACCCCGTATCAAATTTAGAAATCATTAAAAAGCCTTAATGCTTTATCCTTGGTACTGAACATTGTTTCATCACGAGAATGGACTAAAATTTTATTTGACAATGTTGAACCGTCATTAATGACTTTGTTTGATCTCTTTGAACCTAGATCTTGGGATCTCCAGTCTTCTAGGTAGAGTTACCGCCACAATGACTTGTTCTCGGCCATAGCCCCATTCCCCTTGATGATTTCTCAACTACCTCTCTAGTTAGGCCTTTTGTAAGTGGATCCGACACATTATCACTTGACTTTACATAGTCAATTGTGATAATTTCTCTAGAGAGTAATTGCCTAACGGTTTTATGTCTTCGTCGTATATGACGAGATTTACCGTTATACATGACGCTCCCAGCCCTTCCAATTGCCGCTTGACTATCACAATGTATGCATATTGGTGCCAACGGTTTGGGACAAAATGGAATGTCTTCCAAGAAATTCCGGAGCCATTCAGCTTCTTCACCGGCTTTATCTAAGGCTATGAATTCAGCCTCCATTGTAGAGCGGGCAATACATGTTTGTTTGGACGACTTCCAAGATACCGCTCCTCCACCAATAGTGAATACATATCCACTCGTGGACTTAGAATCAGTTGAACCGGTGATCCAATTTGCATCACAGTATCCCTCAATCACCGCAGGGAAATTACTGTAGTGCAATTCAAAGTTCTGGGTATGTTCTAAATATCCCAAAACTCGTTTCATTGCCATCCAATGAGATTGGCCTGGATTGCTCGTATATCGACTCAGTTTACTTATAGCACAAGCTATGTCTGGTCGTGTACAATTCATGATATACATTAAGCATCCCAATACACGAGCATAATCCAATTGTGATATGCTTTGGCCTTTGTTCTTTGCTAATGCAAGATTCACGTCAATTGGAGTCTTTGCAACTTTAAAGCCCAAGTGCTTGAATTTTTCAAGTACTGTCTTAATATAATGAGATTGTGACAATGCCAGACCTTGAGGAGTCTTATTGATCTTAATTCCCAGAATTAAATCAGCAACTCCCAAGTCTTTCATATCAAACTTGCTATTGAGCATACGCTTAGTAGCATTTATGTTGGCAATGTCATTACTCATTATCAACATATCATCCACATATAGGCAAACAATGACTATGTGATTTGGAATATTTTTAATGTACACGCATTTATCACATTCATTTATCTTAAAACCATTTGACAACATTGTTTGGTCAAATTTCGCATGCCATTGTTTGGGTGCTTGTTTTAGTCCGTAAAGAGACTTAACAAGTCTACATACCTTCTTTTCTTTACCTGGAACCACAAACCCTTCAGGTTGTTCCATGTAAATTTTTTCCTCCAACTCTCCATTTAAGAAGGCCGTCTTAACATCCATTTGATGAATTTCAAGACCATACACTGCAGCTAATGCTACTAACATCCGTATGGACGTAATTCTTGTAACTGGAGAGTATGTATCAAAGTAGTCTAGACCTTCTCGTTGTCTATACCCTTTGACTACGAGCCTTGCCTTGAATTTATCAATAGTGCCATCATCTTTGATTTTTCTCTTAAAAATCCATTTAGAACCCAAAGGTTTATTTCCAGGAGGAAGATCAACCAATTCCCATGTATGGTTGTTCAATATGGATTCTATTTCACTATTGACTACCTCTTTCCAAAATAATGATTCCGAAGAAGTCATAGCTTCTTTAAATGTTTGAGGCTCATTCTCCAATAAGAAAGTCACAAAATCTGGTCCAAATGAAATAGACGTTCTTTGACGTTTACTACGTCTTGGATTCTCCTGATTACATGTACTTTCTTTTGTTTCTTCCCGAGGTCGTTTAGATCCTTCACCAAACGACTCACATTCCTTTTTATACGGATATATATATTTTCAAAAAACTCAGCATTATCTGATTCTATAACCGTATTATTATGAATGTCGGGATTTTCTGATTTATGAACCAGAAATCGATATGCTTTACTATTTGTCGCATATCCTATGAAAACACAATCAACGGTTTTCGGTCCTATCTTTACCCTTTTGGGTTTAGGAACTTG
The DNA here is from genome assembly GCF_000715075.1 of Nicotiana tabacum. Classification (NCBI taxonomy): domain Eukaryota; kingdom Viridiplantae; phylum Streptophyta; class Magnoliopsida; order Solanales; family Solanaceae; genus Nicotiana; species Nicotiana tabacum. The sequence continues at coordinate 95,526,344 of NC_134083.1, read as the reverse complement.
CACTTTTGCCAAACACCCCCACACTTTAAAATAATTCAAGTTGGGCTTCCTTCCTTTCCATTGTTCATAAGGAATGGATTGTGTTTTGCTATGGGGCACTCGATTTAATATTCGATTAGCCGTAAGAATGGCTTCCCCCACAAGTTCTGTGGCAAACCAGAACTTATCAACAACGCATTCATCATCTCCTTTAATGTGCGATTCTTTCTTTCCGCAATCCCATTAGATTGGGGCGTGTAAGGGGCTGTTGTTTGATGAATAATTCCATATTCTAAACATATTTTTTTAAAAGGAGATTCATATTCACCACCCCTATCACTTTTTATCATTTTTACTTTCTTGTTAAGTTGCGTTTCAACTTCATTTTTGTATTGCCTGAATGCGTCTATTGCTTCATCTTTACTATTCAGTAAGTAAACATAGCAATATCGAGTACCATCGTCAATAAAAGTTATGAAATACTTCTTTCCACCGCGAGATGGTATTGACTTCATGTCACAAATATCTGTGTGAATTAAGTCTAAAGGATTTGAATTCCTTTCAACTGACTTATAAGGATGTTTAACATACTTACATTCCACACATATTTGACATTTTGATTTTTCGCATTCAAACTTGGGCAGTACTTCCAAGTTAATCATTTTCCGCAAGGTTTTATAATTGACATGACCCAAACGTACATGCCATAAATCATTTGACTCAAGTAAGTAAGAAGAAGCTGAAATATTATTATTATTTTCAACAACCATTACATTTAGATTGAAAAGGCCCTCGGTGAGGTAACCTTTTCCCACAAATATTCCATTCTTACTAATTACAACCTTGTTGGATACAAAAACGCACTTAAAACGGTGCTTAACAAGAAGTCCAGTAGAGACTAAATTCTTTCTCATTTCGGGAACATGAAGGACATTGTTCAAAGTCATGACCTTGCCAGAAGTCATTTTTAGAAATACCTTCCCATATCCTTCAACTTTTGCTGTTGAAGCATTTCCCATATAAACTGTCTCTCCGGGTTCAGCAAGAGCATAGGTAGCAAAAGCCTCTCTAACTGCACAAACATGGCGAGTGGCTCCTGAATCAAACCACCACAGTTTAGGATTTCCCACCAAGTTACATTCAGAGAGCATGGCACACAAGTTATCAACATCATCATGGTTTACTACCATGTTTGCTTGACCCCTTTTCTTGTCTTTCTTCGGAGCACGACACTCCGTAGATTTGTGTCCGGTTTTCCCACAGTTGTAGCAATTTCCACTGAACCGCTTCTTGCTTGGGTTGTATTTCGGACCAGAAGCTTTCTTCCTCTTTTTGTTAGCTTCAACAATATTTGCTCCCATTATTGTTGAATTTCCACGGCCTCTCCTTTCAGCATCTTTATTGTCCTCTTCGATTCTCAACCGAACAATGAGATCTTCAAGGGACATTTCCTTTCGTTTGTGTTTCAAATAATTTTTGAAGTCCTTCCACAACGGAGGCAACTTCTCAATCATTGCTGCTACTTGGAATGCTTCGTTGATTACAAGACCTTCAGCAAGTAGATCATGAATAATCACTTGCAATTCCTGGACTTGAGTAATAACAGACTTGCTATCTATCATTTTGTAGTCCAGAAATTTTGCGGCAATGAATTTCTTCATCCCGGCATCTTCAGTCTTATATTTCTTTTCAAGCGCATTCCACAATTCTTTGGATGTCTCCATGCTACTGTATACATTATACAGATTATCATCCAGTCCGCTAAGAATATAATTCTTGCATAAAAAATCAGAATGCTTCCACGCTTCAATCACGAGAAAGCGTTCATTATCTGGAGTTTTATCCGGCAGATCAGGAACATCTTCCTTGATGAACTTCTGTAGACATAACGTAGTTAAGTAGAAGAACATTTTCTGCTGCCAGCGTTTGAAATCAATCCCGAAAAATTTTCTGGGTTTTTTTGCCGGTGCCAACGCCGGTGTTCGGCTTGTCGTTGCGTTGGCAGTCGCCATCGGAACAACTTGGTTTTCGTTTTCAGTCATCATCTTTTTCAGAAAAGAATGACACAAACAAATGTTTAATACACGTTTTCAAACTGGAGTAAAAATCACGTAGATTTTAATATCCAACAAAACGCCACGAAGGCTTAACTCTCCAAAACGGGAGTACACAAACCACAAAGGTTTTAGTTTGCAGAATAATAAGAATAACACAAGTACAGAAATAAATATTAAATTCCTTAAGATTGTTATTCCCGGTCAATATTGCTGTATTTGTAAATATTAATTCTGCAAAATATAAGTTAACGTAATGAAACAATAATAATAAATTCGAGCCCACTGAATTCACAGTGTTTCCTTAAGGAATTTAATCCCCTCCTAGTACCCAAGGTAATGGATTATTTCCTCCCAGGATAGAACGAATAACACACTGGTGTAGCGGTACTTCAAATCCCAGTGTTTCGGCGAACACAAAGTTCGGTAGCAAATCACACTTACAGTTGCTTTGTTTGAAGTTAAAAACAATGCAGAACGAAGGAGTATATACTCAGAAAAACGTATGGAAGTTCTGAGAGGAAGGAGTGCAATGTATAGCCAATTTGTTGAGCGAATTGTATGTTGAGTTGAGTATTTCTTCAACATTTGCTGCTCATATATATAGCAGCCAAGAAGGAGTGCAAGACCAAACGTCCACCCTTCATGGTGGATCAAGCATTACATATTTGTGGAGCAAGTACTTCATATTTGTGGAGCAGGCACTTCATGGTGGGAAGACCATTATCCGGCTGCCAAATTATCAATACACGGATTGGAAAATATCCGTTTACAAATACGGATAATCTTAGGTCCAAAAAATTAATCAATCAATCGATCATTTGACCAAATCCAAATCCAAATCCGAATCCGAATCCGAATCCGAAGCCGTAGCCGTAGCCGAAGCCGAGCCGAGCGAGCGACGACGACGACGGCGCGAGACTTGCTTTCTTCTTAACTCTTTAAGAGCTACAAGAAGAGCAATTATATATATACCCACCAAAAATGTCTTCCACTTCCAATATGGGACAATGTCTCATTGTTAAGAGGGGGAAACTTAAAATTTTACTCAAAATTTTATTTTCCCTCCATTTCCCATTCACCCTTATTTTAAGAATATTACATCTTAAAAATAAAACCTCAACAGCCACGCCACCTGGACGCTTGGCTAAAATTAAATGTATATACTGTTATTTCACACAATAAAATGGATATAAGTAAATGGTGCCACCCATAGTAACAAAGTGACGGTAGGTGCCAATGCTTGAAGCTCAAGTATGTAGGCTTTTAGTCCGGGATCGAAACTCATTTTGTACGTACTATCTCTTTTTTGTTCTTTTTTGTCCTTTTCTCTTATTTCTTCTTTTCTTAGTTTTTGTTTTCTTCATCGTTGTATTTTCTCTCTTTGTTACAACACCAGTTTATTATTTATTTAGATTATGTATTTTTTTCCTTTTTCATTTTCTAGATCTCCAAAGTTTTGTTTAAATATAATTTTAATTATTTTCCTTTGTTATTCATCTAGCGTATTTATTTATGTACCAAAATTTTGCAAGCCGTATCAAATTAATTCAAGATAGATCGAACCGAACCGAGATATTCAAAATATAGTGAATCGACCAAACATCACTCTTTTTCAATATTCTTGACTGGTGGTAGCTTGGCATTAAAATTTAAATTGAGCGGCATCCGCAATCATAAAATCCTGGATCCGCCTCTGCCGCCACCGGCTACAACATGAAAACAAGTAGCAACTGCTCAAATAATTGATGTACATAGCAGCTAATCTGAGTGGTTTTGAATCATCATGTTGCAGACCATATATCTTCGAAACTATTATGGGAATAAGATGTATATAATAGCATCACCATTGTTGGAATAAAGAACATAGAATATTGTAGCCGGAAAACTCCATTGAAGCTCTTTCGGAGTTTGAGGTAATAATTTTCTTTCTGGAAAATTTGTCCCAAAATTTAGTAATCTCTCCAAAAGAAATGAACGCCCAGTTGAATTCCACATCGAGTTTCATCCAAGGTCGGTAACTATTAATTAACCTTTTCTTGATTTGCCTCTATATCTTAGGTGCAATGGAACATCTAGTTTGTTAGTTGTTCGAATTGGGTGTTGTTCTAACTGATTAAAAATATCAAGAGAAGTTCAAAACTTAAATGAAGTGATTTGGAGTAGATTTGAGTTAAATTTCAGAAGAGGCGCATGGAAGAAGATAATGTCAGTTTTTGTACCACAGTGTATAATATTGTATAATAGTCTATACGAGTGTATAAACACCTCTTACACACTATTATACAATTTTATATTATATATAATGTACCTACCTTGTATAAGAGTGCAATTCTTGTTCAAAACCGGTACAAATCTCCATTAAATGACTTCAAATTTTGTAAACATCCTTAGATTATTTCTAGCAAGTCTAAATAACACTTACTCTAAATTTTCACAAAATCAAATTCGAAAATTACATCCACTTATTTAAGCTTGTTCTATAATGGCGAATTATCTTAAAATCTAAGTTTCACTACACATATAGATTTATTTTGTTGAACAAACATTTGAGTCACAATTACTGATTCGGAGATTGTGTTAGAAGCTTAAGCTATTAAAAAAATCGAATAGTGATTTCGAGAACTTATTTGGTTGGATGTTAAATTTTGGCTTATTGTTATTGAGCTACAGCTTTGTAAACTTGTATATAGGCCACCTAATTACACACAGTATATTTGTGAAGTGTACTTATGTGTAATTCTCTCTTCGTTGATTTGACGTAAATACGCGTAAAGTATTTACCGGTGGGATTGGATTTGGACTTTTGGTTAAGATCTTATAGACAAAGACGAAGCATGCAAATGTGGGCAAGGAGGAGCTCATCAAATTTGACTTTCTATTTTAATTTTTCAACGACTAGCTATATTCATTTCGAATATTTTGACAGCTCATTTTTAGCATTTGTATCCTTCTCCTCTTGATTTGGGAGAAGCATTAAAATGTAAATTCGTCAACATGCATTAATATAACTCAAGAGACATATATTTTTTTATCTTTCAAATCAAACTTTTCAGCTCCTTAAATAACAGATATGAGAATTCTGCGTAAAATCCTCTTCCTGTTTGACTTTAGACGGAAAAGAAGGGGTTGAAGAGACTGTCGTGACCCGTTTGTCCATGATTTTTTTCTTCTTATTTTAAGATTCTTTTCAAAAACATGTTTGTCCATAAAAATTTGTAAGTTTTTCAAAAATTTTCGAAAATGAATTTTACAAAAATCATTTCATTTTTTTCAGGAAAAAAGTTTTTTTAACTCACAAAACTGTTATATTTTTTTTAAATGAAATGCATGTCTAAATATAATTTTAAATTTTAAATATCAAAAACTAATTTTTTTAATAAAAAATCACAATTTTTATGTCCAAACGCCTACTAAGATAACTCGATTGAACGTCTAAGGGTTTCAATTATCCACTTCCTTAAGTTGTTAGTATTTCATGTCTCGTATCGTTGGTCAATTTTGAATGACTAAATGATGATTTTCATTGTGTCATCGGCAAATCCGTTTCCATCTAAATAAAACCTTGATCGAATAATCTAAAACATCTTGAATAGGGTTCAATTGCCCCAGCATGTCTACCGTTCGGGTGTATATGAATCGGGTTGTTTCGATTTTTATCAAAATCGAACCAAACTAATTATATCGGTTTGGATTGGTTTGGCTTTGTCGGGTTTTTCGGGTTTTCGAGTTTTTTTGCTACATGAATATTATTCCAATCTTACTTTGTTAAAGTTATAAATATAGTTTTGATAAGTAAATATATGTTTAGTAAATATTAAAAAAATTGACAAACATATGATCTATTAAAATATTCTAATGGGAGATTTTCTTAATAAGAAAGTGATACAACCCATTGTTTAAAGTAAATAAAAATGGATGCACTTCGTAGTTCTATCAAATATTACATCTCATGAGACGATCCTAAATATTTCTAGACATTTTTTAAACAAAATTCTAGATAAAGTCTTAAAGTATATATAAAACAAATATATATTTATATGTCGGTTTGGTTCGGATTTTTTTACTCAATACCAAACCAAATCAAACCAAACCTAGTCGGGTTTTTTTTTTTGATTTGGTGTGATTTTCCGGTTCGATTTGAACACTCATATCTACCATTAAAGGCCCAACTACAAAATTTACATTAGTTAGAACTCGTCTCTGACATTAGTTGAACTTCATTCATAATCTTTTTATTTTAAAATAGTGACACGTTCAAAAAGAAAGAAAAAATACAGTAAAGGAGTCGGTTCCATTATAGAAGCAATAACTTCAAGCAAATTTTAGAGTTTCTGCCAAAAATAATTCGTAACATTTGGACTCAGATAATATGACTTAATGAAATTGATGAATGTCAACATCAGTTCGCGCGGTTGGAAAATATAAAAAAGTTGTCTAGTAAAAGATTAGACTTCTGACTGATAACATGCTCTTGTTCATTGATCGCCTATTAGTTTAGTCGTCGCTCATCGGGATGATACCAAAAGTACAAAACCTGAAAACATTTCCCAATATCGTCTCATCGGACGACTCTGTAATACAATTTATAAAACAATTACTAAAATAATTGATAA